>NW_022589710.1:12935790-13436762 GCF_004348235.1 Phoca vitulina | reverse complement strand
CCCTTCATTCTTCCCCTCCTGCTACATTCTTCTTCTTCTTTTTTTCTTTCTTAACATATATTGCATTATTTGAATGTAACCTCTTTCTTTTTCTTCCCATTCTCATTTATTTTTTGCTGACCTCTCTCCAGGTGTGGGAATCCTATGAGACTGACAGAGAGCTTAAAAGTTATATGTGGCTGTAAAGTATTTACATTCAGTATGTATACTATTCACAGTTTTTTGTTTTTTTTTTTAAAGATTTTATTTACTTATTTGACAGAGAGAGACACAGCAAGAGAAGGAACACAAGCAGGGGGAGTGGCAGACAGAGGGAGAAGCAGGCTTCCCGCTGAGTGGGGAGCCCGATGCGAGGCTCGATCCCAGGACCCTGGGATCATGACCTGAGCTGAAGGCAGACGCTTAACAACTGAGCCACCCAGGTGCCCCGATATACTATTCACAGTTTTATAATTTTATTTCTCATAGCTAGGAATTTCCCAGAAAAATAAATTAAGGGGATGTATGCTATACAAAGATTTATTCCGTTGTTTTTTAACATCACATATTAAGGCTGTATAATTTTGCTAAGTATTTACAATATTTAACAAGATGATTTGAATTGAAAGAGACAGATTTCCTTACACAGTCAAGGCTCTCTCAGGTACTTCCCTTTCATCTCCCACACCCTAATGAAGCCAATCCAGCATCTAAGTACTCAAGCCTCTCATTGTGTTTTGATCCTGTTTGTTCTATCCATGCAGGATATTTACTTTGGAAGGGGAGATTTATGGCTGAAGAACATGACTAAATAGCTTATTTGCAAAGATAAACCAACCTGAATTAGTATTAACGTATAAAAACCCACTGGACTACTAACTAATAAAAACAATCTTTTGTTAAAAGAAAAAAAAAAGAACACAAAGGCATGGCTATAAATATCTAACGCATTTTCTAGGCAGATAATCATAAATAATAATAACAAAAAACCTCAAATAAGCAACTCAAGAGATGGCAAGCTGCCTTAGTTATCATACAATACCTACAATATAACAAATCTGACACTGTAAAAGAAAAAAAACCCACAACTTCTCTATTGAAAAAAAATAATGTAAGCAAAGTTTTAAATGAGGAAAAATGTTCACAGTACATTTAATAAGAAGCTGATTTATTTACTATCCTAAGAGGTCTTAAAAATCAATAAACAATCCAATACAAAAATGGGAAAAAGTCATGAACAGGCAGTTCAAATAAAAATATATTGTAAATAAAAATATATAAAGCTGCTTAACTTCATTCGTAATTAAAGCAGTGCGTATTGAAATGAGATGTAATATTTTATCTTTCAGATTGGAAGATTAAAAACCTTAATAATATTAAATAGTAGTAAAGCTTGGGGAAATAGCATTCTTATAGATTATTAGTTGTCAAAGAACTTTTTAAAACAACAATTTAGCAATACTTAAAAAGGCACACTTTTTTGAAACTTACGTTTTTTTCATTTATAGAAATTTATCCTATCGATCTATTGAAAAACTACATACAAATATGTTTAAAGAAGGCTGCTCACTTGTAACATTGTTTGTAACAGCACATTAAAAAAACAAACAAACCCAAATAAGCCCAAATTCTTTTCTCACAGAATTTGCACTCTAGTCTGTAAAAGATGTAATAGAGCAATTTAAAGATTTAAATTATACTTTTATAATGTTTTGCATTGGCTAGAAATTAATAATTGGTGCTTATATTTTTGAAAGTCTGTAAGGAAGCTGATAATATTTTAGAGACTATAATTTCAAAGTTAATTTTTTCAGCACTATGAAAACAAACACATTTGCCTTGACTTTTCTTGCCCACATCGGTATAAATCCTTATTCATGATAGGCAAAATGCTTTGCTTAAAACAGTGATCACATTCACAGAATTGTGAGGAAAAAGTCTTTAGGGAGTAGGCCAAAACAGCTTGCATTTGGGCTCCAATGAAAACCTGATGCTCTAAAAAATAATTTTAATTGTTTCTATAGTTTGTCTTCTCCTTTAGTGGCCCAGGCCTCAAAAGCTAGCTGGAGCTTGTAATAAAAGGACATCTTTTCCAGATAAAACCACAAACCCCTCTTTCAAAAGATCTTTAATGTGTGTTCTTTTTACTTAACCCAACTAATAGGTGGTTATGTATCTCACTAAACATGGAACTTAGTTGACTTACGAAATTCCAGGAAAAAACTTTAACTACAGTGAAATAAAGTTTTGGAGAAAATGTTGAAATGTAAAAAGTTCCACTTGTGACAAATTCCTGAAAATAAACTCAGCCTAGTCCATTAAGTTACTGCATCCACTGGTATTATAAAGCAGCATATACACAACTACCCTGACCAGAGCTTTGGCATAAATATTAGCTTGGAGAGGCTCATATTCAATAAAATTATTAAAGT
Source organism: Phoca vitulina (assembly GCF_004348235.1). Lineage (NCBI taxonomy): Eukaryota > Metazoa > Chordata > Mammalia > Carnivora > Phocidae > Phoca > Phoca vitulina. The sequence continues at coordinate 13,434,351 of NW_022589710.1, read as the reverse complement.
TCCTATTTTAAAGTAGTTCTCACTCTTTTGTGATTCTTCTGTCCCTAAAAATTAAACGACTTTTGATATGCCATAATCTCTTAGACATACTCTTTTAAAGCAGCCATTAGAAATATTCTCTACTTTTTTCCACTGATACTCACCACTACTGAGGAATAGTCAATATACCTCCATAGAGGAGTGGTGAGATCTTTCCCCTTAATTTCAATGATTGATATTAAAGGTATAACAATAATGTAAAATCTTCACCAGGCATCCTTTTTGTTAATTTATCAGGTCCAACTACCTTTTTATGGAAAAGGAGGCTATATTCATGTGAAATCCTTTAATGTGTAATTCCAAAATTCATAAAGCTCCTAAAAGCCAAAAGATTTTTATAAGTTTGCTGCAAACTCATGTAGAAGGAAAACCTGATCGAGGGTGACAATTCATATATTTCATTAAATTGTGCTTCTCTAGAACAATTGGTGTTACATAATAAAAGAGAAAATATATATCATTTTACCTTTATAAAATTTGAAAAATTCTAAACTCTGAAACACAACGTATAGCCCCAAGGGCTTTAAATGAAGGATGTAGGTCTATTTAGGTTCTGTGTTGTTATTTCTTTAGTCGGTGAATATTGTACATATGCCATTGCATATTTGATACTTCAAAATCATATTTTGGGGAAGAGGTTGAATCTTCAATTTTAGACCCTTTTCTACAGCATGTTCTTCTAACTGGTAATCAAGACTAGAAACATGGGGTGCCTGGGTGGCTCAGTCAGTTAAGCGTCTGTCTTCAGCTCAGGTCATGATCTCAGGGTCCTGGGATGGAGTCCTGCATCAGGCTCCCTGCTCAGTGGGAAGTCTGCTTCTCCCTCTGCCTCTCCCCCTGCTTGTGCTCTCTCTCTCTCTGTCAAATAAATAAAATTAAAAAAAAAAAAAAAAGACTAGAAACATAACCCACAGAGTTAATGGAACATGCATGCTTTTTACTACTATAAAACCTTCCCTGACTGACCCAAGTTTTCCTAGTGCCCCTACAGTATCATATATTTCTCCTATTATAATTATTGTTTACTTGTCAATATCCTTTCCCAGATTATACTAAACTCAGTGATGGCAGATGATGCTGCCTTTAATCTTATTTACCTGTGATATCCGCTGGGTAGATACCCAGTGTCTACCTCAATGCTTGATGAACAGTATATACTTGATTAAAATAATATTTGAATGGGAGAGCAGAAGAAATAGTTTCAAAAAATATTCTAAGTACCTTCAGATAATCCAAAGTACATAGAAAAGCGCAGGTACTACTCTCTTTCATTATTTAAAGCTCCGCAGGTACTACTCTCTTTCATTATTTAAAGCTCCTTTTAGTATGATTTTATCAAAATATTTTAACAGCTGTCCACTCACTGACATTTCTATTATGGTAATAATCACACTTTTTATTATTTCAGCTTATTTTTGGTAATCTTTCATGTTAATTATTACAATTCCTTGTCATTTAAAAATAAGCTTCAGTGTTTAAATACTTATATTTGATAACTTAATTTTTTACTGAATTTCCATCGCTATTGAATTTTTTAAACTATGCTTAACATCAGTCATAGCATCAATATCAATAATAAATGGATTTGAAGTGCCAATACAATTGCTACACTTCAACATACATTCAAATAATATAGACTGGTTTTCTACATTTACCATAGCTGAGTGTTTTCCCCAACCCCTGGGCCATTATTTTATTTTTCTCATTTTTACTAGTAGGGCTGGCTTAAATCTTGACTCAGATTCTCTGTGTTCACCTTCATTTAAAAGAAGTAAAAATCTAATTCCTCCTTCCTTGTTTCTTACATTAGCTAGCTGCACTTAGAGTTTTAAACTTGAAATTTGTAAGTAGGAAGCGATCCAGAACTAAGAGCACCACAGACGGATCCAACTAACTGCCCTGTTCAAGATCTATTAGTTTCTGAATATGTATGATTTTTGGTACTTAATTTTGGGTCAGACCTTGGTTTCTTTAGAAGTTTTGACCCTGCCATGACCTTTGGTTTACTTAGATAGGCTCTTGTAGATTTTCAGAGGATTGTGATGGTATCCTAAGGTCAGACTGTGGTTGTTCATTTTCCCACAACTGTCACTGCTCATAAAGCAATATGATTAACTGAATGTCTTACAGACCACCAATTTTCAGCTACATTAGGCCCAATAAAAGTAACTTAACTTAAAAAAAACTTTGTTGAAGGCAACTTCTGACATGGCTCCCAATGATTCCTACCTCCTAGTATTCACACCACTGTGTAATCGCCTCCCCATTGGTGTGGACTGGACCTACTGACTTGCTTCTAATGAATAGAATATGGCAAAAATGATGGGATATTACTTCTGTGGTTAGGTAACAAAAGGCTATGACTTCCATTCAGCTAACTCACTCTCTCTCGCTCCCTTGCTTGTTCTTTTGGATAAAGCCACCTGCTATGTTGTGAGATGCTATAATGGAGAGGCCCACATAACAAGGAACCAAAGGCCTTGAAGTCTTGAGTGTGGGAGGAACTGAGGCCTTAGTCTAACAGCTTGTGAGAACTTAATCCTGACAACAGCCATGTGAATCATCTAGAAAGTAGATCTTTACCAGTCAGGCCTTGAGATGATGCAGCCTTGTGAGAGACTCAGAGTCAGAGGACCCAGTTAGGCTGCACTGAGATTCCTGACCCACAGAAACTGTGAGATAGTAATTATTTTAATGCACTACGTTTTAGGGTAATTTGTTACATAGCAATAGATAACTAAACTAATATAAATCTCAAAAGCAAAACATTTTTTGTTCTGAAACAAAATACAACATAAAATTATGGTTTCAAATTATATACCTGTCTGGTTAATATGTATCCATTATATCTTTTAATATGATAAAGTTCATTATTGGCAGGAAATACAAATAGCAAAGAAGATTTCTTGTACAAAATATTGACACATATGTACGAATGACAGAGTTTTAAAACCTAATCTAATTCTTGGCAAGATGGTTTGATGAAAACTTAGATAAAAATGATCTATATTATTGGAAGGAAAAATATACTAATTAGTGTTCTTGGATCATGCCTGGTATTGTAGACATCAAACACATCACAGGATGTTACCTGGCCTCATATAGCCTCAGGGTATGATTAGCATACAAGAGAACTGCAGGTTATCCTCTTTTCATTAGGATTTTTTATAATAAATATAACTAATATAAATCCCAAGTATTTTCCTAAATGGACTTATTCACAATTTGAAGGATTATTTGTTATAAGTGTAAGTCCTTTGAGAAAGTAAGATATCAATAAGGATACCTACTTGATGTCTCACATACGATTCAAACTTGTTAAAAATGTCTTTCCATTTCAACTCTGCTCTTAATAAATAGTATTTCCAACTATCAGGTTGCTCAAGACACAAATTTGGGAGTTCTCTTTGATACCCTGCATCCCATTCAAAAAGGCTACTGTCTGGATGCCACGCAGCTCTCAAGTCCCTCTTCTCTCTATCTCCAAGGACACTCCCCTGGTCCAAGCCACTACAATCTCTCCCCAGTGCCATTCCTTCTTAACGAGTCTCTCTACTTCCACTTTTGTCCCACCACAATTTATCCCTCACACAGCAGCCTTTAAATCTTTTAGAAATGCAAATGAGACTATGTCCCCTGATTAAAATCTATCAATGACTTCCACTGCTTGTAAGATAAAGTTTAAAGATGGAAACTAACGGAGAAAAACAACAAGGGTCCCAAGGTTCTTCAAGCTCTGACTATGCATAGAACTCCATCCTCCTTTTATGTTCCAAGCTGCCCTCTGGCCGCAAAGATCTTCCTTCAGTGTATCAAATGTGCCAAGTTCTTTGCTTTGGCTTCTACATGGAAGCTTTTCCCCTGACCAATCCCCACTTATACTTCTGGTCCTAGCTTCTTCTCTTAACAGTGTCACTACGTGATACATGGTAGCTGTTTAAAAAATATTTGTTGAATGAAGACATGAATAAAATTGTTCAAGATAGTGCTATTGTAATTATAAATGGGAAAATATTTAAATGATGGCCTTTTATTCATTAGGAATATTCTCCTTCATCTTTTTTATTTAGAATGAAACATCAGCTCTGAGATCAGAAAAAAAATCTATTTATATTTGGCATGGCTATTATAACTCATCTGTTTACTCCTCAACCAACGCAACTATAATGGCTTGTATTTAGGTTTTCACTTTATAATAACTAATTAGGACATCTACATCAATTAAACCAATAATAAATACAATCAGTCACTAGTAGTCAAAAGGGCTATTTCTGAAAGTAATAAAATCTTTCAGGAAAACAGTATCAAAGCTATGTTTTATGGAAGTACAATCTTAGACTTGATCAAATTTCACTGAGTAATGAAACATTACATTAAGCAGGAATTATTTTAAAATGAGCAAGATGACATGATTGCTCAAGTAAATTCTTCAATGCTTTCATCTTATTCTCTTTTAAACACATTTACCTAATCAATGTAGAGTTTATAGTGTTTAAATTGTTACTTAAATGTTATTTAAAAGTTTTTAATGCATTTTTGCTACCCATCATAATATGATACAGAAAATGTATGAAACCAATATAAAATTCAATTACTAAGGATAAAAATTTTATTAACAGGTCTCAGTTTCATTCCCTAAATAAGAAATATGATTCATATTTATTAATTTGTTCAAAGATACCACTAACATGTAGCTCCTCAGAATAATTAAAGTGTATTCCTAGGATATAAACATTTTTATTGTTTTACTATTCACTGGATTTATTATTAAAAAAATTATGAGCAACACTATGACCAATTTATACCACACAATAAATGTTGTATTCTACGAAAGACAAATGTTTTCAGAGTCAATATAATCACAGCATACTTTCTTGGACTCATGTTTTCATTTGCAGTTTGCTTATAATTGCTTCATGGAGATAGGAGTTTGTACATTACAAAAAGGCCTTATTGATTTATTAGTTACAGAATATACTAAGCATACTCATAAAATGGAAAAGTTAGCTCTGGGGCTAGTATCATATAACAGCAAGTTGTAGAATACTTCAGAGCAAAATTAGAGTGTTGGCATAGGAAAGATAAACGGTATAAGCTGGACCAGCAAAGACTAATATTAGCAAGTCCACTAACACAAGCAAATCAGGTCTTAGAGTTGTATACTTTGCTCATGATGAGAAAAACATTTACTTAATTTTTAAAAGTATACAGTTAATTATTCTATAATGAACTATTAAATTTCCTTTTTTTGAAAAATGTTCTATTTGAAGATATGTAAAGAAACCAGTAACATTTATTTAGTATGCTCCAATACACACTTTTTCCAGCAAGCAATTCTTTTCTTTCAATAATTTATATCCTAATTTAACTAATTCAGGTAATTTATTGGACTTTGTTGGGGGGTGGTTAACAAATAATGAAAGTATTTTTAAATACATTTTTTTGAGAAAATAAATGTTTTTTAAGCAATATAAAGTGTTAAAATTGACAAGAGTAAAAAAGGTGTGCAAAACTATATAATGAAATTCTCTAAAGCATCATTTTTTCCTTTTGTAATTTAAAAATTCATAGGAGATCATGTAGTCAAAGGTGGTAATGTCTGCACTGAGTTCTATTTTTGAAGTCAAAATATAAAATCATTATTAAGCCTTTTTGCCTTTTAAAGTGGATTACTTTGATAACTTGTGAGTGCATATGAATGAGCAAGGTGGAGGTTAAGCAAAGATCAGCATAGCATGTTCACGACTTAATCCCTCAGTTGAGCATAGCTGGTCAACATGTTGTTTTGACTCTATTTTTTTTCCTCAGTTGTAAATTGTTTAATTTCCACCTGTAATGGACCACTGAATACTTAGAGGAAGGAGAAAGTACACTGATGCTGAAATACAAATTAATGTGGGGCATAAATCTGTAAATTTACCTCAAGATTCTCTTCACCAGCTCTCTAAATTGTGTTCCTTTGATCAAACTACTCATATCACCTTATTTAGTAGGTGTTACTTAAAGAAAACAAAGTTAAGAACAAAAAATATTGGAATGATAACTAAACTTTATTAGTCTTATATGGAAGTAAAGATCAAAATATCTGTAATGTGTTATTTGTGGAAATATTCCAGCAAATGGATGCTTCTATTATTTCCTTTTAAAGGTAGAATGTTAAGAATTCCAAATATCATCTCACAAGCAGTTATTTAATATTACTAAATTTTAATCTACTTTTTAATATGCATTTTGTCCCTAAACCAAACAATACACCATAATAAAACTTAATAAATTATGCTCTTTCTCATATGGTTGAAGTAAGTCAAATACCATGTGGTGTTACATATTATGAATATTAAAGATTGTACTTAAATAAAATTATAAATCAATGCAAATTAACTTCTTTTTCTTATATCAACCAAAAGGGATGCTCACAATTCTACTTAGAGAATATGTACTACTACCAAAGGGATTCAAGAGTCAAGAAAGGCTGGGAAACACTGCTGTAACACTGCTGAGTTTTTTCATCATTTTAAACCCAGAAAAGTTTCAATTAATGATGGAGGAAGCGAGTCACTGATATTCATACTGCCAAGTGAAACGCAGCAAGCTAGAATAACTGGTTAGTTTTATTAAGGTATCTTATTAAGATGGCTTATTAAGCTACTCACTATTGTTTTCATAGGGCTTTAAGCTGATACTAAACTTTAAAATGTAGGATTCTTTCCTTCCTAACTTTCATAAAAGTCATATATAATTAGCACTGAATGAAATTTTCTAATGTCAACATTTCAAATTTTGATTAACAGGGAATACAAATCAACCTTATTCAAGTTTAATTCAAAAGACTGGCAACATCCTTTGGGAGACTAGTGGAGATAATATTCAATGCACCTTCAAACTTCAGACTAAGCCAAGGGCCTACAAAGTAAAAGTAATATTCAACTTACTAAGCTAGCATCGTCACAGTAATATTCTCTACCTGATTTATGTTTGATTCATAAAAACCATACATTCTCAAATGGAAATAAACATTTTGGGTCTAGAATGCAATCAGGACCACCCTACTGTTGATAGATATGACGACTGATCTACACAGATGATCAAAATAAAGACAAAGCAACAATTGACAGAAGTGGTGCGGGTAGTGAACATGACATAGGAAACAGAAAGTCAGACAACAGTAGACACTCTGGATAGTATACAATGAAAAACCTGGTGAAATCCCATAGGGTGGAAGAACCACAGCTGTTCAGCTCTATTACAGTACTATCATTTCTGAATATGAAACACCAGTCAGTAGAAATCATACAAGCTAGGGTAACTTAGTAAGTTTTCATTATTATTTTTTGAATAATGGTAAACCAGGAGTGTTTTCTTTTTTCCTCCAGCAGTGTCTTTTTCACCTTTTATAGAGTATTAAGGGCTAGAACTGGGGTGAGATGAATGGAGCACTCAATTCAGGTGAAAAATTTAAGGGGGTATAAAAAAACCTCAGTAATCAAAATAAATAATAATTTCAACCAATATTTTTAAAAAATCAAAGTTAACACAAAAATTTCTTGATAAACAAAATATAAAAATTTAAATAAAGAAAGGATTAGTATCTACTCTAATACTGATAAAATTTGGCCAAATTTGGTCAGTGGGAACCTTTCCATGCTGGCTTCTGTGTCCTTTCACACGACCCTGTTAGTCTTTGAGTACTTGCTTTCTGGTATGAAAAGATACTCTAGACTCACTGTACTTTCTCTTCTCCAGACCTAGGAGCTATCTCTTTCCCATCTACCTCCAAACGCTGGTAATTCATTAGTTGTGGGTTTATCCTTCCTATCCCTTTTATGCCTATTTTTCACATAAAAGGTAGGATATTATAAGTACTTGATTTTTTTTTTCAGTTAGGAATATGTCCTGAAATCACTCAATATCAGTTTATAGACCTTCCTTCTTTCTCTCTCTCTCTCTCTCTTTCACATTTGCATTGTATTCCACTATGTGAATATGTCATAGTTTATTCAACTACTCTCCTATTTGGATTGCTTCTGTTTGCTATTAAAAACAGTCGTGGGGGTGCCTGGGTGGCTCAGTCGGTTAAGCGTCTGCCTTCAGCTCAGGTCATGATCCAGGGTCCTGGGATCGGGTCCCACATCGGGCTCCCTGCTGAGTGGTGAGCCTGCTTCTCCCTCTCCTCCCAGCTCATCTCACTCGTGCTCTCTGTCGCTATCTTTGTCTCTCTCTCAAATAAATAAAACCTTTTTAAATAAATAAATAAAAACAATCCTGTAGGGGCGCTTGGATGGCTCCGTTGGTTGAGCCTCAACTATTGGTTTCAGCTCAGGTCGCAATCTCAGGGTCCTGGAATCGAGCCCTGCATCTGGCTCCTCACTCAGCATGGAGTCTGCTTGAGATTTTCTCTCCTTCTCTCTCTGCCCCACCTGCTCGTAGTCTCTCTCTCTCTCTCACTCAAGTAATTAAATAAATCTTTAAAAAACAAACAAAAAACCAATCCTGTAATTCCTATGTTGCTTCATATTCATGGAGGTATATATTCAGGATGGATTCCTAGAAGCAATTTTCCTTAATCAAAGTGTAAGTGCATGTGTAATTTTGTTAGATATTATAAAATTCTCCTCCACAGGGGTTTTACCGTTTTGCATTCTTACCAGTAATGTATGAGAATGCATAGAATCCTTTTTACTTCCAGTTTCCAAGATCTTTGTGAAGAATCTCTTTTTCCAAAGTTACATGGTATTTATTTTATGTCTCTGAGGCTAAAATTTATTATTTTTCTCACTTACTATTTCTAGTTCCCAAAAGGTGATTATAATTTTTTATTTATGACATGTATTACAAGATACTCTTTAGTCAATGGCTTACATTTATAGAGCACATTATACTTTTCAAAATACTTCTATGCACATGCATCTTATTTGATCCTCACAGCCATGTTTTGAAGTATAGGGCAAGTATATCAGTTCTACCTTCCAGATGAGGACACTGAGAAGAAACACAATTTAATGACTTCTACATACTCAGTTAATGACAGTCAAGGGTCCTGTTAGTTCACTGATATCTCTACTAGATACTAAGTTCCCTCCCCTTTAACATTCAATTCTAGTGCTTTAATTTATTATATATTGATGTCACTTATTAGATAAGAAGTAGTAGGCATACAGACTTACTAGTTATATTTACTTCACAAGTAGTAGAAATATGAAAGCTATTAATGAGTTATTGAAATTCATATGTTAAGCTAATTTTGGATAGTAAAGCTTAATTTTTGGGGGGTTTAGCTCAAGAATTTTACAAACTATAAAGTGCTAATCACGTCTAATAACGTAATTTATTCTGGAAAAATATACCATATTTTAATTCAAAGTAAGTTCAGTTATGTAAGCAGTAACAAGTTAGAATACAGTGAATTAACTTTTCATATATAAACAACTATTAGGAATTTGTAAAATTGTAGAAAATCAAATACAAAGTAGCAAAAATGTACTTTCAAGACTGCATTAAGTTCAAAGGCTTCCTTTGTACTAAACAATGTCTCTTAGCATTCTCTGAAAAGATAGGGAAAAAAGTTCTATTTCAAGTATAAAATATTTTGGCCTAAATTTTTAATTAGATTGATTCACCCTTGAAAATGATAATATATATTTATCCTATCAAGTGAGCTTCAAGGAAAATTAAAGAATGACCTTAACAGACATTATAAATTGAGAATTCTCAAACAGAAGCAATGAAATCAGTAACTGAAATATAAACCCTGATTTTGGTCTCTTTTTCATAATGTAGACTCTTTTCCATGAAACACAATCTGTATGTTAAAGATGTCATTTATTTTTGAAGTTGAAAAATAACAAAAAGACTTTAGACCCACATATAAAAGGTACTCTTTTTATCCTTTTCTGAGACATTGACCTGTATACTCATTTAAAAATGAACACCACATCTTTACGTTATTAAATCTTTGTTTTGATCTATTAGTATTCACCAAAGTGCCATTTTATAAAACCTCACACTGAATAGACAAGGCTGGAGGTGACCATCTGCAGCTTTAGAGTCTGCGTTTGAATTGATGAAAAGAGCTTTGTGTTTTCATTGCCAAGTTTGATTCTTCCAGTCATTAGGCATTCCCCTCAGATCGCATCAATGAAGCCGTGCTCTCTTACACCCATGTGTTAAATTCTCTTCTCCTCATGGTTTCCTTTGCCAGCTCTACTCAAGAATGACTATTGGGTCTTAGCCACATTCTTCTCACAGCTGTGTTAAAAAAGAGCATCAGAAAGTCTTCCTAAAACCCATATGTGTATCTGGTCAGTCCTCTGTCTTAGGGTCACCTCACATTGTGGCGTGATTATACAGAGACTCATTCTTGTCCTTGAACTGTGCTACTCCCACCACTCTGGGAAAGATTAGGCCCTCCAGTCAGTAGTAGAGGACTTCTTGGAAGACTGATGTGAAATATACATAGCTCAGAAGGCAAATTAATTTAAGGAAGAAGATGTTTCAAGATTTTACCATTGTGTAGCTTGTCAAATGGCAAATGGTAACATAAAGAGAAATAATATACGCTTTCATATGCTTTTAGGATACTGCTATATGCAGCAAAAGAAGAAGTCAAATGATGATGACGTCCCAAGGACTATTAGTTTGAATGGTATAAATGCCAAAAAATTAAAAAATTAAAATTATTAAGTTTAGTAAGTTCCAAAATACTGTTCACTATGTAATTTCTAGAGCCTTATTTTTCACTTTTAATCAGTCTTTATACAGAAACACCTGGCAAAGTAATCGATAGTAGTGGAACTCTTTTTTTCTTTATACTTAGGTTAAGAACTAAAGAAAAAAAAAAACTATTTGTTGAGTTGCCTAAGAATATATAACAGTATGAAGAAGAAAGAAGATCACTTCAGCTGCTAATACATACTATATTGTTATAGGATGATATTTTTCTTTTTAACTATAAATGATCAAGAATGAAGTTTATGTATGGACAATGTTTATGATTTTACTGCCAGCTAAAGCTACACTGAAATAAGCAAAAGATTCTTTCTTTCTTTCTTTTTTTTTAAATAGGCTTCACACCCACTGCAGAGCCCAACATGGCACCTGAATTCACGACCCTGAGATCAAGACCTGAGCTGAGATCAAGAGTCGGACTCTTAACTGACCGAGACACCCAGGTGCCCTGAAAGATTCTTTTATTCTGTATTTTTCGAGGGCTAAATGTGCACATGGGCAAATTCCTGACTTAGTGGGGAGAAATAATTAAACGTGGAATGTTAGAATCCAAGTAAAATTGGTATCTCTACTTATTCTTGGGTACAATTTAGTTTTTTCTAATTACATTTTGGTAAAAAGCTGTACCTAGTAGGGAAGTATATTTCAAATTTTAGATGAGTATACTGAGGAGTTATTAAAAGAAAACCAGACCTCGATTTATATAAAAATGTAGACCTTCCTATACTAATAGATATCATCATATACATTAAATTTATACATCATATACATTAAATGTATCATCATATACATCATATACATTAAATTTTCTATGTGTTTAAGAACAGGGAAAGCAAAGGAGGAAGTTCTGAGTGAGCTGTCAAGCATAATGAGGCTGAGCAACATCCAAGCAGGAATAATGAAAATTTCTTAAAATCAAATTTTTACAATAGCCTCCCTTTTCCCTTTATTACTACAAAAGTTTTCTAAAGTACACTGGTTGTTAGTGCTATTAAGTAAGAAAGTTAAAATCACTTTATATATCTTGTTTTTTATAATTTCTAAAACTATCCTCAGGTAAGATGGATGAATGAGTTCTCCTGTCTTCACAGAAGTACCCGGGAGCTCTGTAGCCTGTCAAGGGTTAAACAGTAAGAAGGCCTTACCTGGAGCTAGGACAGAACCAAGGAAAAGGATGCTTGTCTGAGCATACGGCTACTCTAAGGAACTTACATTTCATATAAATGTGTGAAAATCACATTTGAATGTTTCTGGAGCATAAGAACTCCTGTGTTTTTTTTTAAACCTGTCAAGTTCTGGTTAAAAAGTATATATGATCATTATTAAGTGGATCCTATAATTCCCCTAAAATAACAGGGACATTATCTCTTTTAATTACTGTAATATTGGGATTAATGAAAAACAACAAAAATTCCTGCATTTTATTTGGTCTTAAACTGAAACAGCATGGATCTCTCCCATATTTTACTTTTTTGTTCTTTTTCTCTCATTCTTTTCCATTGTACTCATTTGAAACATGTTTTATCTATCTTAGTAGGCAGAAATTTATATTAGCCCAACTCTAGATCACCTATTTGAAGATAGGTTCTGAAGTGAAGAAGCAGATCAAATGTAAGCAGCTGTGTTGTAATTTAACTTTTTAGTCCCTACTTTCATGCTCTTTAGGATTCATTCCATAAAGTTAACTATACAAGGAAACTTATCAGAGAAAGTGCAGATTCTTAGGTTTAGACAATTTCTTTTCTTCTTTAGCCTGCATCCTTTACTTTCCACTTCATTAGAATTTCTCAAGTTTTGGGTTAGGCTTCAATTTCAATAATCCTACATTAATCCTTCCCTAGTAGAGAGGAATGCCATAGAAATTAACACTATGTTTCTTTTCTGTGTCAAAGTGAGCCATTCCCTAAAGATAAAGGTGTAAGCCCAACTCTCTAGTTTTTATAAAGAGATTAATATAATTCATATCTATCAAATGTGATAGGTATCTCTGTGTATATATACATATATTTACATATATATATAAATAATAAAAGTAGCTCTAAAGAAATCTTTATGTACTCAGTGGATGAGAAAGGTGATCCACTATACAAATATATAATGGAATTAAATTTTTTATAAAATACATACTTATTTGATAGTGAATAAGAAGACTTGTATTTCATAAGTTAAATATGTATTTAATTTAAAAACATGTGTTATGATTTACAAATCCAGAATATTAAATTCTTAAAAAGCATATCATGTGCTCAAGAATAAAAATTAAGCATGTTAGATGCTGTACATCTTACAATGATTGCTTAGGAGTCATCTGAATCCATCTTCCACATATACATGACAATATCTAATTGGATCTAGATTTGGAAGGTGCCTTCCAGAGCCGATTGGGAAGTTTATGCATACATAAACTATCACAAATAAATTATTTGACTCATTATGTGTTGAGGTATGTATTATTATTTCACAGAGCTTTTAAATCTCAGACACAGAATAAATTTTGAAGAGCAATTTCCAGAAGTTTTAAATCCTCCCACTTATTAATAATGCTAATAAATAAAAATCAATTTTCAACTTTATATTAAATAATGATTTAAACCTTATGCTGAGTTGAGAATTTATCAATCAACATTCATAAAGTGTTCAGACATGTGTCCCATTGCCTTGCTACTTATAGTCTAACCAAGAATTAAAAAAAAAAAAAAATCACACGTAAAATTGGCAAGAAGCAGAATAATTTTAGTGAAAAGACAATATAATTATAACACCTTTTGTATTAAACTATGTAAGGATATTTTACCACAATTAGTTTTCATTATGGTTAAAATCAGATTCTGGAGCCAGCAACAAAACTAAAAAGTTTAGTGATGTCTTTTGATGAAAAGAAGGCAGGTTTTTTGTTTTTGTTTTTTTTAACCAAGAAACTGTGGAAATGTTCTGTTCCCCTTCCCAGCACTCAGAGTCATCTACCCTGTTTTATAATTCAACCTGCAAACAGATTAAGCAGCTGAGTTTGTGGAAAGTATGTTTGCTCTACGCTAAGAACCCTTGTGTGACACTATGGCGATTCCCCTGACACCTCGAAGGGAACTACAGACAGTCCTTACTCATCAGCAGAGAAACCAGGCTGAGAATTCACAATTTCTTTGTGACCTCAACTTCTTCATAGAAATCAGTATTTGATCAAGAGGCAGGAAAGACTTTTTGTTAGCTTACATGTCCTTCTTCTTTTTTTCTCAGGATGCTCAGGATGCCCTATATTTCAAAAGGAAATGTTTTATGCTGAACTTTGATATTTTAATTATGCAATTAGAAATTAGAACACATGTAAATTTTAAGTAACTTATTTTTTTTAAAGTATGAAAAGAAAGAAAGTTTTAGATAGTGATACATTCTTTCTTGAAAACATGTTTAAAAGTTTAGAATTTTTGTCCTGTATCTTTTTGTCTGATCTACTTATTATATAGTTACGGTTTACGAGGGATTTGAATCATATCAGTGTAAATCTGGCCCATAGTAAAGATGATTATGTGACAAAAGTTACTTTACTGTAAAATCTGGAAGCTTCTGAGATCTTCTAACCTTGTAAGCCTGGTTGTAAATACTTTTTTTTTTTTTAAAGATTTTATTTATTTATTTGAGAGAGAGAGAATGAGAGAGAACACATGAGAGGGGATAGGGCCAGAGGGCAAAGCAGACTCCCTGCCGAGCAGGGAGCCCGATGTGGGACTCGATCCAGGGACTCCAGGATCATGACCTGAGCCGAAGGCAGTCGCTTAACCAACTGAGCCACCCAGGCGCCCCGATACTTTTAAGTAATTATGTGTAGCTCAGGTATGTTAAGTATAGTCAAATGTTTTTAAGATCCTTCAGAAAACTGTTGTTCTGGGCCACAAGAACCATATCTATAGACAGAAAGATGGGAAATAAAATATAGCATAAAGAACAACAGAGTTTTAAATCTCTTGTGATGATAAAAATATCACTTAATGGATTTGTGTGTCAGTTTTCTCTTTAATAAACAAGGATTATGGATGGTCCTTGGCAGAATCATTAAGAGAAGTTTCTCTTATAAAGTTCCTAAGCTCTTAACCTGCTCTTTGGTTCCCTCTACTTCCACATAGCTCACCAAAACTAAGTGCATTCAGGGTCAGCCAAAGAGCAACCTAAAACCTAAATGGCAATGTGTTCTCCTTCTACAAACATACACATTTTTAAAAGAGAAGTACCTCAACCTTGCTTAACCCAAGGGAATGGATTTCCACTGGTGAAATTTTAGGCTTTATGACACCTGGGCCAAGAAGCAATTTTTGGACAATGAGGTCTGGCATTTTTTATACTTTCCCCTATCAGTGTTTCTGCCTACACATATTGGCTAGCTTATGGATGGTAATTCTGAACCACTTTCCTTTTCAGGAATACTCCTATATTTAAAAAATTTTAAGAAATTCATTTGACTCTAAAATAAAATAAAATAAAATAAAATATAAATTTAAAATTATTAGAAATAGTATATACTCTCTCTCCACTATTACTGAAGATTTCAGATCTTTTCAGTGTAATTAAACGTGATGGAAGCTGGTGCATAGGACAAGGGTGAAAAGCCCACTAGAAAGTCAGATACTACAGGAATGGTGGTGCCAGTGAGGGAGGTAGGAAGGACTAGCCACAAAAGTCATACTTTTCTATGAAACTCTCCTACTAAAATTGGGTACTGGGTTGGGATAAAAATTTTTTATCTAGGGCCTAAAGTAGATGAGAGCACATTTGAAATTTTCCTGTATATTCCTGACCTGATCTGCTTTTACTTTATTCTGTCATCCCACTAACCTATTAAGTTGCTCTAGTTCATTTGTTCGTAACTGTTTACAGAGTACCTACTTTACAGCAGGCATCTATGTGACTATTTGGAGGAGATGTGGATACAAAGATGAAGAGAACATCGTCCATGTCTTGGAAATGCTCAGTGATGGGTAATTTTGCAGGGAGTGAAGTAGATAGGAAACAGATAAAGCAATTGTAACACCTAGATGATTAAGACTTCTAACAAAGATAATGGACTAAGTGCTATGAAAAAAATAAAAAAATAAAGACGGGCGCCTGGGTGGCTCAGTTGGTTGGGCGACTGCCTTCGGCTCAGGTCATGATCCTGGAGTCCCGGGATCGAGTCCCGCATCGGGCTCCCTGCTCGGCGGGGAGTCTGCTTCTCCCTCTGACCCTCCCCCCTCTCATGCTCTATCTCATTCTCTCTCTCAGATAAATAAATAAAATCTTAAAAAAAAATAAAAAAAAAATAAAAAAAAAAAATAAAGAAACATCACAGAGGTAATGTTAAGATTGGACTTTAAGGAGTAACAAATATTTGGCTAGGTACTAGAAGGGAGGAATATGCTTTAAAAAGAAGAAATAGCTTGTCTAGTAGAGATACTGTGGTTGGGGTCGTGGAGGAAATGATACCAGAAAATGGGAGAAGGCCAGAAAGGTGAAAGGCCTCATCTACCCTGCTAAGTTGTTTATGCTTTAGTGTGTAGGGGATGAAGGGCCCCTGAAAGATTTTAAATAGGGAAGTAATATAACCTGATTTCAGTTGTAGAAAAATTAACTCTAGTGGCAGCGACACACTTGACACACTTGAGAGCTAGAGGCAGATAAACTAGTTTTATGATTATTTCAATAGTCTCCATGGAGGATGATGAGGGCCTGAAATAATGCAATTAACAAGTGAGGATGAAATAGAGGGAATCAGATGATAGGAAGTACAGAAAACAGAGACTGACAGCAAAGCAAATGTGAAAAGTAAGAAAGAGTGAGGGAATAAGGATGGTGCTGAAACTGCTGAAGACCATTACTGAGACAGGAGACACAGGAAAATGGTGAAGGCTTTATTTTGAGGGGAGGAATTTTTAACAAACATACTATGAAAACACAGAGAAGAGAGTGATATTTAACTTTCCGGAAAGCTGAAGAAGACTTTGTAGAGAAGAGATACTTGAACTAGTCTTGCTAGTTTGATGAGTATGATTATACTAATAATATAATTTATAACATGCTGATAATAAAATAACCGGCACTGAACTAGGTATCTTACATGGTATCCAGTTTATTACTCATATCAAACCTGCCTGTGAAAGCAGTAATATTGTCTGAATTTTTCAACTGAAGAACTTTTGCTTCCAGAGGTTGAGTAATTTGCCCCAAATCTCACAGGTAGTAAGTAGGAAAGCAGGGATTGAAATACACGTCTGTCTGACTTGACTACAAAGCCTGCCTCCATCCTCTCTGCTGCACTGAATCTCATAGGATGAGTAAGTTTTTCATGGGGGAAAAGGGTAAAAGGCTCCAACCAGAGGAACCCACATATGTAAAGGTATTTAGTCTTGAAAAGATAGAGCCCTTCTGAAGAATGGGATATTACAGTGTGGAGTGAAATGGCAAGAGAAGGAGGGACGATGCAACACGCATTGTTCTAAAGGCATTACATGTTTATCTCATCTAATTCTTACAACATTATGAGGTGGGAGTATTATTATCCATATGTTATTATCTGCATTTGCACAGTGTTTTAAAATAAAATAAAATGTACAAGTTCACATACCTATGCATTTTGAATCCAGATCCTGAGCTTTTAAACCACTATGCTATATTACCGAAGATATGGGAGCATCTTTATTTATTGTTTACCATGATCATATGTTAATTTTATAATAAAAATATAATTAAAAATGGGCCACTGATTAATAGTTAGGAAATTACTGGTAATCTTAAAAAGAACAATTTCAGTATAAAAGCTAGCCAGAGTGTACTGAATAGCACAGGAATAAATGGAATTGAAAAATTAGATACTGAATATAGATCAGTTATTCAAGAAATTTCATTGTGAAAGGAAAAGGGGAAATGTGTACCTTTTTAGTTCACATTGTAATTACTGCCTGGAATACTGACATATTTACAAAGGACCTTCAAAAATAATTGCTAATAACAGTAATTTCAGATGATATGGAGAATATAATACCATCTAACAAAGTCTTTTAAGTTGGTTTCCTGGAAGGTTATCCTCTTAAATGCAATAAAATAGGTTGATGCCCACATTAACTGCAGTGAAGGTACACTGCCCAATTGAGGGCAATTAAAAATATAGCGGATTGAATATGAACAGGAAAGCCTCATCATATTTCATCTAGGGCTTACTGCTGGAAATCAGAATAAAAGATTCAACATTTAAATTTAACATTTAAATGACATAATTGTTTCACTTAAACTCTGTCCATTGATTGGTGTCATTCCATTAAAACCTTTTGATCTGTCCATGGTTAAATGTGAAGAATAAGACAATATAGTAGTTTTTCAAAAGGTTAAACTTATTCAACTTAAAGCATTACCTGAGATGATAATATTTCTACTTCAATATTGATATATTTCTGTATCAATACAAAGTTTTTTTTAGATTATTTTTACAAAATAATAATAATAGTTGATGAGATCTAAAAAATAAAAGGTTGACAACATTTCCAAAGATTTTATGGAAATTTAATTGGTCTCTGGGAAACACTGTTTTAGGGAATTTTAGTCATCTATATAAAATTAAAGAATTACATGTAAAGAAAACTTTGATATTTGTAATTATTTGTAGACTTTAAGCAAATACAGCTAACATATCCTGACTGTCAAAAGTTACTGATTTGTAATTTACAATGAAATGAGATCCACCTATGTATCTTAGTGTTTTTAGAATGTTAATGTACATTGTGAATAACTGGATATCGTTTCTGACTGAACATAAACCTAATCTTTAAACCTACAAAAAACAGAATACTTACCATAAATCATAAATTTCAAGGTACCTTGATTATGTAAAGATTTTAATATGCATAATTCCTAATCTGTTTTAAAATGGTTCTTAACTACAGATTTACCTGACCTTGGGCTACCATTCAAAACATAATTTCAGGGATATTGGGGAAATGGTTGAGATGATTTATTTTCAAATAAAAAGTGGTATGAAGTAAGAAACTTTGAAGTTAGCACTACTTCATACTGTGAGACTGAAAAAAATTAAGGAAAAAGGTATGTCTTAGGAATTGAAGGCAATTAAGTGTGTGAATGACAAAATGCTGTTAACAATACATAAAGATGGGATCAGTTAAAATGACACGTTCCATTCCATTAAAGCTGCCTTAGGAAATTCTGCTATAGTGTTCAAGTCCCTTAAATTAACAAGTGACTTCTTCGTATGATATGTCCTATGTTAACATTTTGCTAGCCATCGTAAGGACTGATTGATTTTGTAGCTTTATTTAAAATATAACAATTATGCAAAGATCATCGAAAATAAACAAATGTAATTATACACCGTGAAAAGCTGTCCTGAATACTTCAGAAGAACAACACATGAAAATTAATTCCACTGTAACTATTCTATGTGCCTAGAGGTCTCAGATTACAAAGTCACAGATGATCTCAACTCAAGCAGGATTATCACGAAGCTGAATGAGTAAAGTTGATTACTTGACTGCCTCATCCCCTTGCCAATAACTTTACCTATTACCTATGAAAGGATTTTAATAGTATGGCCTCCAGGAACTAATGAAGATCAGTTATTAAATAAAAGTGGTTTGCCCTCAATAGTAACCATGATTACCAAGTGAATGCCTTTTTGACCCCAACTATGGGTATGATAGGCAATCTAAAAAATAAAAAAGTTCATTTGCCTCAATCTACTTTTGTCTTAAACCATTAACAGCATGACTAATAGATAATCTATTATTTAGTTGCAAAAAAAGTGTTCTTGTTTTGTTTTTTTTCATGCTTTTGAAATCATGCAAGATCATTTTACTTACTTCTGCACTTTGTCATTGGCCGCTTGGGAGGCCTCCATGGCATGCTGAAGCTCTAATTCCATGTTTGCTCGATCTGTCAGAGCTTGCTGCAGTTGGGTAGACAGTTCCTCATTCTGTTGTTGAGTGATGGAAACAATGTTCTCTCTATTTTTTAAAGCTTCTTCATAAGTACTAAGGGTATGGTTAAACTGATCCTTCAGATTTTCTTCTTGGGATAAAGATTTGTGTAAACTGAGAAAAACATAAAAATAAATAATGGAAACATAAATATGTAGTCTTCCTGACCAATAATCTATTTAACAAAAATCTCCATAAGAAATAACCATTTCTAAAAATCAATTAAGAAATACTTAAATGGGTAAATAAAAATAATTTTTATATCACAATATTATTCTTGATAATTATTCTACTTCTCTGCTTCTAGGCTGAAAGCTACCCAGACAAACGATTATTGATGTTACCAAAGCATACAAGAAGATGCTGCAAGATGTTAATATAATTACATCAGTATAAATATTACATTCAATTTTCTTTAAAAGGAATAGCGGAGAATTGGAAAATAAAGCATCTCTAGGTAAATAAAAGAATATAATAAGCTGACTGCAAAGAAGTGAGAAGTAAGAGAATGGGCATCCGTTTAGTAGATTCAGGGTTTCTTCAGCGGAGCGCTTAATGAGAATGAATGAGGGCTGTACGAATAACTGATCAGCCCATACACAGATATAAATGAAGTTAAAATCACTAGTCCGACTGCACAGAAATAATATGTATTCAGATCTTTTCTTTTTGTTAATGAATCTCATGCCAAATATATCCACTCATTAAGTCATACAGAGAAATAGCATATAAATTAAGACCAAATGAATGCAGAAGAAAATGCAGACAAATAGAACCCTAAAATGCTAAAGGTCAAATCTTTGATATGTCATTACACCTACCACCTGAGGTTATTTTGAAATGGCACCAAGCACCTCACTCAATTAAATAAAGACATTTTGAAAATATAAATATTTAATAAGGGAAATTTAAAATCCACACAGGAGATGTTCTTTTTTTATTAAATAAAATCATTTCAGTATATGCATACAAAAGAAATGTCAATGGGAGACTTGTAAGTAAAACAACCTAACTATATAATACAGATTAATGATGTGAAAGAAAGTAATATAATTCTGAAAGCTTCAAAAAGCTAGTCAGGGAACTTTAGCACTGGCCGAATATTTAGTCTGATACTTCTTCTTTTTGTTTAAGTAACCTATAGATCTCTCCAGTGTGCTCACTTTGTAGAAGGTGTCACACAGAAATAAGAAGGACATGAAACAGGGATAGTCAGCATACCAAAAGAAATCATTTCAAGATTCAAATTAGTTCTTAAGAAGAAAGACTGCTACTAAACTGTGGTCAATTGATTACTACATAAAAATAAGAATGGTGTTTAGTGCCATATTTGTAGAGTGCAAAGAAGTATCCTTCTTTATGGTTTTCATCTTGTTGTTTATCTAACCCTTCTTTCATTTTTAGTTCTTTCTACCAATCCATATGCCTAAAGGCTCCCATCTCCTGCCCATTTTCCTATTCTATGTTCTTTCACACTTTCTGATTCCTCTTATTCCATGTTCGTTTCCTTCAATCTACCCTCTTTGGCTACTTGAAAGATCCAAGAAAGAAAGAAATGAAAAACAAAACAAAAAACCTTTAAAAAGACAAGTCTCCTTATGTTCTTTACACTTAAAAGGTTATTATTTACATTTTAATTGTTAATTATATTTTAAATTACACAGAGTGCACAAATCCAAAGTATTCAGCTTGACAAAATGTAAAGAAAATATGTAATAAACCCAGAAGATTCCCCTCTGTTCCCTTCCAGTTAATTCCCCTTTCCCAAAGTAATCACTTATTCAACCTCTATTAAGATTAGTATTGTCTGGGGGCGCCTGGGTGGCTCAGTTGGTAAGCGTCTGCCTTCGCTCAGGTCATGATCCCAGCATCCTGGGATCAAGCTCCACATCGGGCTCTCCACTCTGCAGGAAGCTTGCTTCTCCCTCTACCACTCCCCCTGCTTGTGTTTCCTCTCTCGCTGTGTCTCTCTTTGTCAAATAAGTAGATAAAATCTTAAAAAAAAAAAAGATCAGTATTGTCTGTTTTTGAACTTTTGGTCTGGCATATTTTACTTAAAGGCTTATGAGATTCGTCCTACTGTTGCATGCAGTTCACTGTTTTTTATTGCTATCAAGTATTCTGTTATATAAATAAACCACAATTCATTTAATCATTCCACTATTGTTGCTATTAATATTCTTGTACATTATCTTTTGATGGACCTAAGTACTCATTTTCCCCCCACCCCACTTTATTGAGATATAATTGACATGAGTACTCCTTTCTGAAGTAAGAATTGCTCTATAGGGTGTATGTATGTTCAGATTAAGTAGATGCTGCACAGAGTTTCCCAAAGTGGTCCTACCAATTTACACTCTCACCAGCAATATATGGGAGTTGCAATCGCTCTACATTCCCCTTTAGAGTATTCTCCCTACTGGTAAACTATACCCATTCTAATAGAGGTGCAGTGCAATTTCATTCTCTTAATATTGCCTTTTGATGAATTTAAGTTCTTAATTTGAATGAAGTCCAATTAGTCATTGTTTTTTAATGGCACTGTTTTTTGTGTCCTATTTAAAAAATATCTTAGCCTTTATATTTTACCCTTATGTATATGGTCTCATTTAAAGTTCACAGTGGGCAGCTTCGTTTGGGAATTCTGCATTTGTCTACGATGTCCATAACACTATGCAGTATACTCTAGCCAATTAAATATTAAGAATCAATGATTCAGTTTTTAAAATATCATCTTTATTAAAACCATGGTATCCCAATTTAATTCTCTAATCATTCATCACTTCCTAGTCTTTGATCCTTTAATTTTTTTCAAATTTATATCTCATTTTTCTCTCAGTTGGACCTGTGACTGGGATCCTTAACTCTCAAGCTCAAAAGCTACTCATCATTCAAAATGCCTTGGAAACCTTTAAATCTCCATCAAGACTTTCTCAAACAGAAGCAGCAGCTGGAATGATGTTTTAAAACAATAAATTAGATAATGTCACTTAAAATCCTGCAGTGGCATCTCATTGCACTCAGAATAAATCTCTAAAAATAATAACAAATTGCCTATTTTAACTCACTAAACCTCACAACAACCTATGAGAGAAGTCCTATCAATATTAGTTTTTTTACAGATGATGAAATTGAAGCAAGAGAGGGAAGTAATTTAATTAATCTCACATATCTAACAGAACCAGAATCTCAACCCACAGTCTTCCTCCCTGAGCTGAAACGTGAAACACTCCTCCCAGGGGGCCATGAGCCATGGAGCCCTGTCTCATCTGTTCTCTCTGCTTCCTCATCTTCTAGCCAGACATTGTTTCTCAAGTACATCAAGCTTTTTCCTGCTTGAGGCATTTGTTTGTAATGTCTTTCTCCCCTCTCCCTGACAAACTTCTACTTATTCATTTGGTCTCAGCATGAATACTGAGAAAGGTGTACTCAGATACACCTTTTATGACTCTTCAATCTAAATTTTGGTGTTCCTTCTTTGTTATTCTGTCTCAATGACCCTACTCTTTTTCTTCTTAGAACTTATAATAATTTGTAGTTTTTTTCAGTTTCATCTTGTGATCTATTTCCCAATTCCACCATATTAACACTCTATTTACAAAGGGCAATTTTTAAAAATGGGGATACACTCCTTAATAACTTCAATAAATCAAAATGCTTATATTTCTAAGGACACTTTCTTATCAGAATAAAGATGAAGCAGAGGGGATTCCTAGCATATACAAATCTATACCATTTATAGCTTATTTTTGTTTTAGTGCTGTTTTTTCCTTGATAGTGCTCTTCCCTAGGGCCACCTTGTTTAGCTTTCTTCATAGAGTCAAATCACATTTAACCTCTTTTCAAAGTTACTGATTTTCAGATGCATTTTTAGCATGGCAGCAGCATTACAATTTATTGGTCTTAAATGACGTTGTATTGGAAAATATTTGAAGTTATAGTAAGAATAAATGATAAAACAATAGCAGAAAAGAGTCATTAAATCACTCTCAGAAGGTCCAAAGCCTGTGGTTCACACAATATTGACAAAGAATGGTAATTATTTAGGTTTATCATGAAATTAATGAAGTAATATCATACGCAAGGTTTCCATTCACTCTTACAGCTTTCAAATTATGTAATTCTTTTATTTAATTTTTGTTATTATAGAAAGTGAGACTTTGAAAATATATTTACTTGGTAATCTTTCATATTATAATTCTAAATCCATATCAAATGAGACGGTACATTGCCTCTTATGCTGCTCACCACGTAGAGTCCAACCGCAGGCTGGGGTAGAAAATACCCTTTGATGGGCACTGTACTAGTAAGCAGCATGTAACAGATTTCCTTTCTGGAGTGGTTTCTGTCTTGGTATCAATTCCCTCAAGTCCATGATCCTATTTTCCTAGTCCCTGACTCTCTGAACTACCTCAGCTTAAACTTTCTTGGAATTATCAAGCTTATGACCCACTTTTATGTTTTGCTTGCAGATATTTATGTTCTCCTCAGCTTATCTGCTTTCCTGCTTGCTGAACTCTCTTTCTCTCAATTGTTATGTCATACATGGATTCAGCTTATTCTTGCAACTAGTACTTTTCCATTTATACCAAGTGTTGAAGCTACTTTTCCTGGCTTCCTCTTTTGTCTCCATGATCAGGTATTAACTTAAGTCCTTCATGAGTCACTTTACTCATCATCCTACAGTATGCACTTATTCTTCTGCTCATGCTTCATTTATTTACAATATTGCTCAATCAAGTGTTTTATATATGTTGCTTTAATTGGATAAATATGTTCAAATTAAAAATTTAGAGGTGAGGTACCACAGTATAAACCAACAGTTATTACCTAGGAGTAATCTTGTCCCTCAGGGGATATTTGCAACATCTGGAGACATTTCTGGTTGTCATAACTCGAGGAGGGGAGTACTACTAGCATTTAGTGAGTAGAGGCCAGATATGCTGCTAAGCAACCTCCATTGCAGAGGACAGTCTAATGTGTCAAAAATGCCAAACTTGGTGTACATGCAAAGATTTTGGCTTTGGACTTTGAAGAAGTAGATTCAAATTTCAGTCCTGTCATTCACTCTGTATGACCTTAGGAAGATACTTTAACCCTCTGAGTACTAATTTCATCAACTCAAGAACAACGAGAAAAATCTCACGGAGTTCATGTGAGAACAAAATGAGGTGATCTAACTATGTGAAAATATTTAGCACAATATCTGGTAAAGAATGGGCATTTGTCCATGTGTAATTCTTAAAAGAAATAATTTATCTCTAATTAACTTTGTATGATATCTTATACAATACTCAGACATTTTATAAATACTTTAATGAAAAACAACTGCCTGTTTCTACAGGTTTTTCATGAATTGGGAGAAGTAAACTAGTTTTCCTAACCTTTATCATTTACTGATAACATTCTTAAATCATTCTGAAAAAAAAAAAAAAAAAGAGGCAGGTTTGGCTTGTTTTACTGAATTAAAATAAATAAAGACAAAGCAAGTATGAAAGGCAGAAGTATGTGCTACCTTGTCCTAAGCGTACATTTTCTGAGAGGATAGTGTCTGTATTTACTTCCTGGTTTACTGCATCAATTACTTTGATCTGAATTTCTGACCTGTGATCTGCCTTCTCTCTGAAGAACTTCTTTTAACATTTCCGGCAAGACAGGTGTACTGGTGACAAATTCCCTCAGTTTTTGTTTATCTGAGAAAGTCTTTATTTCTCCTTTACTTTTGAAGGATAACTTCATGGGATACAGAATTCTAGGTTGATGTCCCAAGTTTTAGTCTGACATTCAAGGTGCTCCAAAATTCGATTCTACTTTTCTTTTCAGACTTCATCCTACCCACTCTATCAAAATTTTTTATTCTAGCCAAATGGAACTATAAATTGTTCTTTGAAAATGCTGTCACACTTTTCACTTTGCAGTACTGCTCACGTTGTTGCCTTCACTTGGAGTGCTCTTTTTCTTTCCATCCACACCCCCGATCACGTTTCAAGATTCAGACAAACTCCAACAACTGTCATGAAGTCACACTCCATACCTTCCCTACCCAAGGGGACACTTCTTGCTCTACGCTACCATACCCTTTCCATATCCCTTATATTATATTCCTCACTTTCTACTATCCTTTGTAGTTATTGTATACTTGTTTTCTTTCCTACTAGATTCTAATACTATTGAAAGAAGGAACCATATTTTATTCTTCTTTGTTTCCTTCTAGGGCCTAACTCAGTGGCTTTTCTACACGAGGCATACAAAAAGTTATTTATTGAACATTGTTGTTTAAATGCTGTATTTGAACGAGTGGCCTCCAGTATTGTAAAAGGATCACATCAATTTTCTTTCCTTTCCTTTTCTCTTTATCTTAATGTACAGTCCCACATGCTCCATAGTTTACCTTTACCCACACTTCATTCCATTACATTTTGGGGGATATTTTAAAAATAAACTTTTTGTTTTGAGATCATTGTAGATGTCACATGCAGTTGGCAAGAAATACCACAGACAAATCCCTGGTGTCCTTTACCTACTTTCCCACAATGGTAACATTTTATAAAATTATAGTATAAAAGCACCACCAAGATAGTGACATTGATATAGTCAAGATAAAAAACAGTTACATCACTACAAGGATCCCTCATGTTTCCCCACCACTCCTTCCCCTCCTTAAGCCCTAACCACTAATCTGTTTCCCATTTCTATAATGTTTCAAGAATGTTTTTTAAAAATATTTTATTTATTTATTTGACAGAGATAGAGAACACAGTAGGCAGAGTGGCAGGCAAAGTGAGGGGAGAAGCAGGCTCCCCGCTGAAGAAGGAGCCTGACACGGGGCTCGATCCCAGGACCCTGGGACCACGACCTGAGCTGAAGGCAGCCACTTAACTGACTGAGCCACCCAGGCGCCCCTCAAGAATGTTTTATAAATGGAAAGGCTGCTTTTGTGACTTTTTTCTTTCTTTCTTTTTTTTAAAGATTTTACTTATTCATTTGACAGAGAGAGACACAGTGAGAGAGGGAACACAAGCAGGGAGAGTGGCAGAGGGAGAAGCAGGCTTCCCACTGAGCAGGGAGCCCAATGTGGGGCTTGATCCCAGGACTCTGGGATCGTGACCTGAGCCGAAGGCAGACACTTAAGGACTGAGCCACCCAGGTGCCCCGGGACTGTCATTTTTCATTCAGCATAATTTCCTGGGGATTCATTTGTGGGTTTTTGTTTGTTTGTTTGTTTGTTTGTTTTAGGAAATGGTCCATTACTTCTAAGTTGTGCCATTTTTATGTGTGCAGAGTTGTTGATAGTAATCCTATTTTTATATCTGTAAAATCTATAGTGCTATCCTCTGTTTCATTCCTGATATTGGTAAAGTGTCTTTTCTCTGCTCTTATATGCTTCTTTCTGTTATCTTTATCATTTTTTCCTTCTGCTTGTTTTGCATTTATTTTTCTGTTCTCTTTCTAGATTCTTGAGGTAGGGGCTTAAATTGTTGATCTGATATATTTCCAATTTTCCTTAATGCATTTAGTGCTATAAATTTCCTCTCAGCCCTGCTTTAGCTGTGTCCCACAAATTTTGGTGTGTTGTATTTTTATTTTCATTCACTTCCATGTATTTCAAAAAATTTCCCTTGAGAATTCTTCTTTGATTCAGTGATTATTTAGAAATGGGTTATTTAGTTTT
This sequence comes from Phoca vitulina, assembly GCF_004348235.1. Taxonomy (NCBI): domain Eukaryota; kingdom Metazoa; phylum Chordata; class Mammalia; order Carnivora; family Phocidae; genus Phoca; species Phoca vitulina. The sequence goes on along the minus strand of NW_022589710.1, from coordinate 13,406,967 downwards.
GAAGTGTTCAGAGATTTGCCTGTTATCTTTTTGTTACTAATATTTGTTCTGATTCTACTGTGGTCAAAGAGCATGCACTGTATGATTTCAGTTCTTTGTAGTCAACTAAGGTTTATTTTATGACTTAGAATATGATCTATCTTGGTGTATGTTTTGTGGGTATTTACAAAAAAATATGTATCCTGCTGTTGTGTGGAATGTCTAAAACTGTTGATTAGATCCTGGTAGTTGATGGTCATGTTGAATTCTTCTGTATCCCTGGATTTTTTCCTGTTTCATGAGAGGAAAGCGTTGACACCTCCAAATTGTAATTGTGGATTTGTCAATTTCTCTTTTCAGTTCCATCAGTTTTTGCTTCATGTATTTTTAGTTCTCTTGTTTGGTATAAACACATTTAAGATTGCTATGTCTTTTTGGTAGACTCTTTTTTTATAATTCAATGCCCCTCTCTGATAAATGTTTTAGCTTTAAAGTCTACATATAAGATACTAGTATAGCCATTCTTGCTTGCCTTTGATTTGTGTTTCATGGTTTATCTTCTGTTCTCTTATTTTAATGATTTTATTTGTTGTGAGTTTCTTGTAGCTAGCATAGATTTGGGCCAAAATTTTTATTTTTATTATTATTTTATTTATTTATTAGAGAGGGGGGGAGAGAGGGGGGAGAGGAAGGAGCAGAGGGAGGGCCACTGGCTTCTCTCTGCACTATTGGTTCTGTCTGCTCTTCTCTTGGCTTGAGTGCTGCTGGGCTGCACTACTTTCAGGTGTTTTGCCAGCCCTTCTGGTCAGATGGGGCTGGAAGACACTCCATAGTCAGTAGCACTATGTCTCAGCCTCCTTGCTTGGGCAGGAGGGGTAGGGGCTGCTCCAGGCTACTCTCAGTTTGGCTATGGATTAATCTCCCTGCCTTTGGTTTGGGTGATCAGCCCTGTCCATTTGCTTCTCAGCTCAAGTGCTGTTGGGCTACACAGCTTCCAGAAGTTGTTGCCAGCCCTTCTGGCCAGAAGTGGGGCTGGAAGGCATCCTCTACAGTGGGTGGGGCTGTGACGCAGAATTCTGCTTGGGTGGGCAATCCGACTCTAGGGTTGGCATAAGTCCTCATTTGAGGATCTGAATCAGGCAGATCTGCACCCCACTGAGTTCTCTGGTCAGGGTGTGCCCCTGGCTTGGTTCTGTAGCTGAGCCAAGCCACTGGTTGGGATTACTATTTGGGCACTGTGGATAGGAACTCAGTCTGCCAACATTCGTGTGCTGGCTGTTACAAACCCTTCCTCCCGTTTCTGTCACTCAGATTCCCAGTGGCTGTGCCCCAAGTCTCCCCTGTAATCCCTGTGGTGTGAGATCAGAGTAGGGGCTCCTATAAAGTGACCCACAATGCTGAGGGAGACTTGTTGTCTTCCCAGGTTTTCTTTTCCCACTGGAGGAATTGGTGGTTCAGGGGAGACCTCTCTGCATGGTGCTGTGCTAATCTGGGGAAGGGGCAATGCAGTCAATATGTAGCCACTTCTCCTAATCTTCTAATGCAGTCTGTCTTCTTGGTCTCTGAGGTGCAAGGGGGTGCTTCAGCCTCATCCCTGTGTTGTAAGATTCTTCTGGTGGTGTCTTATTCTTGAATAGATATTAGCCTTTCTTCTTGTAAAGAAGAGTTAGGTAAGAAATGATCTATGCCACCATCTTAGTGATGTCACTTAATTAAATGTTTTTTAATAGATCTTTAGAGTTAGTGGAATGATTGTTACATTTCTTTTCTAGTCAATGAATTCAACAAATATTTAGTGGCCACCAGTTTGTATCATAAAATGTAGCATCCAAGAGTGTTTCAATAAATATCAATAAATATGTTGATCATACATCAAGTAAAATTCTTGAAAATTTAAGTTCAGAATTAACTTAGTTTATAATAAAGAAATTATTTATCTCTGAAATAACTTTAATAAGTTATTTTATCAAATGAAACCAACTGAGACAATAGAGGTAGCAAGTCAGTGGAATCACTTCACTGATTTACAAATTAAATCTTCTCAACCACATTCTTAACTGTACTGAATGCATTTCCCTATAACTGTATGTCATTCAGGATTAAGGCCTACTATACCAGAGCATAAGCTGATTTCCTCAAAAATAAGCAAGGGAAGTCAACTATTATTTGCTTGAAGGAGCCTTAGCAAATTAATTGATAGCTGGAAAATCCCAAAGTATCTGGAGATTCAACAACACACCTCTAAATACATGAGTCAAAGATGAAATCTCCAGAGATTGTGAAAAATATTTTGAACTAAATGAAAGTGGAAATATAACTTATCAAAGTTTGTGGGACACAGCAAAAATAGTGCTTAAGAGGAAAACTGATAGGATTGAAAACATATATCAGAAAAGAAGAAGAATCTAAAATCAATAACACAAGCTTCTACCTTAGGAAATTAGACAAAGAGTAATGTAAACTTAAAGCAAGCAGAAGAAAAAAATACAGTTTAGAGCAGAAATGAATGAAATTGAAAACAGGAAATCAAGAGAGAAAATCATCCAAATCAAAAGCTGATTCCTTGAGAACATCAATGTATTAGTTTCCCAGGGCTGCCATAACAAATCACCATGAATTGGTGGCTTAAAAAAACAAATTTATTCCCATGTTCTGGAGACGAGAAGTTTGAAATTGAGGTGTCAGCAGGACCACACTCTCTCCGGAGCCTCTAGGGAAATTTCTTCCCTTGCCTGTTCCAGCTTCTGGCGGCTGTGAATATTCCTTTGCTTATGGCTGTATCACTCCAATCTCTTCACAAGGTTATCTCCTCTATGTGTCTCTCTCAAAACTCCCTCTGCCACTCTCTGATAAACAGACATGTGACTGTATTTAGGACCATCTTGATAATCCAGGAAAGCTTCCCCTTTCAAGTTCCTTAACTTAATCACATCAAAAATTGTTAAGGTAACAATTCTTAAGACAAGAAAAGGAAATAAAAGGTATATAGATCAGGAAGTAAGAAATAAGACTGTATTTATTTAGAGATGACATGATTATCTATGTAAAAAAATCTCAAAGACTTAACAAAAACAAAACAAAAAAAAACACGAAACTATTGGAACTAAAGAGAGAGGGTGTAGAGTTACAGGTTAATATAAAGGCAATTGCTTTCCTACATATAGCAGCAGTGAACAATTTCAGTTTAAAATTAAAACACAATACCATCCCTCCCCCCAGATTTTAGGTATAAATCTAACAAAATATGTACAGGATCTATATGAGGAAAAGTCTGATGAAAGAAACCAAAGACAACCTAAATAAATGGAGAAATATTCCATGTGCATGGATAAAAAGACTCAATATTGTTAAGATGTTAATTCTTGCCAACTTGATCTATAGATTCAATGAAATTCCAATCAAAATCCTAGCAAATTATTTTGTAGATATTGACAAACTGATGCTAAAGTTTATATGGAGAGACAAAAAATCCAGAACAGTCAAGTCAATATAGGAGAACAAAGTCAGAGGACTGACTCTACTCAACTGCAAGACTTACTATAAAGTTACAGCAATTAAGACTGCATTATATTGGTAAAAGAACAGATGAATAGATCAATAGAAGAGAACAAAGAACCCTGAAATAGATCCACACAAATAAAGTCAACTGATCTTTCACAAAGGAGCAAAAGGCAATTCAATGAAAAAGGGACAGCTTTTTTTTTTCCCCCCAACAAATGGCAGTGGAACTGGATGTCCATCTGAGAAAAAAGTGAATCTAGACAGAGAATTTACACCTTTCACAGAAAATAACTAAAAATGGATCACAGGCTTAAGAGTAAAACACAAAACTATGTAACTTCTAGAAGATAACATAGAAGAAAATTGAGTTGACCTTGGATTTGGTAATGAGTTTTTAGATATAACACCAAAAACATGAACCATGGGGATGCCTGGGTGGCTCAGTCGGTCTGCTTTCAGCTCTGGTCCTGGGATCGAGTCCCGCACTGGGCTCCCCGCTCAGCGGGGAGCCTGCTTCTCCCTCTGCCTGCTACTCCGGCTGCTTGTGTTCTCTCTCTCTGACAAATAAATAAAATCTTAAAAAAATAATAATAATAAATTTAAAAAAACACGATCCATGAAAAAAGTAATGTTAGACCTTATTAAAAGAGTTAAAAACTTGTGTAATGCAAGACACGCTGTTAAGAGAATGAAAAGATAATCCACAGACTGAGAGAAAATCTTTGCAAACATGTTATCTGATAAAGGACAAGTATGTAAAATACACAAAGAACTCTTAAAACTCAACAATAAAAAAAAAACAGACCACTCAGTTAAAAAAATGGACAAAAGTTCCAAATAGCTATCTCACCAAAGAAGAAATACAGATGGTAAATAAACATATAAAAAGATGCTCAACATCATATAACATCAGGGATTTGCAAATTAAAACAATGAGATACAACTATACCCACATTGGAATGGTTAAATCCAAAAAAAGTAATACCAAATTCTGATATGTATACAGAGTAGCAGAAACTCTCATTTATTGCTGGTGGAAATGCAAAACGATACAACCACTTTGAAAGACAATTTGGCAGTTTCTTACAGAGCTAAACATAATCTTAACCATATGATCCTAAGTATTTACCCAATAGCAATGAAAACCCATGTGTACACAAAAATCTGCACATGAATGTATACAGATTTATACATAATTTCCCAAACTGGAAGCAACCAAGACATTTTTCAATAGATGAATATATAAATAAACTGGTACATCCATACAATGGAATGTTATTTACTGATAAAAAAATGAGCTATTAAGCCATAAAAATAACCATGAGACGATGGACACTAAGAAACAAACTGAGGGTTCTAGAGGGGAGGGGGGTGGGGGGATGGGTTAGCCTGGTGATGGGTATTAAACAGGGCACGTACTGAATGGAGCACTGGGTGTTATACTCAAACAATGAATCATGGAACACTACATCAAAAACTAATGATGTAATGTATGGTGATTAACATAATAAAATTTGAAAAAATATACGGAGGAACCTTAAATGTATATAATGTGGTGAGAGAAACCAGTCTGAAAGAAGCCAATCTGGGAGGCTATATGCTGTATGATTCCAACTATATGGCATTATAGAAAAGGCAAAAACTACAGAGACAGTAAAAAGATCGGTAGTTGCTAAGGGTCCAGAGGGAGGTGGACAGGGGTGAAAAGACAAAGCACTTGGGTTTTTATAAGTGTTGTGAAACTATTCTGTGTGATATTGTTACAGTAAATACATGACATTTTGCCTTTTTCAAAACCCACAGAACCTTACAACACAAAAAGTGAAACTTAATGTAAACTATATAACTTTAGGTAATAACAATGCATTGATAAAGTGTCATTAATTGTAACAAATGTGCCACACCAATACAAGACATTAATACTGGGGAATCTGTGTGTGTAAGGAGGTATATGGGACCTCTACTATTTGCTCAATTTTATTGTAAATCTAAACTGTCCTAATAAATAAAAGTCTATTAATTACCCTCCTCCCCCCACAACCAACACACACACAATAGGAATGAAGACAGGCTAAGATTGGTTCAGTAGGAATCAAAAGTGACATGAGATACAAAGAAACAAGGGCAAGCATATCCAGCAATGGTATAGTGCCCATATCAGACCTAATCATACCTGAATTTGGCTATGTCTATAATAATTTATAAGTGATAAATTAAAGCACCTCCACAGGAGGGCTTATCAGGTAGGGTAAACCTTACCTGTGATCAGGTATCATTATATTTATGTAGCTGCTAGATAACACCTGTTAAAAATGGCATAGAAGAAATCTCTGCACAATGTTGAAGGATGGATTCAATTATCTCTAGAGATAAGTGATCTTGCAATGCTGAGGCCTAGTTAAATGCCAGATATTACTTGTCATCCTAATTCTACTGAGATGGGGTATTCCATCTAAGAACAGTCAAAAAGGAAGAGTATTATCTACATAAGGATCAGTTCTGGAGAAAAAGATTTTTGAGGACCTCAGCACACACTCTGACTAGCCAGTTTCTTAGTAAATGGCTGAGAAGTTTGCTCAACTATTGAAAATTATGTCCCATACCATCTGTACAAATAAATGATTATACTAAAAATGTCAAAACAGCAAATAACCAACCATTCTTACATAGGATAAATATTTTTCAATTTTATTAACAATCCTAATTAACCCTCTTTTAAAAAGTTAACCAGGGCCTAGTAAGCATATAGTTTTATTTCACATTATATAATACAGCTTAGGAGATGGACTGATGTTGACATCTCAGATATAGGTCTAAATAAACTCACTTCACAAGATTATTGCAAATGCACACTGCTTGACACAGAGCTGGGGCTGAAGAGCTATTTGGTTAGCTGAAGTGCTGAATGCAGGGTTCTGGGAAGCAATGTGCTTTGTTTTACTGATGGGGGGCAGGGGGCGCACTGGGACGCCCCAGGTACTGCTTCCCTTCCTCACATAAATGAATGACTACTGGGTGCTGGGCACTTTGCTAGAACTACAGTGGGGACTAAACACACTTGTCAAATTCTTATAAATACTGTAAAGGAAGGGATGTGACATTCGAGTTGAAAATTAGAGAAGAGTAGGTATTAATGAGAAGGGCAGAGTAAGAACTTCAGGGGCAGGGAAGAACACACACAAAGGCCTTAGAAGAGAAAGGATGGCTCAGGAGCCAGAACTGGAAGCCCAGTTCTGCCAGCGTTAATGTTCCAAGACCAGATCACATTGGGCCTTTTTGGTCTTTGTCCTGAGAAAAAAAGGAGAAGTTACTGAAGGATTTTAAAGAGAGGGCAAGAAGATCTGCCTTTTTAAAAAACTGCTCTGGCTAAGGGGTGTTTTGTGTGTCTCTCTTACCTGATAGGACAAATAGCCTCTAACAGGTAAGACTCATCTTGCTCCTTGTCCGAGTGAGCCAGCTCTGGAATTTCAAGAAAACACGGAACTATACTAAGACTCAAATCTAGGATATACAATGAAGTTTTAAAACTCACCTTTTATTTACTTGGGCTGGATATACTACTTATGAAGATGTTTTGTTTTATTTTCTACTAAGAGAGAGAGCAAGACTGAGTGTGAGCAGGGGGAGGGGCAGAGGGAGAGGGAGAGAATCTTAAGCAAACTCCCTGCTGAGCGGGGAGCCTGACAGCAGGGCTCGATCTCAGACCCTGAGATCATGACCTCAGTCAAAATCAAGAGTCGGGTGCTTAACCAACTGAGCCACCCAGGTGCCCCCTCTACTAAGAGATTCTAGCTCACTTAGTTCTAAAGATACTCAGTCTGGTCTAAAAGATGGGACTTCTCTTGGACCTAGTTAGGAATCATCTCATTTAGAATTAAATTATCTGTGCTTACTGTCTGCACCTTCTCAACTTCTATTCAAGGCTCGCAATCTTTGTCTACAACTGCTTCAACAATCTTGTTAAATGTAAAAGGTACTTTTCAACCTTTATCTTATTTGACTTATCTGAAGCCAATTCTTTCTGGAAATGCTTGCCATGAAAATACAGTTCTGGCGTTCTGCTTCAACAAAAGTATTTTTTGATGCTTCTCAATCTCCTTTGAGGGCTTCTTTTCCTCTACCCAACACTTAACTGTTGGGTGTCTTCTCTTCCCGTCGACCCACTCTACTTGATTTCAACCCACTCCTATAGCTTCACATAATCGTCTACATAGTTCCTTTATAGCTTAGATTTCTATCTTGAGCACTAGATCTACATAAGCATCTAGTATAAACACCCTGACTTGACCATCCTACAAATATCTACAACTAGGTGTGTCTAAAACTGAACTCATAATCTCATGTTATGCCCTCTCCAAATCAGCCCTTTCTCTTCCTCCCTCAATGGGTACCACTATCAGTGTTCAAGCTCAAATCCTACACATCATCCTTGATATCTATCTCTCTCACCATAGGATCTAATCAGTCTTTTTGGTTTAAACTTAAAATCTCCCTTGCATCTTTCTACTTCTTTCTAGCCCCATTATCATTATCTTAATTAAGAGTACCTGCTACTGTTTTCTTAAGTGGATTACTACAATAGACTTTTCACTTGTTCCTTGCCATGAGTGAGTTTTCTAAAGCACAAATACGACTGTATCACTAACTGGATTAAATCTCTTCAATGACTCCTCACTGCTTGTAGCATAAAGTTCAAATTCCTTAAATATCATCCACAAAGCTCTTCATGGCTCTTTCCAGCTCATCTCTCTTTATTCACACATTTCCCTCTCTACTGTAGCCAGGATGAATAACTTTCACATCCCCTAGAACACTGACCCTATCCTCTTTTACTTAACTAGCTCCCATTCATCCTTTAGATCTCAGCTTGGAGTGAGTTTCTCCAAGAAATCGGACTTGTCTAGATTAGGTGGTCCTCTCACTGCTCCCACAGTACTCTGACCTCTCAACTGGATACATGTTAAGCAATTGCTCTTGTTTCACCATTTGATCTCTAGTGCCTAGAAAAGGCTTTAATAAATATTTGTGGAGTTGATTCATTACTGGTTCCTTAGTCCTGCTTCATGTGGCTCTTCTTTCTTCTGTTGTAATGGTTGACTAGAACCTTTGTGATCGGTATATGCCCATGCATATAAGCTAGGGATATCTAGTACTGGTCTGTAGTTAACCAATGTGGCTTGCAGTTTGAGTGCTTTGTAACACTAAGAGTAATAAAAAGCCTAAGATTTAAAAAGGAAATGAAGGAAAGAAAGGCAAGGAAAAATAACTTCGATGAGTTATTCTATTCTGAAGGGGGATTTTAAATGGACTCTCATTAGCATAGCATCATTGTGGATTTCAGCAGTTTTCCTGGAATCTAGGAACAAGTGCTACTGGAGGCCCCCTGGTGGCTGAGCGAACACTTGCTTATAGGGAAATAATCCTTGAAAGGAGTTACTCATTCAATAAGTATTTATTGAGCAACTATATCCGTATAGAGTCAAGCACACAGTAAATGCTTGGGGATACACCACTCACCAAACCAGACAAAATGTCTGATCTTACTGAGGTTTTGCTCACCATTTTATCTTTAGTGCCCAGAATAAGTGCTTAATAAATATGTGAATAAATTAATTAATGTTTCTTAAGGCCTGCTTCTAGTCTGAACATTCTGTACTTCCTTACATCTTGCCGGCCTTCCATTTGAACGTGGTGTTGCATGGCAGATCTGTAGATAAGGAAGAAGGAGGGCCGTGACACCATTCTCTTGGAGTAACCACTCCGTCTCCCGTATTTTCTTTTATTTCTCTTGATGTTAAAGTCATTTTACCACAATTTAGTGTCATCAACAATAAATGTTAGTTTGTGAAATGTAAAGCAGTTCTCTTTATAGTAACAGAGTTATGAGAAATAATCTTTTATCATAATTTTATTGATGATTTTGGCTACGGTTAATTCTAGGGAAATTTAGTCACACGTACCAGGATGATTCCTCAATTTTAGCAAATTATACATGAGCTTCTATATGCTTTACTGGAAAGGAAATCAATTTGTTATTTATTTTGTCATTTGTTTTAGCAGTTTCTCTGTGCCATATGTGAAAATGGAAAACTTGAACAAAAGCAGCGCAAGCTTCTATCAGACCGCTTTATCTACATGTTTTAGGGATTATAAAGATAAAAAGTAAGGCTGTCTCTTTAAGAGCTCAAGTACTCAGTGAAGCTTTCATTCAGCTTTCTTCAAAAGGGAATACCTGGTTTATCAGCAGTCTGATAACACTAAAACATGCCTTATATCACATATATAGGCATCAGAATTCTTTTTAAAAAATGTAGCTAATAATTAGGATGAATGTCATTTACTTTTGTTTTGGTCTCCAGGGAATATTGTTTACTTTGCTTTAAAATTTATGTGAGTCATTTTGCTTATATGCCTTTTTTTAATTAGTAGGAAGGAAGCAATCCCTGGGGAGAAAGCGGAAATCAATTCTGATCCGATATTGATAGCTACCGTGCTGTAAACTGTGTGTCCTTTCTAATTAAATGTAAACACATTCCGTTCTAAAGTCCAGGAGCAATGACAACAGTCACTAGGAAAGATTGCCTAAGTACCGCTCAACCCATTTGCCTAGCCTTTCTTTCTTTCCTAGTTGTGCTTGTGTAATCATTGTTGGGGCGAATGCTGGTTGTAACTGACTTTTTTTAGGTCATCTTCAGAGAAAAGATTGGACAAGAATGTAGAGTGCTCTGTAATACCTAAAGTTACTTATTAACTATGTCCTTCTGATAACTAATCAATGGCATTGCAGAGAGTCAAATTTGTTGCATTCAACTGTCCCCCCAGCCCAAAGCCAAGTCTTGGTAAATATTTAATGGCAGTAAAGGTGTTTTGCTAGTTATCCCACTGATATGTTAAAGGACTCTTAAAAGCAACTTTATCTTGCCTTTCCTTCCATACATAATTTGCTCAGCAATATAGTGTGTAGGTGTAAAAGCATTTGGATTTCATTTCATTGAGTATCTTGCTTAGAAAAAGACCAAATGAGAATTAAGATTAAAAAATGCTCATTTTCATCAGTACTGTGTCACTTAAATGTAACAGGGAAAAACAAACCACCACCAAACTTCTCTCTTTGGTAAAATGCCAACTCAAAGCATTAAACAACCCGGCCCCTTTCATTTTACTACACACTACACCAGACTTGTTCAAAACCCGTTGTACAGCTGCTGTCAAAGGGAAATGTCATAATGTTTCTGTTGTTACAGGGTTGCCACATGCTCTGTAAAAATCAGAAGACCTACGGGTTTTTTGCTTTTTACTTAACACAGTAAAGGTTGGGTTTTACATCTTTACACCTTTTTAATTATCTATTGAGTTTTAGGCCCCATTGTTTTACTTACCGTAACTCCTGCCTAGGCAGAAAACAATGCCAGCTTTATATTTTAAATAAGGAAAAAATCTCTTCAGACTTAAGTTTTATTAGAATACTTGATAATTCCTAGAATCTTTCTAGAAATGAGGCTAATTTCTTTAAATTTACACTTACTTAAATTTCACTTATTTCAGGTAACACATTTCTGTTTTTATTCTGGCATGTATTTCAGTCTAGAAATTTAATACTAAGTACTGACTTATGAAGTATGAATTTTTATAGCCTCGCTGTAGAAGAGCACAAATTATTTTTCTAAGTATCAAATAAGAGCTGGTGACTTAAAGCACTGTACTGAATTAATGATCCTTCAAGATGCATTCTATATCAAAAGGGTTAAAACTAAAAAACCAAAAAAAAAAAAAAAAAGAATAAAAATGTTATAGTTAGGTTTTCAGAATGGAAAAATATTACAGATGTGCCAGACTTGAGGTGGAAACACTGGATTTTGCAATATTGGGATGATCTGTTTATTTTACTTTGTGGTGGTCTGAAAGGAATGCTTATGTATGTTTTGCCTGACATAGCTGGTGTATGGAAAAAGAAATAGTTCCCTACTGTCAGTGACATATGAAGTTAATTTTTAAGATACTACTAATGGTCCAACTGGTATGAAGGCATGGTTTCTAAATTTTTCCTAAAATCTTCTCTAAGAGTTAGTTAATAATATGGTATATGCTTTCAGAGAGAAAGGTATCATGCTCCAACTTCAAAAGGAGTTTGATGTTGTAAACTGCTGATTTCAATATATCAAAGCTTGGGAGGCTGGCATAGAATACGTATGCTTTTAAATTAGTATTTCTGCTTTATGTCTTGACGACATGTCTATCTATACTGATTTTGAACTTTGATTTTTTTTTTTTGTATTTTTAAAGATTTTCATTTATTTATTTGACAGAGAAAGAGACAGTGAGAGAGGGAACACAAACAGGGGGAGTGTGAGAGAGAGAAGCAGGCTTCCCGCCAAGCGGGAGCAGCCCCATGTGGGGCTCGATCCCCAGGACCCTGGGATCATGACCTGAGCCAAAGGCACACACTTAACGACTGAGCCACCCAGGTGCCCCTGAACTTTGAAATGTTATGTGACATAGTATTTCCCTACTTCTCAAATTTTGGCCAGGGACCCAGGTCAGATTAGAACTAGGGACAGGTCAGCAGGTACATGCCTGGGGCCTCAATTTAAAATGGTCACAAAGGGACCCAGCAATTGCACTACTAGGTATTTACCCCATAGACACAGATGTAGTGAAAAGAAGGGGCACATGCACCCCAATGTTCATAGCAGCAATGTCCACAATAGCCAAACTGTGGAAGGAGCCATGATGTCCTTCAACAGATGAATGGATAAAGAAGATGTGGTTCATTTATACAATCGAATATTACTCAGCCATCAGAAAAGATGAATACCTACCATTTGCATTGACATGGATGGAACTGGAGGAGATCATGCTAAGTGAAATAAGTCAAGCAGAGAAAGACAATTATCATATGGTTTCACTCATATGTGGAACATAAGGAATAGCACGGAGGACCACAGGGGAAGGGAGGGAAAACTGAATGGGAAGAAATCAGAGAGGGAAACAAACCATGACTCTGGACTCCGGAAAACAAACTGAGGGTTTCAGAGGGGAGGGGGGTGGGAGGATGGAGTAACTGGGCGATGGGTATTAAGGAGGACATGTGTTGTGAGGAGCACTGGGTGTTATACACAACTAATGAATCATTGAACACGACATCAAAAATGAATTATGTACTATATGTTGGCTAATGGAACTTAATAATAAAAAAAGCTTAAAAAAAAAAAAGGTCACAAAGGGTACGGTACCTGGGTGGCTCAGTCAGTTAAGCGTGTGCCTTTGGCTCAGGTTATGATCTTGGGATCCTGGGGTCGAACCCCGTGTCCGGCTCCCTGTTCAGCGGGGAGTCTGCTTCTCCCTCTGCCCGTCCCCCGCCCCACTTGTGCTCGCTCTGTTTCTCTCTCTCTCAAATAAATAAATAAAATCTTTAAAAAAATGGTCACAAAAACCTCACTGGAATAAATTTAAAATATGGTGTTGGTTAACTCATGTGCACAGGTAACCAGTTACTCATGCAAATGGAAAGATGTAAATTGGATGTACTACTGCTGAAATAGATAGTACCTCAACTGGAAATTTAAAACATTTTTTTCCTGGCTCTGATACATAATTGCATATTATGATATGCAATGACAAACTGCATCACCTATATTTTACCAGCCAGCTAGCTTCTGAAACCAAATAATATGTGAGGTCATGCCAGAGGTGATTTAGTTCCAAACCATTTAATAGGTTTCTTCAGAAACTGTCTAGTTTGGAAAACTGCAAAAGCCAAGCAGAAGAAGCTATTGGGAATGTACAATAGGGGCACCAAATTCAGATCCAGGGATGGTTGGGGGGTAGGGGAGCTTCTTGGAAGACATGATGTATAAGTTGAGTCTTGAAAAAGGAGTAGGAGTTGCTCAAACAAGGATAAATAAAGGGTGTTCCAGTAAAAGAAGGTCATGTGTATCAGCATGGAGGTCTGAGGAAAGCTTTGCTGAAAATATTTAACAAATTATGGGCTTGCAAATATGGCTAGTCCTAAACAGAGGCATCCAGATTTTGTAAAGTGGGGAAGGGAGAGATTATCTTAAGAGGGAAAGAGTGTGTTCTCCTACTTCCAAGTATTTTCTGACACAGAGAGAGAATAATTGGTGCTCTGGTTGCTGGGAGGCCAGTGTGTGGAAACTCTTGGGTCTGGCTGAGGACATGCTCATTTTTACTGTCATCATTCACTCATTCAACAAATGTTTACAGAACACCTACTTTCTGCCAGATCATTCTAGGCACTAGAGATAGAGAACTGAATGAAATAGACCAGGATCTGTATTCTTGTGGACCTTTGAGGAAATGAAGTTTATCCAGCTTTTGGCAAAGACCTACTGGCAGGTAAGGTCCCTTTCTGGAGACCTCACCTACAGCTCTAGTCCAAGATGCTCTATCTCTCACCTATTTTCCATTCTGTCCTCTGTATCAAGACCTCCAGATACCAATTCTTTGGTTTTCATAACTAATACTTTATTTCAAATTTTATATTTGCATGATCAGTCCTTTTTGGTATTATATATATCTCTGGAATAAATTTCCTGTCAACAAAGTTTATATTGCTGTAATATATTCTCTTAAATAGTAAAGCTAAATCTGAATATTATACAAATACCAAAAAGAATATTAGTTACAATTTTTAAGAACTAGTCAATTTTAAAAAACAATTCCTTAAAGATAGCCTGCAAAGTGAGTTTTCAGTAATCTATGTTTATTTTTCAAAAGATTTGAGAGTCTTATGAGAAAAAAATATTAGGATGCACTGAAATATTCTGATATTAAGAAAAGGTCTGAAACATAAATACTAGATTTTGTAGTACTCCAATATCTTTATCTACATTCTGGTGATCACTGCCTAGAAGAGGTTTACTTTTGGGAATGACAAATACAACTACTAGATCTCTCTGAAGCAAGTAAAGCATCAAAACAAACCAACCAACCAATCCAACAAACTAACAGCTAAAGGATATAGCAGGGAAATTTTTATTGTCCTTATAGCCCAATATTTAGCTAGCTTTGGACTGAAATAGTGGATTAGGGCAAGATGATACTGCTGCTGAGCTTACTGTAAGAAAGAACGTCAGGCTCCTTTCCAATAAGCACGACTGCATTTCCTTTATCTGAAATATTCATAGCTGCAACATGCTTGTTTTTCATCTAATAAGTTCCTATTATGGGTATGTATAGAACTTATCCATAAGACAAGTACAAACATGGTTCCAACTATAATTTGTTCTTCACGTGGGGAATATACTATGGGTAAATATCATTTACCTATATTTATTTAGGGTGAGGATTAAGCATTTGATCTTGTTTGCTACTCAAGAAGATATGTGCTAGTTGAAAAATAGTTTCAAGTAGGAAAAAATGTAAAAAAAAAAAAAAAGAAAAAGACTGATTTGGATGGGTAAGTAACTGAAAGCTGGTCTTCAGCTTAATTATTTTATTCTGTTTGTCCCTGCTATGGGTATAATGAATTCACAGGTAGAAAGCTACCAATATTAACGTCATGTAGAGGAAACCTATACTTTCACCTACATAATATTAATGAGACAAGGCTTCTGCAATAATGTTGTCAGCATATAATGTTTTTGTTCCTTATTGAAATATGTTGCAAAATGCAATATAATAACAAATAATTTATTTCAATGAGAAAAATGACATATAAATGGGAAAAATCCAATTTGATAAACATGAATTGACCAAGATTGAGTTATTGAGATCATTGATATCACAATGAAATTAATTTAAAAAATTAATAACATGTGGTTTTCATAAGAGAATTTCTAAAAGTGCATGAGTTTCAAAGGTATCTGTCTATACTATACCAAATGCACTAGCAGCCCTCGCGTTGTAAACTGAACAAGATCATCTCTGCCCTTTAGAAATTCAGAGTGCTGTTGAGAAGACAGATAGTTATAGTACAGAGAGGAGGCTAATTTGGCTGGTCAATGGGAGGGAAGGGTGGCAGCAGGTTATTTAGAAGAGAACAATTCCTGAAAAAAAAGCACGGGACAGCATAAGCAAAAGCAGAGTCAGAAGAAGAAAAACTAGCCTATGGTGTTTGGTGTGGATGAGGCCCCAAGTAAGTGAGGGAAAGGGCAACAGATGAAGGTGAAGAGGCAGTCCTGAGGCAGATCACAAAGAGCCTTAAAAATGTGCCATTCTCTTGTGGCAATGGAGGACTATTACTGAAAGGTTTTAAGGAGGGAAATGGCAGTCAGGAGTGGAGAATGGATCTGAAGAGAACAAAACTGGGTGCAGAGAAGTTATTTAAGAGGCCACTTCAGTAGCTCAATTGAGAAAAAATGAGGATCTGAATAAGGCGTTGGTAATAACGATAGAAAAAAGGAAACAGATTCAAGAAATATTTTAGTGAAATAGATGGAATTTGTTGACTCGGGCATTCAGAAGAAAGGACAGTTGTTGTTTGCTTGTTTTTTTTTATAACAAGCTGCTACCCTCAGTTTTAGACGAGTTGGGGTACCCATGAAATATCATCTGGAAATGTCCAGCAGATAGTTTTCATATATAAAATGAAACTAAAGAGAAAGGTCTGGGCTGCATATCTGCATTTGGGAGTCATTAGTATATAAGTGGGAGTTAAAATCAAAAGAATGAGTATAGGCAGTCCAGGGAAAAGACTTATTGAATAATTATTATCATAAAAAATGAAGGAACTGCCAAGAGATAGTTACAATAATATCACAGTAAAACTTTTATCCCCTAGAGGAGATGTTGTCTTTTTTCTAATATTCTAAATGAAATAATGAATCAAAAATATTTATCAGCTGCCTCCCATGTGCTCAGTATTGAGAGAAATAAGAGAAGTGTAAGACTTACTACCCAGTTAACACTTGACAATATTTCTCACATGGATTTATATATAGATGCTTCTTCCACAGAGCTCTCATATTACAACACAGAACTCTCATATTTTCATCTGTTTTTATCTTACGACACTTCTGTTATCACTCGTCAGCAACAGAATTGTGAGTGGCGATTGAGAGATGAAAAAGTGTGGGGTTTGTGGTCAAAGGACCTGTGCTCTTCCATTTACTATCTGTATGACTTTGGGAAATTACTTAAATTTTAGATTCCTCAACTGTAAGAGAGATAACATTGCTTACTTCACACAGTTGTGATGAGGATCAACTTAAATTATCATTATGAAAGAACTCTGCCAAAAGTAAAGCTTTATGTAAGTATTAGCTAACACCTACTACTATTCCTTCTGGGGTGGATCATCTAGACAGTATGTGAAGTGAGAGGTGGGAGGCCCACATCAAGGCTGGGAAAGACAACTGGCTCCAGAGAAGGCCAAAAGTGGGAAGCACCCAAAAGCCTACAATCGAGTAGGAATAAGGATCTGGAGCTATGAACACAGTTCGGCTCAGGAAGCACACAGATTCATAAAGAGAGGCAGCAAACAAAACATAAGGTTCCATGGATCAGCAGATATTCACACTGAGGCAAGCGTATGACCTAGTGTGGAAATGTCTTCTGTTATTTAGTCTAGGTCATGGCTAACTAGATCTATTTTACAGATTCTGATAAATGGCTGTTGAAAAACCTCTCTTGATTATAACAGAGTTTGATAGGCTCTCTTTAAAAATAACAGGATCCCTTCAGTCACACATACATGAAAAAGAAATCTGAGATTCTGGTCTCCGTGACATACCCAGATCTTGAATTTGGGGGAGAGGAAAAGAAAGTGATGATATTATTAATAGGAGTTTTCACCAATGAATAATTCTTACTAAATGGTGTGGATAATATCAATAATTAAGAGATAACACTGTATATTCAAAAAATACTGGATTTGGTTAGAAC
Organism: Phoca vitulina; assembly: GCF_004348235.1. Taxonomy (NCBI): domain Eukaryota; kingdom Metazoa; phylum Chordata; class Mammalia; order Carnivora; family Phocidae; genus Phoca; species Phoca vitulina. The sequence continues at coordinate 13,389,642 of NW_022589710.1, read as the reverse complement.
ACAATTCTAATTCCATCCTTGCCATTAACACTCCATGTTACCTTTGCTAATCCTGTTTAACTATTTTAGGTCTGATTCCAAATTTGTAGATAATAAAAATGATGCCTATTGTTTTGTTGATTAGCCACTCATTTGGGCACTTCCCATATATTATATCTAATCTGTACAATAACCCTGGAAGGTAGTTATCATTTCCATTTAAAATGAGAAAATGGAGGCTAGAGGTTAAATAATTTACCCAAGCAAATAAATGGTTGAGCCAGGATTCTAACCATAATATACCTTCTTCCAAAAATTATGTCATTTTTGTTTTATAAAGTATGATTTTCTCAGGACTTTTTTAGCCTTAAAATTTTGTAAGACCAATGTTTAACCAAGTACAATGAGTACAAGTACACATTCTAAATTCTGGTATAGAGTATATCAAAGATCAGTTATGGTATCCTAAGAAAACCACTAAGCATCTGTTAAAACCATTTTTATGAAGATAATAATTCATGCTATCAATAATCTCACAAGAGGTGGGAAATAAAAAGTGCTTATGACCTTGATATGGAAGAGACAAAGAATATGGATAATAATATTATAATTGCCCATCATATGACTAAGAAAGCTTTAGAAACTTTTTTTCTCTTTTTCTTTATTTTTTTTAAGATTTTATTTATTTATTTATTACAGAGAGAGAAAGAGAGAACAAGTAGGGGGGAGGGGCAGAGGCAGAGGGAGAAGCAGTCTCCCTGCTGAGCAAGGAGCCAGATGTGGGACTCGATCCCAGGACCCTGGGATCATGACCTGAGCCGAAGGCAGATGCTTAACTGACTGAGCCACCCAGGCGTCCCTAGAAACTTCTTAAAATTAAAACAAATAATAGTTCTAATGCTCTATGCTTGACTTAATAATAAAGATTATCAGATGGGAACTGAAGGAAATTTCTTCCATTGGTAAATAAAATGCATACACTAACATCATTCATTTTCCAATCCATTACTGCTGCTTCTTAACACCACTGCCTGGTTTCTGAAAGGCAATTCCTTAGAAGGCCGCTTAACCAAAAATACCTACGGAATAAAGCTTAAGTAAGAAAGAATGAACATCCTGCTACTTGACATTAATCACATGAACTCAGAATACCTAACAGACAGCTAGGACATTACTCCTAGTTGGAAGACACTGGAATTAAAGCATAGGGCTTTAAAGTTAATGGGAATTACACAACTGAAACACTGTACATCAACCTGATAATATGCCCCTAAGTTACTGTTAATGGATAGTGCCATTCCTCTGTTTAATCAAGAGTTAAAGCATGTGCAGTAATTCCCTATTTTCACAATATTCTTTCTGACAATAAAGATAACAACTATGAGAACAGTTTTTAACTGGCTAAACCTGATGTACTGGTTTTGTTAATAAAAAATTCATGACAATTAATGAAATGGATCTATTAAGACAGTCCCCCAAAATAGTACAGCTGCCCCACCTACAAATGAACTTCTCATGACCTATATTATTCAGAAAGAACTGTAGTAACTTGCTCTAAAAACTGTTACATGCAAAAGGTTCAAATCCAAATCAAAGCATTACTCAGAAGCTGGCAAGATAATTCAAGTGAAGAATGCTTGATATGGCCACTTTTAATCACATTTTCATTTGCTGTTCATATTCATAAGACTATTTCTGTAATTCATGCTTTTCTAGTATATTAAATTTTAATAAATGCAAATCTACATTTAAAAATCATTTTAAGATATTAATAACAGTTGGCTAAGTTCCAGATTTCATACTTTGTTATTCCAATTGCATTGAAGAGACACTATTGAGTAGCCATATCTCTTTCTTTTCATCTCAAGTCCTCAGTGCTCAAGTGCTAGGCAAAGAGAATGGACAAAAGAACTTTAAGGTTCATAAGAATTTGTTTGATATGCTTTGACAAATACAACTTAGCAGAACATGTATTTTATACAGTTTTCTCCTTAAAAATAAGCTTTTGCTTTAACTAAGTTACGCTTTGATTTTTTTTTTTTAAAGATTTTATTTATTTGAGAGAGAGAATGAGAGAGAGCACATGAGAGGGGGGAGGGTCAGAGGGAGAAGCAGACTCCCTGCCGAGCAGGGAGCCTGATGTGGGACTGGATCCCGGGACTCCAGGATCATGACCTGAGCCGAAGGCAGTCGCTTAACCAACTGAGCCACCCAGGCGCCCTGATTTTTAAAATCTATTGGATGTAACTCTTTTTCATACATATGTACATATTCTAACATATACAAACACATAGTCTTTCATTAAACAAACCATACCTATCAAGGGAGATAATTAACCCCATTTCCATATACAAAAATCAGAGTCTATACAGCAAAGTTCATTATTCAAAAATGACAGACCTGAATAAAAAGGCAGGTGAATGTGTTACCTGTGATGAGGCTATGGAAAACTTATGATATACAATCTTCCCTAAACCAGAAAGTCTCATCATATTTAAATCTTTGAGTAAGGAATTAAAAAATTATTAAAATAAAATCTCAAATATACACAAGCAGAAAAAAAGTGCTCCAAAAAAAAAAAAAAAAAAAAAAAAAAAGAAAAAAAAGTGCTCCTAAGACACTTGCTTATCAGGCTATGGCAATGACATTTCACAAATGTTAGTTGAGCACCTATACCATGTGTAAGACACTGGAGATAAGGTATGGAGATAAATAAGATACTGTCGAAAAGCTTAAGTTTAGTGGGAGGTGGCACAGGTGAACAAGTAAGGAGAAGAACCGTCTACAAGTGCTGTGACAAAGTGCAGGGTACAATGGCAATGTGTACAAAGCAGCTAATATTACCCTGGAGAAGCGGTGTCAAGAACTCCACAGAAAATATCCATCCTGATGACTAATTATGTTGTGTAGAATTTAGAAATAAAAAATTTTAGAGTAGTTTGAGCAAGGAAACAAATCAGTATTCCTATTTAAAAACTGTGATTTTATAACTGAATTAATTTGGTAGATATAGTTGTAAATCCATTTTATGAATTCATTTTACATATTGGGTACAAAGCTTCTTAATAAATTCAGATATTGTAAAAACTTACATTCAAATCACATATATGTAAAATGTATTCAAATGTCTATAGATAAAATCTGTATGCTTTGATTTATAAAGCAGTTGGATTATTGATGATATTTACTTTTGTTTTTTTGCTTTTTCCATCATCATTATTATTATTGTTATTATTATTATTATTTTTAAGAAAGCTCTACGCTCAATGTATGGCTTGAACTCACGACCAGAAGATCAAGAGTAACATGTTCTTGGGGAACCTGAGTGGCTCAGTCAGTTAAGTGTCTGATTCTTGGTTTCAGCTCAGGTTATAATATCGGGGTTGTGAGATCAGCACAGAGAGCACTTGACCCTCTCCCTCCCCCTCTACCCCTCCCTGTTCCCCTGCACACACACTCTCTCTCTAATAAATAAATAAATAAAATCTTAAAAAGAAAAAGTTGCATGCTCTACCCGCTGAGGCAGCCAGGCGTCCCTATTACTATTTGTTGTTGTTGTTGTTGTTGTTGTTAGGGGAAGAGAAGTTTATTCTGCCCTGTAAGCACCTCCATTATTTTTAAATAAAAGAATTTTCAAAGCAACAGAGTCCTTTTGTACTTGTAGAAATATTGTTAATTTAATAGTGTAGAGCATATGAATCTCTCTGAGTCGTACGTCTATTCATGGAAACTAAAAGATACATATATTACAACACGCATTTACCTCCCATAACTTCTAGGATGACACAAAAATAAAAGCATCACAGTTTAAAAAGAAATAAACCCACAGAAGGGAAGAGAAGAGAGGTGGGAATGGAGGTGGTGATTACCCCCAATGAGAAGTTTTAATAATATTCCAGAAGATAGAAAGTGGTAAGTGTATCAACAGATGAAACAGGCAGAGAAAGAAGCATCCCGGAATATACTACACAAGAACTCTATAGAGGAGAAGGTATTAGAGTTCTGGGCTAACAGGTAACTGGTATGAAGGAGGGCAGGAGTGAGAAATGGAGCCTTTAAACAGGAGGGTTAATTGAAAATCTCTATTTGAGACCTTTTCCCCGAGCACACAGGGCTGGCCCCTTGATGTTTACCAGTAAGTAAAGAGTCTGCCATCTTTAAAGAAATGTACTGAACTGCTTAAAAAAATGAATTCCCTGGAAGAAGCTAATTGGGATATGCACTGCCAAGTCAAATATTCCTTGTTTTGTCACTTGTAGAATTACTTATTCACTGGGTCAAAATTAAAGTGAATCCCACTAGTTAATGTTCCCTATTTACCCCATACAATATTATCCAGCACAATTCCTGTAGAGGGTAGATATAGACCATTACATTATAGCTAATGAAGCACATACCAGACATCCAGCTTTCTTCTTTTAACTATGAAAAGACATATGATGAGAACCACAGGACGAAAGAGAAAGAACATGGTAAATAACCAGAAAGCTTGATTCCTCCAAAGAAACAGTTTAGACAACAAAAATTAGGAAAAAAAATTAATACAGAGAGAAATGAGACATTGTTGATTATACAAGATCAGAATGCTATGAAAAAGGAACAAAAATGAGAGAAACATTTTTAGAGAATGTTTAATTGGCTAAATTAAAAGTTAATAGAAGAAGGACTTGACTGCACAAGTGAATGTACCTAATGCCACTGAACCGCACACTTAAAAATGGTTAAATTGGTAAATTTTGTTATACATTTGACCACAACTAAAAAAAAATGAATGTGTGGGCTTTTATGCAACTTGTTAAATGGGAAAATATTTTTAGCCAATAGCTATGGTGAAAACTTTGTATCTACAGACAACTTATTTTATTCTTGGAAATGGGAAGCTACTTAAAAGCAACAATAAGAAGGTAGACTTATACAAACAAATGTTTCAAATATATTTGACCAAACAAACCAACAACAACAACAAAAAACAAAATTTGAAATGAAGTTGAGAAAATTTTTAAACCATGTAATAGAAAGTTAAAGATTTAGAAAATATAGAGAAAACTATGAAAGAATCAACTGGCAATTAGAAAACCAGAAAGAGACATCAGAAAGAAAGAAAATTAAAAGGAGGAGAGCAAACTAGCAAATAATCTTAAGGAGCATTTCTCCAATATGACAGAAAAGAATCTTAGGATTGAAAGCATCTATAAGAACAGAGTGCAATAAATTAAAGAAGATCTACTCTCAGACCTCTCCCTCAGGAGACTTCAGAACACCGAGGTAAAAAAGTTTAATATCTCCCATGAGAAAAAGTCTACAAAGTAAGACTAATTTGAATCATTCTGGGAGCAGTTACTCCGGGAGCAGAAAAAGAGAAGAGTAATATCTTGAAAGTTTTAAAGGGATGTAATTTTCACATCTGAATTCTATATTCAGAAAACTCCTCTACCATCTACACTTTGTTCGGAAGTTACCTATAGAGGGAACAAAGCAAGAAAGAAGACAGGGAATCCCGGAAATAGTGAAACCCACCCCCGTGGAGCAGTGGAGAGAAATCCTAGGATGACAGCTGTGCAGGACTCCAGAGAGCCACCAATAGGCCCATTAGAGCAGGAGAGACAGAGGGCTCTGGTGAAAAAGGGAAATACATGAAACAGAAAGTAAGGGTGACAAGATGGAAAAGCTGAAATAATAAAGCACAAGATCCAAGAAAAAGAAAGGTAATTAGAAATATCAGACAAGATAAAACAACTGTACAAGAAAGTCATGGCTCAAGTAAGAAAGAAACACAAAATATGATATGATTTTAAGTACTTGATGGAGTAAAAAAAAAAAAAAAAAAATCCTTTTGTCTCGATCCAAAAACATTCTTCTCCTTTGGCAGAGGGGTTGACAAATTCAATCCAAAGGAAAGGAACTGTAATTCTTGAATCCCACATGGCCAACACAGTCAATTTCAAATAGGAAAAATTTTAAATCTTAACAGTAGTCTGTACATAGAGTAAAGAATAATTTCATTATTAATTCCACTTAAGGACACATGGAAAAAAGAAAACAGAATTCAACTTCTTTACCTTCATTCAATGCTGAATACCTTTTAAGACAATTGGGATAATAGGAGTTCTTTACAGATCTATATATTTGCTATTTCAATGTTTTCTAGAAGCCTATATTTAGTCGGTGTTTATACTGATAAACATAATTATTTAAAATATAATCTGAGTGTATGTATGCCTTATTTATTTCGATAATTTTGTGAATTATCTCTGCCAAAGATTTCTTTATTTTTTTTTTAATTGGTAACATTAGTTGCAGAAGCCATTGATACGGAGATGAAAAGAAAATGGAACAGAGCTATTGATTCTTATACATGACTTTGACATGGCCAAAATTTCAGCAACCTGTCTGATCAAGTACTGATGTATGCAATGTCAAAAATACTCCCTAGGTAACAGAAGGAAGAATGTAATCTTGTGCTATTCCCCTTGTTGGCATAAACCAGAAATTATTTTAAGGTAGTCTTTCAGAATGTCTGTGGAGTCATATATGAGAAAATTTTGAAGAGTTATATAAAGATATAAACCTAGAATGTGTCTGTCATGGAATTGGAACAAGTATTAATGAATGCAAAAACTCTAAGTGATCTTCCTGTGTATGGAAGAGTCAGCAGGATACTGATTTTGCAGTTTGAGAGCCTGTTGTTCTTTTAATATAATTCACAGCATATAGGAAGACTTTCAGTTTTCTAAGTTCCCTTTAGGAACATTTTTTTCCCCTTGCACTCTCTTGCTTAACCCTACACCACTGATTTTAAAAGGCGACAGCATAGCAAACAATATTAACTTCCTTGTAAAGATTTTAAGACTATTTAATATTTAAGGAATACAGTGAACTATTAAAACTTTGAAAGCTCCTAAAAAGAAAGAAAAAAAAAAAAACAACTTTGAAAGCTCCTAATGGTTTTGCTAGTTATTATTAATAAGTATTTATTGGCAAATATAACAATCTTTAAGAAAGTCAATATAGTTTAGTCAAATCAGAAGACTTCTGCTATATATTAGAACTTATTTATAATAACATCAATCAAAACAAAAATAATTTCCTACCAGTGACACTGTGGGCACATTGTAAATCAACTGTTACAATCCTAGAACTCAGATCACTTTCGAACTAAGCAGCATATAGGAGACACCTTGTTTCACATTCTTGTTGCAGAAAACATGCTGACTTTTGCAATGATACTTCTCCAGGCCTGTACTGGCCCACACTGGCTATTGGGGCTATTGCTAGAGTATGGCGACTATTCCTCTTCACAAGGAAGATTAGTAAGGACTGAAGAATTCTAAGAGACAGAACATAACTGGGGCTTTTCTTCTGGTGAGTCATTGAAGTAGTATCACAAAACATAGCTTCTAAGAAGAGCATTTTGTTTTCTGTTGATCAAACTTGTTTTGTTTTTAACAAAACAGTTTGCAGCTATGTGATGAGGGAGGTATTCTAGAAAAGAGTCTATTCCTTTAAGAACTGTTTTATAGGGGCGCCTGGGTGGCTCAGTTGGTTAAGCGTCTGCCTTCAGCTCAGGTCATGATCCCGGGGTCCTGGGATCAAGCCCTGCATCGGGCTCCCTGCTTGGCTGAAAGCCTGCTTCACCCTCTCCCACTGCCCCTGCTTGTGTTCCCTCTCTCGCTCTCTCTCTCTGTCAAATAAATAAATAAAATCTTAAAAAAAAAAAAAAAGAACTGTTTTATAAAATCAGCCATTGGGAGTCCTGACTTTTGTTTCCAGTCTTGTTCTGCTGTGTCAATAGTCACCTTACCTCTCTAGTTCATCCACCAACATTAATCACTGTCTATCTGCCCGTACACTGAAGATAGGCACCAGTATCCTCTAACTTTGAGCAAAATAAAGACACATTATATCTGTGTTAAAAAAAGAGAGCTCACTGGAATTAAATATTAGGATAAATGAATATGTCATGTTGACTCTAGCTGCCAGTGGCAGCCAAATGCAAATCAGCAGCATCAACAAATAGTATTGAATTATCCACAGACATATATGACTGTTCTGCCTCTTGTTACTCAACATGTTCGTGTTCTTGCAGTTTCTAATATATACAAATGCAGTGACATAAAGAAATATCTGTAGTACCATTATGCGTTTCAGTGCCAGGTGAGTGTATCTGGAAGCTATGACTGGAAAGCTACCCAGACGGACACACTGCAGACGAGGGAACTAGAATTTGTCTAATGAGGTTATATCTTATTGGCGTGAAACTAAGGAATTGGTATATAGCCTTCTGAAAGTGTGATAAGCATCTCTCATGGAGGCCAGAGCCAGAAACCAGAACTAGAATTTAATTATTTATTTATCATACAAAAAATTATTTAGTACCTACTACAAGCTGGCCAGTATATTAGGTGCTGGAAAAAAGATTCAAATAAGATGAAGTCCCTGTTAATTTTTGTGAATGATGTGAGGTAAGAGTTACAATTAATTTTTTACAAATAGCTACACCGTTTTTCTATTACTGCTTGTGGAACAGGTTTTACTTTTCCTTATGAACTGCCTTGTCTTTGTTGTTGAAAATAAACAGACCATATATGTGTGAAAGTCTTTTCTAATCCAACGATCTACATGGTCCTTTCACATTACTAGTGTCTTGATATCTGTGATTTTATGGACTATATCTTGAAATCAGGTAGTAATTTTCTTCCAACTGTTTCTTTTGTAAAGTTGCAATGACAATTCTAAATCAACTGCATCTTTATGTAAATTTTAGAATTAGCTTTTCAATGTATTATGTAATAAAAATTATATCACTCTTTATTATAGACATTGAAAAGCATGTTCATCCATATTGCAGCATGTATCAGCATGTCATTCCTTTTTATGGTTGAATAATATTCCATTGTATGGATATATCATATTCTGTTTATCTATTCATTAGTTGATGGATATTTTGATTGTTTCCACTTTTTGGCTATTGTGAACAATTGTGTTATGAACATTAGTATACAAGTTTTTGTTTGAATACCTGTTTTGAATGGAATGGAATTGCTGGTTAATATGCTAATTTCCAAGGCTCTATATCTGTAGGGAGTGCAGGATCAAACTTAAACGCATGCTAACTTCAAACTCCTGCAGCCTTGTCTCAATTCCATAATGTAACACATTATACTCATCACAACTTCCTCACTTTTGCTTACTCTGTTCTTCCAGACTAGAATGCTCTTCATCTTTCTCCTCTCTTTCTATCAGAATCCTATTTGTTCATACTTCAATTCCCAAGCATTCCTAAAACGTTGTCTATTTCAGTCTATAATAATTTCTCCCTTCTGTGATTTTCTGTGGCAATGTCAAGTAATTTTATTTAACAGAATATATTTTTTTATGCTCATTTTGAGTATCTTTTCTTTCTACTGAATTACAATGTTTTTGAGGGTTGGCAACTGCATCTTATCCTGTTATTTTAATCTCCACAGGAGACTGCACAGTACTTAGTATACAGGAGGCTCTTGATAAATTCATATTAAATTGAAAATGGCTATTGGGCTAACGATTACTTCTAATACGGTTAATGTTATGTTAGCGGTTGTGCTAGAGCAATGATAAAACAATACAATACTACAACATGCAAGTAAAAATAAATGATTGTGTGGATAAAATTACTTTCAGGCACAGTATTTACCTTCTGTAGTCTGACATATGATATAATGCTAGAGCTTAAAGGTTCTAAAAAAAATTCTGAGGTAGTCTATTTATAAATCCAGACATTGACTGCGGTTGTAATTTGTATAGTTTGGTTGAACACAGACAAAGACTGTTAAACTCCAAAGCAGGTCAGATTCTTTTACTGTTTTAACATGTCTTTAACGTGGTCTCAGAGGTGTGTTTAATGTGACAAACATATCAAGCATATCGAAATCAGGAAAATAATGCTGAAGTACCAGTTTAACTTCAGCTAAACTCAGTATTTCTAAGAGAGGCAGAGCCGGGGGAAGGTGTCCAGTAGCTAAGTAAAAGGCCCAAGTATTAGATGGGTTGGGTAATATTTAACTTCTGTTACTGGCCCTGATGTGACCTAGGGTAAGTTCATGGTTCTGTGCTTCAGTTTCCTCATCTGGAAAAAGGGATAATACCTCACAAGGATGTTGAAAGGATTAAAGAAGATAACGTATGTACTAAACTCCAAGATAAAAGAATTAGAAAAACAGCTTTAAAATTACATATTTATTATTTTCTGGGGTAGATTTTTTTATTTTTATTTATTTATTTTTTAAAGATTTCATTTATTTGAGAGAGAGAGAGAGATAGTGAGAGAGAGCACAAGCAGGGGGCGGGGAGAGGGAGAAACAGACTCCCCACCAAGCAGGGAGCCCAACGCAGGGCTTGATCCCAGGACCCCGAGATCATGAGCTGAGCGGAAGGCAGATACCCAACTGACTGAGCCACCCAGGTGTCCCCGGGGTAGGTTTTTTAGTAGAAAACATTAGGAGAAATGGTATATTTTGAATGTGAACTCTATAAAAATAATTTTAATAAGGTAGAATAAAAATGAAAAATTATTTTCTAATTCTCAATAGATTTCTGACCATTAAAATGTTCCTGTGTGAAGAAACAACTCCTGAAAATAAACTGTTCATAAAAAAAGAGCCAAATCTAAGTTCAAGCACATCATTTTGACTAAGTATTTTCTTAAAGTATCCCACAACAAGAAACAAACGAGACCTCTAATTCAAGTGAAAACTTGTTCCTGAAGAAAAATCAAACAATTCCATATTGCAGTCACAATATTGTATTCTGAGCCAAAAATACTAAAAAAAAAAGGAAATGTATTAACAGAATTTCAAAGAAAAGTGACTGGTAACTCAATATAAACTCAGCACAGGGATTATAATAACAAAGGTTCACATTTATTAAATACCTAAGTCTGTACCCAGCAACTGTACGAAGCATTTGGCATACATTATTTCATTTGATTTTTCTCAAAAATAATCTGAGGCAGGTAATATTACAGTTCCAGTTTTACAGGTCAGGAAATTGAGGCTCAGCCAGGTTAATAACCTATCAAAGGTCACTTAGTCAGAATGTATACCATCTGTCTTATTGTAATGTCAGCTCTGAATTAAAACACTGTATCATAACAAAAAAAAAAAAAGAATGCAAAATAAACATTTAACAAATAAAACAATAAAGATCCAATTAAATCAGATTTAGAAATAAATGAAATTTTCTTCATATGAATTATAACTTGTCTATTTGTCACCTTTTCATCATGGTACTAATTATAAACAAAAAGAAGTAGCTATTAAAAATCATGTCAGGACACAAAAGACTAATAATACTTGACTCCTTGGTTTCACTTTAGTTTTCAGGTAACAGAGTAGAAAAACTAGATAAATGGTTATTTCAATTCTGAATCATATACAACAAAATAAAACAAATTTAAAAAAGTGAAATCAAACCAAACAAAATCAGAAAACTTACATAGCTCAGTTATGAGCCAATGGTGTAGTTAGTGTGTTCAACTTTCTAGAACAAAATCTGAATTTTCACATTTTTTCATATAATTAAGGTTTCAGAAAATTTTCATTTTTTTTTTTTTTTAGACCAGTTGACCTAGCTTGATAGGACAACTAGACTTTCCATGGATTAATGTACATTAAAATATTTATCAGATCAATAATGTCTAATAAAACTAAACTAAAGAAAATCCCTAGGCCTTTGAATTTCTTGATTGTTTCATGTAGTAACGAATATTGTTTATTTCTGATCTAATCAGAAGCAGTTATTTGGGAAGCAACTGGAAGTATATTAATGAATACTAACAGTCATAAAATGAAACCCTTCCAAGCCCAAAGGAAACAAGATATACTGTACAATATTTAAAACTTAACAACTAAGCAGAATAGTAAACTATAATAATAAACTCAGGCGTTTCATAAATATCTTGGGTTTGGAATTATAAGAGCAGCAAAATACTTTTATATTGAGCTGAGTTTATAAAACAATTTTTTTGTTTGGAATTACGGGAGAAACATTCAAGTAAGCCTATGTGGACCTTTGCAAACTTTTGGAACACCAATTTAAAGTTCAGAGAAAAACTAGTTTGTGATTTAAAGAGTGAAAACTCGAGCTACTTTGTATATAATCGAGACTGGAATATTTACACATTTAAATGCCTAACTGCAGGTAAACATTTGTCCTTTTGGGAGAGGCCCAGGTGGAGGGGACCCAGGGCAAAATGACAATGTGAAGTCCCGGGTATCGGCCTGTCCTGCCAGTGCCACACTCTTAAAAGTACTGTGGGGTCATCATCATCCTCAGTTAATATTTACTAAGCTTTTTATGACAACAGTGGCATTAGAAATCAAGAGTAGCTCAAAGATCTCAGGTTATTATATCTTGTTCTACACGTTAACAAATCGTTATTTATTGTTTTCATGGTTAATGAATCAGAATGTTTCTGAAGAAAGGTTTCCAATTATTAGCTATTATTTCCATTTGTCAAATATTTTAAACTAGTTTAGATTTAATAAAACTTCTAAAGTATCCTTTAAAGCATTAAGAGTATCCTTTAAAGAATTAATAACATATATATGTCATGTATAGAAAGGAAGGAGAAAAATATTTATAATTCAAATATGCTAAATTAAATCTAATTGTACTCAGTGAAATCTCTTGAAATAGGAAGGAATTCTCTCCTTCCATTGTCATTTCTGGCCATAGCTAATGTTTTAAGGTTTATGATAATAAGGGAACTAGTGTAGCTAAAGCAAGAGTAGAAACATGTTAATAAACAAGGTTAGAGAGGCAGCCAGGGGCCAGTGCATTTGTAATATGTGTACAAATACTCCTTTTATAAATAAGATCACAACATACATCTGGGGTCACAAACTTATATGCCTATATGAATGAGGCAGATAATTTGAAATGCATGAAGTAGGCAGGATGGGAAATATGGTGAAATAGAGAGTGTGTGCTTTTTAGAGAAAGTAGTTTCTGCTTTGCCGCAGCTGATTGTTGAAATGCACAGGTATGACGGTTAATTTTGTCAACTTGGCTAGGCTATGGTACCAGGTATTTGTTCAAACATCAGTCTAGAAGTTGCCATAAAGGCATTTTTTAGATATGATTACTATTTAGATCAGTAGACTTTGAGGAAAGCAGATTACTCTTCATAATATGGGTCGGGGGGTAGGCTTGTGCAATCACTTGAAGGCTTTAAGAGAAAGAAAGAGCTCCCCTGAGGGAGAAGGAATTCTGCATCTTCGGACTCATGACAGCAACATCAACTCTTCCCTGGTTCTCCAGTCAGCTGGCTTACCTTGCATATTTTAGACTGGCCACCTTCTACAAATGCATGTGAATTCCTTAAAATTTATCTCTCTCCATGTACGTACACAGTTTCTTGGTTCTGTTGCTCTGGAGAGCCCTGACTAATACACACGCTATGATATAATCATAAGGATCCCATGTTGGCAGATCTTCCAGTTTTTATTTTGACAGTTAACTTAACATTTTAAAATAATGTGTTGACTAAACAAAATATCCAAAGGAAAGATTCTTATTTTTTCACTATAAGAAACAATATTGGAATGAACATGATATATGATGTTGATATATGATAATAATATTGTTTCTTGAGTTTTTAATTCTAAATTTAAAAAAAAAGTAAAATTCAAACAAATATTTCTAATAACATTTTTCAAATTTGAACACTGTTGGCCTGGGAAAAAATAAACTTTGTTGGCAGATGACATACTGTGTTACATGGAGACCCTGTTTTGTCCCACACCCTTGCAGATGACTAATCAAGATGTTGGTCTAGGTCCATACTATTTCCAATCATTTTATTCATCATTGAATTCTTATTGTATTATGCATTGTACACACACTACTATTCTGAAGAAATTTTCCATCTGAAGAAACTTTCAATCTAGTGTTAATTTCATTGTTTATTCATTTGTTTGACAAATATTTACTGAAGGCCTGGGTGTATATAAAGAATAGCAGCCCTGGTAGAGGAATTAAGAGAAATAGTCATACAACTATTATATAGGTAAGCATGAGGTACGTATTGTGAGAGAGCCATTGTGAAGAACTATGGTAGTTAATTTTTAGGTAAAATCAGATCATTTCTGGTTGAAAAAATAAGAAAAAGATTAATAGAATAATTGGTATTTAAATTGTGTTCCAAAGGCTCAATAAGAAGGTGATAGGCAGAGATGGAGTATTCCAGGAGGAATAGGGGACATATGGGAAAGCACTGGAGAGGGGAATTGTGGGGTGTGTCTAGGAAAAAGTGAATGGTTCATTTTGGGAGTGCAAATAACAGTCAATTCAGTACAACAAATATTTACTGGGTTCCTACTATGTGTGAGGCAGTGTAATGGCACCGGTGACCACTGACAGGAATGAAACCAGCAGGCAAGAAGATGATGGGTGAAATAGTAATTCAGACATAGAGGTGGCAGAAATAACAAGGGTTCATGAATGTTAGGTTAAAGAGTTTGGAATTTATTGTATAGCTAATGTGGTATCATTAAATCGTGTTAATGGCTCAGTGAGAGGTTGAAAATAATGTTTCAGGAATCTTAAGAGGAGTAAGGAATGGAGACAAGTAGATGAGGTAGGAAGAAAAGCCTGGCCAGGAGATTGTACAAGTCTGATCTAAGGTAGGAACTGTGGGAAATAAGAAGGCAAAAGTAACAGACACTGCAAGGAAAAGTGTAGCAGAATTCGGCCACTGACTACATTTGTGAAAAGGGACAAATGAAAGATCACCTATGCATGAGGCAACTGGCCCCTGTGGAGCTATAATAATGGTGATTCTGTGCCAAGATCAAGGGAAAAACTAGTTTTTTATCTAACAAAATCTAAAATTAAAATTTTCTTAAGCTAACAGAAATAATGTTAATAGATGGCAAACACCAGGAGAAAGCCCATTTTAACTGTGGGCCTTTTGCTAACCACAATGATTAAATGACAAAATATTTTGTTAAATGCTCTTAAAAGAGGAGGAAGGGTCATTTGATTGAAAAAACAAAGAACAGTAGGACTATACATGATGAATTTTAGTTTTGCTTTTTAACTTAGTGTTAGAATAAGGCCTAGCAAATAGTGAAAACTGACAATGCAAAAAATATCCTTCTGGATACAGTCATAGAAGCATAAAATATTTCAATAGAAATAGCCTTTTACTAATTTAATAGTTGTCTTACATCTGAATAAAGCAAAACTTTTAAAGTAATTTTATCAATAAACTATTAATTTATTTCCTTGCACAGCGCTTTACAGTTTTCAAAAAACATCTAAATATATTTTCTCATTGATTTTCACAGTAAGCAGGTCAGATATCTGTTTACAGGTGAAGTAACTGACATTCAGAAGTAACTTATTAAATGTCACATTCTATAATTTGAGAGGAGGAAGGAATCTTTAATAACTATATTCCAAATCACTGGACATACAGAAAATACAAACCTTAAGGTTTTTTGTTTTTCAAACTGTTTTAATTTTCCTTTTGTTTTGCATTCCACAGCCACCAACAAATACATACGTTGGTTTGAATAGTAAAGGTGAAGCCAACTGTACATTAAAAAGACCCTGAAAATAGGTGCGACTTAATAGTATAAGAAGACAGTTCTTTTTTTTTTTTTTTAAGATTTTATTTTTAAGTAATCTCTACACCCAACATGGGGCTCGAACTCACAACCCTGAGATCAAGAGTTGCATGCTCTACTGACTGAGCCAGCCAGGCGCCTCAACAGTTCTTGATTCTAAAAATAAAAATAAACATCACTAAAAAAAATTTAATCTACCTCACATGAAAGGGTGGCAAATTTCACAAAATGTTAGAACTAACTACAAAAAGCCCCTAGTGTCAAAGTTAAAGAAACTGAAACAGAGAAAGCTTGGGGCTTGCCTATGTTAAAAAAAATCTGATTAATGGCAAAGATGGAAGAATTCAGGTCTTCTTTTGCTCTTTTTATTCCTGCTTTAGCAGTATGGTACCATAACACAGCTTCATGGATAGTTGATTCTTTTTTTTTTTTTTTTTAAGATTTTATTTATTTATTTGACAGAGAGAGACACAGCGAGAGAGGGAACACAAGCAGGGGGAGTGGGAGAGGGAGAAGCAGGCTTCCCGCGGAGCAGGGAGCCCGATGCGGGGCTCGATCCCAGGACCCTGGGATCATGACCTGAGCCGAAGGCAGATGGTTAACGACTGAGCCACACAGGCGCCCCACATGGATAGTTAATTCTTATTGAAAATACATATGTGACAAAATTTTTTATGTCATTGGGCAGTCCAATTAGCACAATTGATTGGAACACTGAACAAATGAGGTCAGGATCAAGCGTTCAAGCCCTCTCATGGCACTGAGAAAAATGCTGCTCCCTGGCTAGAGCCTGCATGCCATAGTCACTGCCAACTGTCTTATCAATGCATAGTTCTCACTGAGAGAACATAGGGTTCAAGGAAAACCTATCACCACACTGAAGAAACAAAACAAACCAAACACCAGATCTGAGTGACAGTAATGCTTTTGATTGCTAAGGATGGCATATACACAGAGAAAAAACGCAACTAAGAAGTAAAAGACTCATACTAAATAAAATTTAGAAAAGGAATGTAGGAAAAATTAAGAACTTCATTCTCTTTTTCAATATATTTTACAAGGGCTCTATATTATGGCCTCTACAACTTTGAAATGTGTATTACAAACCAGTAAGTAGGGCTCATGTTTAGTCCAGTTTTCACTATGTCAAACATGGAAGTATTCTGTTAAGAAATGATTTCTATGATTAAGAAAATACTAGTATAATCATAGGAAACATACTACCTTAAAATATGGAGCATTCTATTCAATATTTTTGGTCTAAAATGTGAAATTTATCAGGTTCTGAAAGGCATCACAACTTCCCACATGGAATCACACAAATATAATACAAACTTAAAACATAAACTGCTGTTATTGTAAATATTAAATCCTAGTTTACTGGCACCAAACAACAGGATCTAATTCTTATCTACACATTTGAATTTACACTTTTTTTTAAGCAAGAGGAAATATAAGGAAGTACTATAAAATCAGCAAACACTGAAACTTAGGCATTCTCTCGATTAGAAAGAGGTTGTTATTATGCCTCCTGAACTTAGGAATGCAGCCCTACAGGTTTATAATAACAGGAAAAAATCATTACTAAATACAGATCTAACCCTTACAAGTTTAAGATCATTCCCTGATGAAGCTGTTTAGATTGAAACTAATGAAGCTGTTGCCAATGAATTTAGCATTTAGCACAACAATGAGGAGGTACTAATACTTTACTAAAAACACTTTTGTAATAAGTGAAGTTTATTTTAAATCTTCCTATTGCTATTCCTCTCTTGTTATGCCTTCTGCTTTAATGTGAAAGAGCTGTCAGTTATAATGGTTAAGTTTAGTATCCCTACCCATCCACCTCATTGCCCCGTCCCTAACTCTGCCGAAGGAAATGAAAGGCCAACATTTCTCTTCTTAGTACTCAAAATCTTCTAAAACTCAAAGGAAACAGACAGAATAGAGAAGCTCAGAAAAATATAGTTCCATGTTCCTTATTTCCATACAGGGAAATGAAATGCTTATAGTAACAGTAGCTCTTAGTGCACATAACCCAGCAAAAGAAAATTATTCTTGGAAAAGAATTTAAAGAGAATAAGGTCATTATCACTAACTGGCAGAACTAAAGGCAAAGTAGAATGAAAGTCATCAGCATATTTTAATCTGCCCCTAAAACTAGTAACTGATCATACATCCTCCCCGGCTTTGGCTGTAGCTGAGAGCCAGACTTATTCTTGAGATTTATTTATTCTTTTGTTGTATACTGACTTGCTCCTGACTCCAGCTTACTGTCCTATTCCTATATTTTTCTTAGCTTATTTTTTCTTAATTATTGGGGAATAACTTTGACATGGTAATACACACATATGTGCATATGTGTGTGTAAAATTGACTTGAATAACTGAAAATGTATTTTTTCTTAAACTTTGCTAAACAAAATTTATTATTTAGGAGTTCTTTACACACACACACACACACACACATTACGTAATTAGTATTGGTTTTCTTCACATAAAAATGGAACTTTTTCTTGTCCTCTATAACACAGGAAAGAGAGCAAAAAACTATTATCTCTATGAATACTAGTTGTGTTTTATGTATGGATCTGTAACCACCATCTATTCAAGTGAGTAAGAAATACTGTTTACTTTCATTTGAATCAATTAAATCAGAATGTGAGCTCCCATGAAATTACAGCTTTGTTCTTTTTGTAATTGCCTCTCCCTTCCCAGAGTCTAATATCCCAGGGATTTTACCCCTATTCTATTTTAAATAAATTTCTGTATATCCTCACAGAATGTTCTTTGTACATTTAAAAAAAATTGTGGTAAGATAACATAAAACTTACCATTTTAACCATTTTTAAGTGTACAATTCAGTGGCATGAAGTACATTCACAATGTTGTACAACCATTACCACTGTCCATTTCCAGAACTTTTTCACCATCCCAAACAGAAACTCTGTACATATTAAACCCTAACTCCCCATTCTCTCCTCCCCCAGTCCCTGGCAATTCCTCATCCCTCCCTTCCCTCAGCCAGTGGTAACTCTACTCTGCTTTCTGTCTCTAGGAATTTGCCTATTCTAGATACCTCATAGAAGTGGAATCACATAATATTTATCTTTTCTCTCTGGCTTATTCTTCTTAGCATAATGCATTTATTCATGTTGTAGCATGTATCAGAATTTCATTTCTTTTTAGGGCTAAATAATATTCCACTGTATGTAGATAACACATTTTTTAATTCATTTATCTGTTGATGGGCACTCAACTTGTTTTATTTTCACCTTTTGGCTAATTTGAACAATACGGTACAGACCTTGGTGTGCAAGTATCTGTTTGAGTCCTTGCTTTCTATTCTTGTAGGGTATATACCTACGTGTGGAATTGCTGGGTCATGTGGGAATTCCATGTCTAATTTTGAGGAACTGCCAAACTGCTTTCCACAGCAGATGCATCATTTGATATCCCCATCAACAACGCAGGAAGGTTCTCTGTACCTCTCTGTTTTGATAGAAATGCGGAGCTCCTTAAAGGACCCAACTTTCCTCACAGACACACACATTCTCCTGTGCATCACACACTGTCCAGGTTTCTTCCTTTGATACATATAGCTGTTTATTTCAACACGTAGTTTTTATCTATTTTTAGGTCGTTTGCCATTACGGCACTGACAGTGAGTACCCTATCTTTTCAGACAGTATCCAAATGGGTATTCAATACTTGAGTTTCATAATTTTTTACTTCTTCATATCTAGTGACCCCCCTCTCAATTTCGTCTACTTCTAAGGCAATGCTTTTAACATTGTCAATGCTCAGTCTGAGTGCTTCACCTCTGAGATCTTAAACAGCAACAGTCCACTTTCTGCCTACAACCTCTGATCCTTTCAGCTCTTGAATTTTCTTATTCCCGCCACCTTTGCTCTTTGATCTCAAGATTTAGGTTTCTTAATTCCTCCTTTTTCTCTTGGTATATAGGTTCTTTCAGTTTTACTTCCTGCTCTATTTAGCTTAGACCATTATTCATCATTTCAACAAGTTTTTGCTAGTTTACTTTCAACCACGCTCCTCTCCATCATTTCAGTCCTGCAAACTTGTAATCCTGGATCATTTCAATCCTTTGCCTTCTGTGCTACTATACAAGGGAGTTGAATGTGTCAAGTTATGCAACTGTACAAACTAGAACTCATCTGTAGCATCTATGCCCAGCTCGCTCTTGAGGACTGCTTGTCGTGGTCTTCTTGCCCTTACTCAGTTTTCTTTCCCATTCCCTTTCAAAGCCTCCTGCCCTCTGCACTTTAGAAGCCCATACTGACGCTCACTTTACAGAAAAAAATGGAACTCTTAATTGTGAACTGAAATTTATTTCTATTCCACAGCTATTCTTATCTCTTTCAGTCCTGTCTGTGAGCACAAGGTGACCATCTTCCTGTTCAAGGCAAATGCTTTGGGAGATTCTAAATTCCATCTCTTCCTATTTCTGTAGGAATCCTGTTCTATCCATAACAATTCTATTAGCTCTTTCCAATTAGTCATAAGCAGGCTCAAATATCTGCCATTTTTCAAAAACCAAAACCAAAAGTCCTGAACCTATCTTCCTTTTTTCTCAACTATCATTAACATCTTCCTTATTCAAGTTTCTTCAAGGACTGCTCTATTGTCCAAATTACTATGCTTCTTGACTTCTAATCACTCTTCAATTCACAGAAAACTGGCTTCTGTATCTAATGCTTTATTAAAACTACTTCTGTGGAGGTTACTAATGACCACCTAATTTCAAATAGAAAGGACACTTTTTCTCCTTATCTTCCTTAACCATTTAGCAATAGATGATCTTTTTTTAAAAATTTTTTAAAATCTCCTTCTTTGGCTTCAGTGATATACATTTTGATTCTACTCCTACTTCACTGACTTTGTCGTGTAAAAGTAAATTTATCTTAACGTTGGTTGAGCACTAACAATAAGCTAAATACTGTGCTAAGAACTGTACATACTTAAAACAACTGTATGAGGTAGGTGCTATAATTCTAATTTCACAAAAAGGAAATGGTCTTGGAGAGGTTCATTTATATAAGCCACAAAAGGCAGGGCTGTCTTAAGTGCAAATCCCAGTAGCTTTAGCATACTACCAGCCTTTTTTTTTTTTTTTAAGAAGCAGTGAGAGGGGTACATGTGAAGCATATCTTTGAGCCAACAATTGTTAACTCTTTATCTAGAAGAGATTGTTTAACTCTGTTATATTCATGTAGATTAAAAAAGTCTTTGGAAAACAAGTATTTTGGCTTTACAATTTTTAAAAATCTTTCAGTAATCTGCAATTCAGTAAAAAGAAGGAGCATTAAGAACTGACATCAAGGTTTGTTTTTTAAGAAAAAAAATGTCAGGTCATGTAAGATTATCAGATGCTTCTCAGAATTCCTGGATAATGTCACTTTATCAACAAGCATTTGCTGTCCTATCTCACAAGGATGGCAGGGGAAGGTTCCATGAAAACTCTCCCTTACCGATAGTGTGAAGCTACTTCATACCGCACTGCAATATCCAAGGGCACAAACCACACAATATTCATAAGTCCTAGTAGCAGGTTTAATATATGCTCCTATTATTCTACCAAGAGACCCTAATTTAATGCAGCTACTTGAAATGTGCTTGTAAAGCAGCATCCCTCAAACTTGAATACATGTGGGAATTTTTAGGGAACTTAAAACACTGACAGCCTAGTCCTACCTCAAGAGACTGATGTAATTGGCCTGGGAGGAGATGGGGATTAGAATTTTTAGAGGCTCCTCAGGTGCTTCTTATGCACAGCTACAGTTGAGAACCCATTGGTGTAAAGTATGAAGGAAAGATTGTCATATCCACTCTATAGTTACAAAAAAAAAAAAAAAGGGTGAGTGGCTGGGATGTCTGCATTAATCACCAGGTTTTTGTTTACCGACATGATCACATATAGACATTGCTTCTAACTGCAGACAAATGATTCCCCAGTCAGTCATCAATCAAACATACTTAATATTTTATAACTGCATTAATTCGTAAGGCTACTATAACAATGTACCACAAACTGGGAGGCTTAAAACAGAAATTTACCTACAGGTCCAAAATCAAGGTGTCAGCTGGGTTATGCTCTCTTTGATGGCTATAGGTGAGAATCCTCCCAGGCCTCTTCTACATTTTAGTGTTTGCTGCCAACATTTGGCATTACTTGGCTTGTGGATGCCAGGTGCATCCCTGTGTCTCCCTGTGTCTTTATATAGCCTTCCTCTATGTGTGTGTCTCTGTGTCCAAATTTCTCCTTGTTATAGAACATCAGTCATATTAGGTTAGAGCCCATGCTAATGACCTAATTTTACCTGGCTGCCTCTCTAAAGGCCTTATTTCCAAATACAGTCACATTCTGAGATTCTAGGGGTTAGGACTTCAACATATCTTTTTTGAGGGACACAATTCAACTCATAACAATAACCAACTACATATGCCAGTAACATTGTTCTAAAGCAGGCATTCTTAACTTGGGATGAAAAAAAAACTCATCTTTATTTTTCACTCTGGTGTAAATACAGCACTTCTTACAGTTATGAACATAGCCAAAAACTACAGTAGTACTGTTTAGCAGCTCTTGAGAAATTGCACCCATAGGAACCACTGGTGTTTTCACATCACATTTCAGGGTTTGCAGTTATCCCCAAAATACCATTTACAGTCATCACTACTTTGAAATTATAGTTAATAGACTTGCTGTTAGACATACTAATTTAATGTATTAATAATGATGTGTGAATATAGTAAAATATCATGACATGATACTTTCATAACTATTTCAGTAAAGCTGATTTTGATTTAATTGCATTTTTTGTACTTAACAACATTATTCTGAGAAGGGGAAAAATTAAAAGAAAATCTTTCAATAACCCACAGCCCAAGTTAGTGAATTCTTACACTTCAGACTTGAGGGTTTTTTAATCTTATTAAGTATCAGAGAACATACAGGACATTGTACATCACTTTTCAAACCTTTTATTTTTTTTTTTACCATGATCCATTGTGAAAATATATATATTTTACACATAACTCAATATACAATCTTAACTCTCTTTCACACAACACCAAACTGAAACCAAAGTATCATAAAACAATATTTGCCTTTACTATAGGAGATGCACTCTGACATTTTTTTTAATTTTTTTTATTTTATTATGTTATGTTAATCACCATACATTACATCATTAGTTTTTGATGTAGTGTTCCATGACTCATTGTTTGCGTATAACACCCAGTGACATTTTCTATTCTATTTCTTTTCATTAAAAAATGCCAGTGTGACCTACTGAATTAATTTCATAACTACTCTTGGAGCATAAATTAAATAAGTGTTAAAAATCCTTCAGTGGCATTCCTTTATAAAACTTCTCATATTATATTATAATTGGCGAAAGGTTGTTTTTACTGTTATTCATGTACTGTTTTAAATATATATATCATTTCAGAAGTGGCATTTAGGTGAGCAAATAGTTTAATAGGGCCAGACCAACATTTATTTATGCCCAGGTTAAAAAGAATTTTACCTGTAGTAAACTCGAAGTGTTTGGATTTCTTCTTCTAGTTTTTTGTAGTGTTGAACTGCAGTCTCTCTGGCTTGTTGCATAGCCAACAACTTTGCCTGCAAGTAATTAATATTTTAAGAACTTTAATATTAGTTTTGGTATGTTAGAATACAGTACTGCAGTATAAATAGGAGCCTTAAATTTGTGGTAGTTTTAAAATCTATCTGTATTTTCAGTAGTGTCTCAATTTCTCACAAAATAATCAAATTATATGAGTAACAGACATATTGAAGACAAGAATATATTAAATTTACCAAGTTTGCTCATTACTCAACTTCAACCTTATTCATCTGTATCATCAGATATATGCCCTTCTGCAATGTTTAACTTTATACACAGAATTCAGAATGTGGAACATGGGTTCAGAGCAATATCTTGAGATAAGCACAATCGGTGTTTCACATACAAACTTAATGTGGCTCCACTGCCTGACCACACTAGATTTTCTTTTAACTTTATTAATAGTAAAACCCAGAAAATTCTAAATATGTTGTTAAGCCATCTTTGATATTTAATGTGAAAAAAATATACAAGACTATAACCTGATTCTTACAGATATGACTTAACCTTTTCAATTCCTTTTCTGCCAGACAAAAATCTCTAAAGGGAGTATGGCAACAATCTTGAATGTTAGAGGTATTTTATTCAAAGGATGCTATTGTTCCTCTCTGCCTGTAGTATTCAAACTTTAAAAGGGACTGTAGTCAGTTTTTCGACAGAGTTCAAACTTGTAGTTTTAAAAGAACTGCCAACTTCTAACCATCTTTCCCATTGGGTTTCAGGCGTAGCCAAAAAGTTTTCAATGAAACTTTTAAAATATGGTACTGGTAAAGTCAGATTTCAGTTTTGTTTATTCAAAATTTGATTTGCATGAAAAGACTGTCTTTCACTTTAAGTGGTGTTTGATATGTAACACAGAGCAAACTGTTATCAAACACCTCACAAACTACACTAATGGCAATAATTAAAAAGTGACTGAGTTTGGAGGCAGAAGTTCACTAATTTTGCTGAACTCAGATGATTTCACTGGGATTATTTTCTTGCATAAGAATAAAGTCATAAGACAAACTGTGAAATCCTGACCACAGGAAAATTAATTAGTGTAATGTAAGTGAGCACTGGACAATGCCACTTTTCTATTTGAATAATGTAGAATAATAAAAACAATGCAACAACTCAGGTCTTTGTATATAACTTTAGGAGCTAAGTTAAATAATTTGTTCTCTATCTGGGCTAGCAAACTTAACAAAGAGTTACTTGTTCATTAAATTTAAGATGTTTGAGTGCTTGCTTTAACATGTCACGTTCTAGAATTATAGATAAAACATTCTCAAAAATTATAAAAAAGCATTTAAAAATAGGTGGCTGGTTCTTTATGTCAAAAATTGACAGCTTTGCCAATTTTCAGTAAACTATAAAATGTGATTGAAATGGTTAATATGGAAGACACAGATACCCACTGTGACTAATGGTCAAAAAGAATCACACAAAAAAGAACATATCACATTCAACTTACAAAATGTCGAACATCCTGTTACATGTATTTAAGGAATATCAAATATTGGACAGGTAACAGAGAATTTGCTAAATAAATATATGAGAATGCTAAGTACCTTAGATGATTATTTTTGATTTTTTTTTAACCTGGTACTTCTGCAAAAACGAACAAACAAAAACAAAACAAACAAACAAACAAAAACCCCCTCCCAAACCAAAAACAAAACGAACAATGTTCTGGTAGGAAAACGCCATAATGAAGATTTCTGCCTAAGAAATTTCTGCAATAAAAATGGGAACATGAGAATTTTACTTAAATTCCTGTGCTTCAGGTAATACTGACTTTCTCACTTCTCACATTTAATTGGCTATGAAGATCTGGTGTGGCTTCATAGCAACCCAAATGTCTAATCTTATGTCTAGGCCTTGCTGACTATGTTCAAAAATATTATAAACTTCCTGGCTTTTCCTTTATCAGATATATGTTCATCTGGCCAGCATTTCTTTTTTGGGGAAATACCCTTACCCTCTGTCACAGTGATCCTGTTCAGTCCTCGTGGCTAGGATAAACTTCATTCCCTACCACTCAGGTAAATATAATCCAGGTTGTTCAAACACAGTACTCCATCCCACCAGCCCCAGAAGAAAACTGAATCCTGATGACATCATTTGTACTCCTGGATCCCCTATGCCAGACAGTTTCAGATCCATTCCATCTCTGGACTTCCTGAGTACATAAATTTTTTTTTAAGCTTAGGCTAGCTTGAGTTGGATCTATGTTATATGTAAGAAAACTAATTTAAATGTGTTGTTTACTTCTATTGCATTTCCTACTTTCACTACTAATATCATATAATTCCACCACATTACAAGTCAATAATAAATTTCATATAAAAAACATTAAGGAAATTAGTGAACAGATATTTTTTCCTGTTCCTCGGGCATATTTCCCATATTTCTGGCAATTACATGAAAAAAAAACCTGCATGCATTCATTTATGTGTGTACTCATAAAAATATATGCATTGGGGCGCCTGGGTGTCTCAGTCGGTTAAGCGCTGCCTTCGGCTCAGGCCATGATCCCAGCGTCCTGGGATCAAGCCCCACATCGGGCTCCCTGCACAGTGGGAAGCCTGCTTCTCCCTCTCCCTCTGCCTTCTGCTCTGCCTATCTGTGCTCTCTCTCTCTGTCTCTGTGAAATAAATAAATAAAATCCCCCCCCCAAAAAAATATATATGCATTAAAAAACTAACAAAATTTAAAAAGTATAAGAAAATACAGTGTAAAGTAAATCTTTCTTCCATCTCCAACCCTCAGTACAAATCCCTTCTCCTGAGATTAGCAGTCATCTGTCCAGAAATAGTCTATATGTGTATATATAAGCATATATGCAATGACATACACCTATTTACAATATTGATGACATTCTTTACACAGTGATAAACTTTGTCTTAAATTAAAAAAATATTTTGTTATCTTGCTTCCTATTTAAAAAAAAATCCTCTACCCCAACCCATATATCGCACTTACTAGTTATACTCCCTCCTTCCCTTCCACCCCCAAAGTGAACACTTCCATGAATTTGGGCTTATCATTTTCAAGGACATTTTATACTTTTATTATATAGTTATATACTTACAGATAATGTATATCTTTTTGCAGATTTTAAACTTTATATAAATGATACTTCACATACTTCACAGGCAACTGCTTTTTTGACATTGTACTTTTGACTTTTATTCATGTTGATATATGTTTATCTGATAACACTTACCTTCACGTGTTGTAAAGATGTGCAATATACTATGATTACAGATATATTTGGACTTATTTGTACATATTTTTCATGTTTCATATATCCTGTTTTCTTTGCTTCTCTTTTTTGTCTCTCCTTCTTTTGGATTAAATTTTCTATAATACCCCTTTTACCGTAATGCTTAGAATCTATGTATTTATACTTTACCTTGAAATTTTTGATAAAGATACTTATATTTTTGAGCAAGGCCTTCAGTGAGTCAGGATTTCTATATACAATCAGAGTTTTAATAAATGTTTTACACAACTATAACACTTTTTCTACTTATAGGTATATTTTTAGATAAAATCTTTATTGAAGTAAAACATGCATCATGTATCACATAAGTATACATGGATGTATTTTTTAAAGTCAAGTTTATTGAGTTATAACTTAACACAAAGTAAAAATTTACCCATCTATGATGTACAGTTGTATAAATTTTGACAAATTTATAGTCATGTAACAGCCATCACAATCAAGATACAGAATATTTCCATTCATCCACAATGTTCCCTTGTGCACCAATATAGTCAATGTCTTCCCTTTACACCCAATCCCTGGCAACCACTTGTGATTTTTATTCCTGTAGTTTGCCTTTTCTAGAATGACACACAAATGGAATCATGTAGTAGGCAGCCTTTTGAATTTGGCTTCTTTCACTTAATGCTTTTGGGATTCATTCATACTATTACATTTATCAATGGTTCATCCCTTTATGTCACTGAGTCGTATTCCATCGTAGGGATGTACCAAAATCTATATATCCATTCATCAGTTGATGGACATTTGGGTTGTTTCCAGTTTGGGGCAATTATTAATAAAGCTCCTATAAACATCAGCATATAGGTAATTTTGTGGAACAACGCCTTCATTTCTTTTAGGTAAATACCAAGGAATGGAATGGGTCCTATGCTAAGTGTGTATAATGTGTTTATATATTTTATATAAAGTGATGTACTTTATACAGCTATATACACTATAAAGAAACTGCCAAACTTGCTGCTTAAATTGATGTAACTTGAAAGCATCTGTGCTTAACTATAATGCCATTTGTTGAATGCCTACTATGGGTTGGGCATTGTATCAAGTGCTTGAAATCCTATAGCCTATCCCCACAATCAACCTATGAGAGAACTCCAATTATCCTTATTTTACAGGTGATAAAATTGAAGTTCATGAAAATTAAGCAACTTGCAAGACTATATAACATTCTCGGATATACATATGTAAATATATGTAAACACTTAACATATATATGTTTACACACACACACATACACATATACGCTAGGTCAACCTATATTCTTAAGAACATATGACAGATGACAAAAGGTAATTACTTAGGAATTTGAAAAATAACCCACTAATGTGTGGGTTCACAAGCACTTGATTAATTTTCATATGTCTTAGCCACACTTGCAGGGAAAAGGACAAGCAGAGATGTACCAGATACTCTTGAGCATGCTGCCTTTTTATATATCACTCAAGCCTTTCCACATATAATTGCTCTTTTTGTTCTTTATTCTAATTCCACCAAAACTTCACCTAAGTTTTTGGCATGAAGGAGTCTTGTCTGGGAGTCATGTGTGTATTTA
Source organism: Phoca vitulina (assembly GCF_004348235.1). NCBI lineage: Eukaryota > Metazoa > Chordata > Mammalia > Carnivora > Phocidae > Phoca > Phoca vitulina. The sequence continues at coordinate 13,361,572 of NW_022589710.1, read as the reverse complement.
GTCTTAGTAATGGTAATAACTGGGAGTCACACTGTATTTAGTCATTAGCTGGATCTTCTACTTCTCAAACTGTGCTGCTGGTTCATCTCTCCCTAATACTAGTAAGAATATAAACATTCTGCTGCTTACTTCACCAAAATTTACCTATTAAAAACATTTGTCTTCTTGACTAAAACATGGTCTCCTAAATCCACTAATTTTACTATTATAACAAAAAATATTTCTAAGCATATATAATCATAATTATATTTTAAAACTCTCTAAACAAATTTAAAACTCTCTAAACAAAACTCCCTAACAAATTTTATGAACTTATCACCAAATTTCATTGAATCTAAGATACTGATTTTAAAACACTATAATTTTATGCAGAAAAATCATGCCAATAATACTTCTAAGACACCATCTATTTTAACAATCATACAGCAATGTTAAAATGTGAAATGAGTATTTTAAGTGTTTTATTTTCTTTATTTTTTTAAAGTAGGCTCCATGCCCAGGGTGGGGCTTGAACTCATGACCTTGAGATCAAGACCCTGAGATCAAGAGCTGGATGCTCTACTGACTGAGCCAGTCAGGTGCCCCAAAATGTGAAATGATTTTTAACCTAGTATATTTCCCTGCTCCAAAAAATAATTTCTCTTCTGAGCAATACCAAAATATCTTTTTCTGGCCTGTGGCATGTGTTTTAGATTTTTTCTCATCTCCTTACTCCACTCACACACAAAAACCATACCTTGTCTTTTTCTTGTGAGTAGTATTCTCTATTAAAAAAAGACAACTGCAACATTCTTGATCCTTTTTTTTTGTTTTCTATATAAGGAAAAATTTGAAGTTTTAATTGCAATCTTCAATGATATACTCCATAATTTTATATGTCCTCTAGCTACCTTTCATACTTATTCCCAACATGTAAAAGGTATTGCTCAGAACACCTGGGAGGAGCAGCTGAACTAATTCCAGGTGAGGCAATGGAATCAAAACATCATTTGATAACAGTTATTGATAATAAGTAGAAGTTTACAGAACAATCAGTGTGCGTTTTATATCTTTAGTATCTTTTCCCTATACCTTCTTTCCCTTGTACCATTATCTTTTTTTGTTCATTTCCAGTTTTATTGAGATGTATTTGACAGATAACATCATATTAGTTTTAGGTGTACAACATAATGATTTTATGTATGTATATATTGTGAAATGATTACCAGTAAATTTAGTTACTATCCACCAGCTCACATAGTTACACATTTTTTTCCTTGTGATGAGAACTTTTAAGATATACTCTCTTAGCAGCTTTTAAATATATGATACAGTACTGTTAACTTTAGTTACTATGCCGTACATTATATCCCCAGAACTTATTTACCTTAAGTGACTGAAAAAAAAGTTGGTTAACTAATGTTAGGTTAGTCTTATCATTGAAAGTCTCATTTTTAAACTATATTTTGAGCAATGCCATCTAAATAGGACAACCATTTGTTGCTACCAAATTAGAAATGAACTACACTGTTTCCTTAGACTCTTATCCAGTACTTTAGAATGACAGACAAAGAAAACACTGCACTATCTACATCACTGAACACTATCTGTTATGGATATTGTGGAGAAACCATTTTTATCTTACTTCAAAATCTTGTTATGTTTTGTTTGAATGTGTTTTTAATAGTAATAGTCTGATATAATTAAGCCTTCCTTTGGTAACTCCAAGACCATTAATGGTAATCTGTTTTATCAGAGAACAGAAGCATTTGATCTTATGTGTGATATCTGCTAAATAAAGAAGCACACAGTACAAATTAAATCACAGAATCAAATAATTTTAGACCTGAAAAGGATCTTAGAGGTAATATAGTCCCCAACTTCATAGGTGAGGAAACTGTTGTTAATATATGTTTAAGGAAACATTTGGAAGTTGTCCAGGGTTTCATAATTGGTTAGAAGGAAAGCTGGAACTAGAATACAAATATCCAAAAACACTTATTCTACCATACAAGACCACATTTCAATATGGCATAATTTAATATGTATGTTAACTGTTTTAATAGAATTGTTTTATAGAGTAATTATAAACGTATAGACTGTGTTACACTATTGAACACATTTGTAAGGAATCTAATTAGTTATGTTCAAACAATAAGTCAAATTAGAAAACTGCTTAATAATATGACTATAGCCATCCGAGTATTTGACTTTTTTCACCTCAGAAGCAGGTTATGAACCTAGGAGAGACACATAACTAAATATCACGCAAAAGGATATCTAAAAAATTAAAAGTTACTATCAAAAGGATAAAAATGACTGTATTTAAATTACACCCCCCCTTCACAGGAAAACTGGGATTGCTCACCACAGTATATTACCACAGTGTATTGCCCTTTAAAGACTATTCCTAAGAGGTAATATTTTGTCCTCACGAGGTATCTTTCAGACCAAGGATGATCAGGTTCCAGACTCCAAAGCAGTCTTATATGCACTGTCTAGTGATCTATGGTCTGACATAAGAAAGGGAAGAAAACAGTTTGTAATGGAAGCAGAAATCAAAATATTCATAGGCAGACAATGATCCCTGAGCAGTGAACTGAGTCCACAAAACAGAGAAGGGAGGTAGAGAGAAGTATTCCAGAAAGAGAGTGCAGCACAGTGATTAAGAGCAAAGTTAGGTTTGGCTACCAGTAAGTAGTTCTATGACTCTGAATTAGGGCCTCTGAACCTCAATTTTTTCATTAGTAAAATGGGGGTGATAATACCTATTTCACATGACTATTATGCAGTGATAAAATGAGATAACTTACTATTTGATATAGCCATATCAAAGTGAACAAATACATAAGCTGTACAATAGACTCTATTGAATTTTGGATGTAAAATTATTGTGGAAATAATTGATGCCAACAAGAAATAGCACTGTACCAAGTAACAGGTCAATAAAGTGAGAAAGGACTGGGCTTAAAGTACCAGTTTGAGTCATGTGGTAGTGTAGAGTATGATCATTTTAGTCCAGGTAATAAATATTTTAGACTTGTGGGCCATATAGTCTCTCTTGCAACTACTCAGTTGTTGTTGCAGTGTGACAAGAACCATACATACTATATAAATGAATGGGCAAGGATTGTTCCAATAAAACTTTATTTACAGAGTCAGTTGGTTCAGAGGCCACAGTTTGCAAATTATAGATCTTGAGTGTCAGAGACTACCGGTTTACACAGAGCCCAGAATACGTGTTGGTCTATATAAGCTTTTTGTTAATGTTGTCAGAACGTCAGATAATGTTGTCAGAAAAACTGAAAAATGGAAATACCAACATTTCAATACATTTGATCTGTATAAAGTGAATAGTTTCTAAAGGCAATGAAACAAAATATCTAAAATCCACAGTTTTAGAACAGGTTCTTCAGGGCATATAATGATAGAAAGGAAAAAAGGAATTAATAGTGGTTCATGGCAACTGTGTGCTCCCATGGTAACATTGCAGTGTGACTGCAGTGTGACAGGAAACCACCTTGTCAAGGAGGCATGATTTTACTTACTACATATGAAGCAAAGCAAACAAATAAAAAAAACCTTGTAGCTTTAAATTATATTTTGCCTAATGTTAACATAGTTTCAAGAGCAATCTTTTTATTAGCTTTGGCATGGCATATCTTTTTTATATCCTTTTAATTTCAATCTCTTTTATATGCTTAGGTTTAGAAGTGACCATTGTAAACAGCATGTATTATTTTTTTCCAGTCTAACAATCTTCATCTTTTAACTTGAACATTTGATCCCTCCACATTTAATGTAATTACTGATAAATTTGGGCTTAAATATGTATTCCTATCATGCTCTTTTTATTCTGATACTTCTCTTTTTTCTTTTTATATCACCTTTCCTTACTATCTTTTGGATTCTTTTATTATTATCATCCCATATCCCTCTCTTTACTTTGAATGTCATACCCTCCTTTACATTCTTTTAATGGTTATCTTAGGAACTACAAGAAAAATATTTGACTTATCAAAAACCAAATATTAATACTCCTGGACAATAATAGGTCCTAAAACCCTTTAACTCTATTTACTCTCCTTCCAGTTTGTTACTGTTTATTCTTAATGTATTCTAATTTATTTAAATTTAAACCTCAAAGAATATCAGTACTATATATTTTTTTGAGTCAGTGTGCATTTGTCACCTTTGTGTTTTATTCCTTCCTGGTTGGAAGGTTCCTTATGGAACCATGTTCCTTCTGTGTAAACAACTCTTAAAAGTTTAATATAAAGCTGCAAATGACTTAATCAATTTTAGTTGTCTGAAAATGTGTTTATTTCATATTCATTCTTTGAGGATATTCATTTGGGGTATATGATATTAAATTAGCAGGTATTTTCTTTCAGCACATTGAAAGCATTATTCCAATGTCTCCTGACTTCAACTGCTCTGTTGAGAATCAAACTGTTGCTCATTTGAAAGTAATCTTTTTCCTTTAGCAGGCTACTTTCATAAATGTCTCTTTGATGTTAGTATTTTTCTATTTCATTATGATGTGATTAGGTGTGGATTTCCTTCTTATCTTGCTTTGGAAGAATATCTTTCATCAGCTTTAGAAAAAATCTCAGTCATTTTCTGTTCTAATAATGCTTTTCCAAGATTGTCTGTATTCTCTCCTTTTGGGAGCCCAATTAAATGTTTGTTGGACTACCTTACTCTATATCTCTTAATATTGGTTTTATTGGGGCGCCTGGGTGGCTCAGTTGGTTGAGCGTCTGCCTTCAGCTCAGGTCATGATCCTGGGGTCCTGGGATCGAGCCCCGCATCGGGCTCCTGCTCAGCTGGGAGTCTGCTTCTCCCTCTGCCTCTGCACCCTCCCTCCACTCATGCTCACTCGCTCTCAAATAAATAAAATCTTTAAAAAATATATATTGGTTTTATTTACTGATGTTGTATATTATGGGTGATTTTTCAGATACACTCCAATTCATATGTCTTCCGGCTCCCTAATTCTTTCTTCAGCTGTATATAATTTAATATTTATCTAGAGTGTTTTACTTCAAAAATGTTTTTGTTTTGTTTTGTTTTGAACTTGTATGTGATTCTTTTCCAGATTTGCATGGTGTTTCCTAGAAAATGCTTTTGGTTTATTCATGGTTGTGATTCATACTGTATTTAAATATTCATTGAGGCATTTCAAACATAGCTATTCTATATTCTTTAGATGAATTTGTTTGTTGTGTTTGTGTGTTCTTTTTTGGAAGTTGTATCTGTTGTGACTGTCATTAATGATGGTTTTCTTCCTCATGTGTTTAATTGATTTTTGGTTGTGAATTCATGTTTTCCTGATAATAATTTATTGGATCCTACTGGACTAAATGAGGGATGCCTTCCTTTGAGGACTTCTGCCTATTTCATCAGGGAGCCAGGAGAGATAACTCTAGATGAAGTTCAAGAAGCCTGGATTAATGCTGGAGTTTCTGACTCAGCTTCCTAGCCTTGCTGCTGGTCTAGGAATTGGGACCCCAGCTGAAGATGAGAGTACTTCTATAGATGTTTGCCCTTAGTGCAGCTGTAGACCATCTGTTTGCTTACTGTTGGAGAGGTGTTTGTCTCTGGTTCTACTCCCAATTTTTTTGTGAAGTAAAATTTTTGAAACATTTCCTTTATTTTCTGTGAGTCTAGCAATGTATGAAAATTAGAGTTTTTCCAGGACCTCCTAGATTAACAGCAAAAGTATCCCCAAACTTTTTGGACACAGTGAAGTAAGAACTTTATATTGAAATTTAACACATATTATACCATCAAAAATAGACCAACCTGTTTTTATAATTTAACATTTAGAATTCTCAAAGTATATTAACTGGATTTATTTATTTTCATAATATTCCTGACCTGCTTTTAAATAGAAACGATTTATGTTTCAGATTGCATTTGCAAGCCCTTCTCTGAAAATAACCTACTGTAGGGCTGTCTAGTCTAAAACACAAATATATGAAAAGTGAGGTAAAATTTTGGATATAGTCATCCTAACAATATTTTTTTTCTTTTAACATTGTTTTATGAAAATACTGGAGATGTAAAGTTTGTCTATATAAGAATTTTGATCACGTGGCTAGGAGAAGTTAAGATGGCGGAGGAGCAGGGGAAAGAACTGCTGCAATTCTACAAATAGAAAAGCTACCACTTTTTGCAAGATAGGAGGTGTGGAGATGTGAATCTGGGGCAATATATTGGAAGATAAACCTTAGTGGGGAGGGAGCTCTTAAGCAGGCTACTGGAAAGTATTATAAAGCAGTGGAGCACAAAATTGGAACTTTTAGAAGTCTGCTACAGTTGGGGACGTCCCTGGCTTAAAGGTGCTCAGGTGGCAAACTGGGGCAGAATTCTAGATGGGACAGCATGGTCTCAGGACCCCTAGGGTCACAAAAAGAATGGGGATGCCTGAGTGCAACAGAGTTCCCAAGTATCAGAGCAGAGAAGCAGGCTGAAAGCAGTGAGTCTAGGTGCCTAGACCCTGGCTTTCTGCTCAGTGTTACCATAAACTGTGAACCACTACATGGTCCGGTGAAAGGAAGGGGTCCAGCAAAAGGAAGAAGTGGGGCAAGAACCCCTCCCTCCCCAGGAGGAACAGCATGGGTCCATGCCACAGGGGTCTGTAAAGTTTGGAGACTGGAAACTGGTTCACATGCCTGAGATAAAAACACTTGGTCACAGGCTGGGTGAAAAGAGAGTTAGGATGGAAACCAGGGAGACAAGAGTGATTGACTGCTTTTCTGTGAGGGCTCACTGAAGAGAGGGGTGGGGGGGTGGTGAGTAGGGTGTGTTTGTGTGTGTGTGTGTGTGTGTGTGTGTGTGTGTGTGTGTGTGAACTTTCAGCTCTGGGGCTAGAGATCGGGGCACTACCATTTTCATCCCTCCCTCCCACCCCATTGGTGCTGAAAGCTCTCAGGGAGCAAAACAGTGCAATCTGGAGCTGCTTACACAGAGCTTGGCCCCCTGGCAAGGGGGGGATGCAATTCCATCAGGGCAAGGAAACCTGAGAATCAGTGCAACAGGCCCCTCCCCCAGAAGACCAGCAGGAACAACCAGCTAACACCAGGTTTATGGTTCATAGAGAACTGCAAAACTTCAGCTCTTGGGGAAAACAATATATAGCATTTGTGGGTTTTTGTGTGGTTTTTTTTACTCTTTAGTCTTTCAGTTTTATTTTTTTTCAGCTATTTTCTTATTTTATCAATTCCTTTTTAAATTCTTTTTTAATTTTAATTTATATATATATGCCATATATATATATATAATTTTTTGGTTTCCTTTCATTGTATTTTATTTTATTTTTGTATATGTATAAGTTTTTCATTCTTTCCTATTTTGGGATCTAGTTTCTTTTAACAAACAGACCAAAATACGCCCAGTATCTAGTTTATTGTTTTGTTCTGTGTTACTTCTTGTTTGATTTTTTTATTTTGTTTTGTTTGTTTTCTTCTGGTTTGTTTTATTTGTGGTTTCCTCATGCTGTTGCTATTTTTGTCTTTTCTCTCACTTTCATCTGTTCTTTTCTGGACATAATGATGAGATGGAGAAACTCATCCCAAAAGAGAACAGGAAGAAGTACTCACTGCCAGGGATTTAGTCAATATGGATATAAGTAAGATGTCAGAACTAGAATTCAAAACAACGACTGTAAAGATACTAGCTGGGCTTGAAAAAAGCATATAAGACAGTAGAGAATCCCTTACTGTAGAAGTAGAAGAACTAAAATCTAATCAGGCCAAAATTAAAAATGCTATTACTGAGATGTAGTAAAAAATGGAGGGTCTAACTGCTAGGATAAAAGGGCAGAAGCAAAAGTCAGTGATATAGAAGACAAAATGATGGAGAATAAGGAAGCTGAGAAAAAGAGAGAAAAACAACTACTGGATCATGAGGGGAGAATCTGAGAATCAGCAATACCATAAAGTGAAATAATATTCAAATAATAGGGGTCCCAGAAGAGGAGGAGAGAGAGAGGGAGGGAGGCAGAAGGTTTATTTGAACAAATTATTCTGAGAACTTCCCTAATCTGGGGAAGGGAACAGGCATTCAAGTCCAGGAGGCACGGAGAACCCCCCTCAAAATCAATAAAAATAGGTCAACACCTCGACATAAGGCTTGTAAATTTCAGAGATAAAGAGAAAATCCTGAAAGCAGTTCAGGACAAGAGGTCCTTAACCTACAAAGGTAGAAACATAAGGCTGACAGCAGACCTGTCCACAGAGACCTGGCAGGTCAGAAAGGACTGGCATGATATATTCAATGTGCTAAATGGGAAAAATATGCAGCCAAGAATACTTTATCCAGAAGGCTTGGTTCAGGTCATGATCCCACGGTCCTGGGATTGAGCCCCACATCGGGCTCCCTGCTCGGGGCGGGGGGTGGGGGGGTGGGGAGCTTGGTTCTCCCTCTCCCTCTGTGCTTTCTCTCTTTCAAATAAATAAATAATAAAAATCTTTAAATAAATAAAATATAAATAAATAATAAAAATAAATAAATATATAAATAAAAGTTAGTGTTAGAAGCAGAATTTGAACTCAGAACTCTTGACTACCAGTTTACTAAATAATCCTGAGTCTGTGCATTAACTACTTTGCCAACCTCTTCAACATTAAACTTGCCATTATATCCTATTGTGACGACTCTAGAGATGACACCGTTTACTCCCAATTCCTAGCTCTTTTTCCATTTACTGTCATTTACTGGGAAAACTTCTTTGTATTTTTATTCTTAGTGTATGATAGCATTTACTTTTTAAGACATAAATAATTTAACATATTTGTATGGGACTATTTCTTTGTCTATTAACTCAGACTGTGGCAGCTTTATCTTTTCCGTTGAATGAACTCTATGTCAGAAGATATCACCTGGACCTAAGATTTGTTGCTAGTTAGATCGAGTTAGATGTCTGGTCTCCGAGACTTCTTGACTATACCTCCCAAAGTCATTTATACTAATATATGTGAAACCACTGACCACCTCACTGGCTTCACTAATATTCTATGCATCATTCAATAAAATTTGCCTCTTTTAACATCTAGAGAGCAGGTTCATCATGTAGTATTTATAGTCTTCAGAGAATACCTATGGATTTATTGAATTTCTGTCTACGACGCCGCTCATTCCTGAGATCATTTCCTCAGGAAAAAATAATTACACGTAGGAAAAGACTTAAAGCATCAGCTGGAATGTGAGTTTCCCCAAAAAGTTCATTCTCCTTTCTCATGGCATGATACATTCCTTTCACTAAGCTTGCTTTCTCTTGTACTACCTAAGAACATGAGCACACAGAGAAAATTAAATTCTTATTTAAACTGAAGAAGCAAACATTTCCCAAAATGACAATATTCCCCTCTGTTACACTTGAGTCATAAACATTTCTCTACATGCCAGTTGCCCTCCTATTTAGTTAAAATTTTAGCCAGCAGTATTTTGTTTATTTGTTCAGGATCATGTATTTTTTTTTTTTTTTACTATATCTATAATATACTTCATCACCTGAACACCTGCTGAACTAAACTTGTCTTGCCAGCAAAAAATTTTGAAATTATGCAATCTGCAATTCAGTCCATGGCAAGCACTTGGGTAGAATTTCTTCTATACCTTTCTTCTACTTCTATACCAACATACCTAACAACAATTAAAGAACTGCCTGCACAGAAATATTGCCAACTGAGAAGTAAGTGAAGCGGGATTAATCAAGTGAACTTGACTAACATTTTAGCTAAGAACTTTTCAGATATTCATATTAAATAAGTTCCATAATCATTATCTATCAAATTAATTTTGACATTAATTTAAAATTTTATGAATATATTAAAAGGAAAATCAGTACAATTATGTGGTCTTCAATTAATAAAAATAAATTTTTCATTCATCAAAAAGTTTTAAAATATAGGCTATAAAGAAAATGTAAAAGACTATGAAAAGACCATGATAAATGGGAAAACGTTCTTGAAGAAAGGAACATATTTGGTAAGTTATATTTTAAACGGAAATTTTCAAAATAGGAGACAAAGAGATATTTAAACATGTAAACATCAATATATAACTAGGAAAAATTATAATTATAAAAACATAAATATAAAGCTTTATAACCAAGGCTATATGAAAGATATTTTTACTGAAATAGTTCATAACTAAATAAGAGTGCTAAAAGAAATCAAATAAAAGAAATGTTAATTTATAAATTTCCCATCTGTAAAACCATTTTACTCAGGTTTCTATGACTAATCCAGTAAATTTCCTATTCATTTATTACAAAAATCAACAAGAAATAATTGAAGTCATCTGAATTAAAGGAAAATTTTTTAAAAACCAAAACACATTCTAAAGAAAAACAGACCAAGAAAGAGTTCATAAATAAAAGTTTTCTTAAATACTTTAAGTTGACTTACAGGCATTAAGAAAAGCAACTACATTTTTTAGTTTTCTTCCTTTTTTTTTCTTCCAGTTTTTAGTTTTCAGCCAAAGGAAGAAAGATTGCTAAGTCAAAGGAAGGACTGACTCCATTTGTGGTAATCAATATATGTATATAGTAATTTAAACAAAAATTCTATGTATGAATGTGGAATTATTTAGTTGTGTCTAAGCATGTGAAAAGCATAAGAAAAGAGAATTCCCTGTTTCCTTTTGGATGCTGCAGACAACAGCAACACAGCCTAGGGCACACTGCTGAGGATTTTAACTGTTGTATGGAACTACTCAAAATGCTTTTGATCCATTTTATCTTGCAAGTTAGCAAAGAAATGTTGCAATAAGAAACACCAACAAAGATCTGAAAAAGTTAAGCTCTGGATTACCATATTGTGTTCTCCTGCCATTCAGCGCTTCATACAAAGGCAGTGGTGTTCAAAGTAAGAAAAAAAAGTGGAGGGAGAGAGAAAAAAGAGAAACGGGTCTCAGAAAGCGCAAAGCACAAAGTAAATAATATTCTTCTACATCCCTTCTTTTTCACAGATTGGATGTTAAAAGAGTTGCAGCAATTAGGCTCTTGTTAATTACCAGCTGTTGAAACAGATGTGTTGACTATCCTTATTAGTCAACAGCTGGGTGAGGAGAACAATTGATGCTCCCTAAACCCAACAGCCAGCTGCTCTGCAGTAATTATCTCCAATTAATAATACAGGTGATAAAGGCAGAAAGCTCCTATCCCTCTGTTTCAGTATCTTTGGCAGTTTCAATAACTATGGCTTTATCATTACACAGTAATAGAGAATACATTTACTACAACAAGTAAGGTTGTATATTAGAGTTGCATTAACTCTATGGTAGTTTCCATTATGCAATTTCTGAAGAAGGAATCAGAGAAGTGCTAAAAGTAGAAGCAGACATTCTGTAGGCTTTTATTTATCATATTTCAAATGTCACTGCCAACTTACTTCTCTAGTACTAACAATAATAGCTAAGCACTTAAGTTCTTTGAAAAAGAGAAGCATAACTAAAATCTGTTCTTTTTGATTTCCAGGTGTCTTTGCTGATCATGTTTTATATTCAGTTCACTGAAGCAATATATTTCCTCTTGGTATGCCTAAATATCAGTGTCTTGTTCCCTAGCTTACATTTCCTAGGTGACTGCTAGAAGCAATTTTACCAAACCCAAAAAGAATTTATTTCATAGCAGTAAACATTATTTTATGTATACAAAGAGATCAGCAAAATAAACAAGCAAGCAGGAAAACAAAAAATAAAACCGTATTTTATTTTAGACAGCACTGTATGATATACAATATTCAAGTTTCTAATTATGATGATGTTAAAAACAGAAATAGCACAATGGAGCATACTAAGAACAATAATTATGTGTATAAAAATTACTTTTACTATTTTCTATTGTTAAATGTTCATATTAAAATTTCACTTAAAAGAAATGTAAAACAAAGATTTAAACAATCCAGGCATCCATCTCTGTCCTACAAAAGCGGTATCTACAAGAATTTACATCCATATCTATTCACTAATTAGAGAACACTTAAAGACACTGCCTTTCTGAAAACAAGGATTAGAGCTGGATGAATACACCCCTTTCACAAACCTTCCTCATGTCTCTGTTGGGTCATCATAAGCAGCTTGTTCTTCCAGCATTAAATAGAAAAGCCTACCGATTATCAGTTCTGAACGCCTCAGTTAGGCATCAGGACAATTAATAGGGACAGAAACTTTAAACAACATGTAAATAAATCGTTTCACCAAAAGAGGTTGTAATAAAACAAAATAATTAACAAAAACAAACTTTCTAAAGCAATATTATTTAGGTTGCCTCTTGGGCACTATGCTTTCCGATATGAAAAATCAGGAGCTGGAAAACTCTACCACATTCTATGAAATTATGTTTCCTAAAATAGGAATTTCAACATTTACATAATTACAAACAAGAGAGATAAGCACCATCAAAAAAATTTATCCATTTCTATGAAACCAACTTCCCATGAGAATTTGTAACATTTAAAATTCTATAATTTCTAAGGAATCTCCTGATATATAGAAGTTAGCAAAATATGTAAATAGAGGAACAAACTATTAGCTTTTATGTTTGAAAATCTGTATTTGGCCATAGAATTTATTCTGTGGTTTCTCGATTCTAAGAGAAGACCTAATTTCTTAGCACAGCAGCAATCAAAGCAAATCTCTTCTACCCTTCTACCCTAACACTGGGACAGTCCTTCTCCTCAGCTCTACACAGGAATACTAGAAAACTGCATGAGGAATAGCAGCTGATCATGGTTTCTCTTCTGTGTGCAAAGGGACAGGTTGTGGTTACCATCTAACAAGCCCATCACATGACTTTTGTTACCCATGAAGGGCAGCCATGGCTACTGCTGAAGCAGGGGGCTGTCCTCCCCTTACATCTTAGGTGACCTAAACCAGGAAGGCATAAGTGAAACCTATTTTGAAGCCATGGTTCCTCAGCTCATTGCTGTTTAAAAATAAGCCAAGGGATTTATATCCTCTTTCCTCTGCAAAAAAAACTAACGGCAATACCTAGTGAACATCTGACTGTTGACACAATTCCTCAAAATATTGCCATTTTTTAAATTTAAAAATACCTAGGCATAAACCGTAACAGTACTCAAGTATGCAGAGCTGCTTTCAACAGAGATCTCATTTTCACACCAATTTCAATACATTTAAATTTAAGAATTTTATTGTATAATTTAGTTACCTGGGACGAACACTTGCATTTTCTTATCCATAAGCTATGTTCTTACTGTTCAACATGTCTTTCCTACCTTGCTCACTGGCAGACTCAAACTTCCCCTCTGTGAAGTCTTTCACATCTTCCCCCAAAGACTGTTCTTTTCCTATGCTTCACTTAACCTTGCATATATATTTATTATAGCATTCATCTAATTATCTCGGCATTTTTTGTATATTTATCTTCCCAGTAGATGGCAAATTTCTTTTCCTTTTTGTATTCCCAGCATGTAGTATATAAGCTTTTATTAAACATTTTCAATGAATATTAAAAAATAATAGACATCTTTCATATCCTACAAAGATATTATTTATTTAATCTAGGTTATAGATTCATGTATATATCCATGAATAGGAAAATCTATCCTTTTAATCAAAATAATCAACTTGGCTTTATTGATTCTCATATTCAAGACACTAATTCCAGTTTTATATCACCTCATAATTGATATACCTAATAAATAAAGGAAGAACTTTAAAAGCCAAAATAAGATTTTTTTAAAACCTCTATGTTCTTCACCTTGGAATAGTTTAAAAGTGTAGTTTCATGCCATATTTTGGATTTTTCTTGTTATATGTAACATATTGTGAGAATCCTTTCTCAACACATCACAATTAAAATGACCACTGCTTTACATTTATTTATAAATTTTTAAGGTATACTGGCTTCCACTGATTCTTATGTGCTGTCCTTCCCTCTTTTGAGTTGTGTTTTACTTTTTTTTTTGGCTATAATAATTCAAGTAATTCCTCCAGAAAGTATAAATTGGTACTGTCTTAGCTTTACTTGTTAAAAAACAAACGTTTTTGTTTTGCCCTCTTGTATAAATGATATTTTGGCTAGATAGAGGACCTTTATTTACTTTTTTTAAAAAAGATTTATTTACTTATTTGAGAGAGCATGCGTATGCACGGGGGGGGGGGGCAGAGGCAGAGGAACAGAGAGAATCTCAAGCAGACTCCCCACTGAGCATGGGGCCCTACATGGAGCTCCACCTCACAGCCCTGAGATCGTGACCTGAGGTGAAATCAAGAGTCATATGCCCAACCAACTAAGCCACCCAGGTGCCCTTAGATATAGGATCTTTAAATTGCAGTATTTTCCCATAAGATTTATAAACATAGTTGCACTGTACTACTTTCTGGTTTTGTAAGTGAGAAATTTAATGCCAGTATGATGCTCTTTCCTTTGCAAATAATCAATTTTATACTAGAAAAGTGTTTTCTCTTCACCATTAGATATTTTACCCAGATATGCCTATACAATTAACATATGTGTGTGTATGTATGTAATTTTAGAAATTTATTCTCCCCAGTCCTTGTTATGTATTTTCATTTTGATAACTTGAGCTTTTCTTCAGTTCAAGTTAGTTTTTCCTATTATTTCTTTGAGTGTGGTTTCTCTTTCACCTACTCCTTTCACTTCTAGAGTTACTCCTGTTTTCACATACTAGGTTTTCTCTATCATTTCACACCATTTCTTTGTATTTTTGCTTAGTGTTTCTTTGTTCTTCCAGATCACTAGATGTTTGTCCCTGATCATTGTTATTCAAATCACCTATTACATATTTTTAAAATGTTGGTCTATTTTGATCACCCTTCCAAAACATCTCTTTGACTCTCCATAAGAAGTCTTACTTCAATTTAAAAATTTTTCTACTTGCAATAAAACAGCCTCATTTGGAGCCAATTGTGTGGTAGAATGTGGTCTTTCAAAGCAACCAAATTCCTTGAGTTACACATGGACTCTCAAGCCATTCATCTCAGCTGGTATGGGTTCCCTTAGCACATTTAAAAATGCAATATTTGGATAGTGGTGATAAGCAAGAATGAGTAGTACATAGTTGCTTCATTAGGTAGATTAGCATGTTTCTCTTAGGGCACATCATTAATTGGACAGAGATAGCTTCTTTTCAAGATAAGAGGATCTACTGGCGCTCAGGTAGTCAGTGCAAAAATGACCTTTATTTCATCACTTCTTTCCCTATTATTCATTCAAACTTTTAAAAGTTGTATTTGTTTTCCTTTTATACAAGTGGCAAAGAGTCCTCCTTTTAGATCATCATATTGACTCCACAGGGAGTTTGTATTGGTCCTGCAGTGTTCGCTGAAGTCTGTCCTGTCCTTACCAATGAGCTCCAGTCCCAGTATTTTCTACTAATCATATATCTACCTTAAGCACTTCATTCACGAAATATTCTAAGAGCCTCCAAATCAGTCTTTCCTATCTTCCTATGCTTGCCCTAATTAATTCCATTAAAACCTATGAGATTATTTTCCTCCCACTCTGTAATTATCAAGTCATACATTTTATCAGTCCTTCAGGAAAAAAGAATCTTCAGAGCTTATATAATTTCTATTTTACTAAGTACAATCTCCTTTGTTTCACTTTCAAAAGCCCACTCTACTTTACAACATCAGAGTTGTCCACAGGGTGACCAACTATTTTGGGAAACTCCTCACTGGGATGTACAAATTTCCAGTCTGTGGCACTGGATGCAAAAGGTTGGGGGGAAAGTACAAATTCATATAACAGTCCAAAAATTGGGCTAAAAGCAACACTGGTTTTAATGTCTGATGGATACAGAACAGATTATTTGCCTCCTGAAGTTGCTGGTTTTCCCCTGGCCACTAATGTTAGCAACCATGATTTGTGCTTCACAATCATAGATTATCCATCACTGCATCACTCCTAGTACTGTAACTTAAGTTCAACATAAGAACACTGTCAATGTTAGAGTTCTCGGTTCATCTTTGACTTTGTGCACTAACGGTTGTGCTTTGTATCAACATAGTGCTAGTTTAATTTTTAGCATTGTACATATTATGAACATGTTTTCTAAGAGCTCAGATAATGAAAATGAGAATGATGACAATACCAATGCCAGCATGATCCACACATCACCAAAAATGAAGGCTAAATGGAAGGACACACACAACTGGATTAGGGAGATAAATAATCAAAACAGAGGATATTGCAAAATATGGAGAGAAGAATTTGGGGTTGCGAATGCTGGAGAAGGAGATATGAAAGCACATATGGAAACTGAATCTCACAATTCTCAATGAGATACGCAAGTGATTCCAAATCAATCAAAAATTTTTATTTTTAATTTTTTTGGTCTCCCAAATTATATCAACAGTAGCTGCTGAATTAGCGTGGGCTTACCACACAGAACAAATATTACTGTATTGTTTCCCTGACTGTTCTATGAAACTGAATAAAATTATATATCTTGTCTCATAGGTTGCAAATAAAATGTCTTATTGATAAAGAAAAAAGCAAATTTTTGGTAAGAGATGTGCTGGTCCCTTATAGAGTAAAGCTGATTCTGTTAGCACTTAATAGCAATGTGCTTTCTATATATAGTATAACAATGTCCGCACTTAATAACAATCATGCCTTTTATAGTATATCAAGTGATGTGCCAAATCACAGCAGCAAAAATCATTCCCTGTACCTTTTAGGTACTTTGATTTGAAAAATGGGGTTGCAAATCATCTTTTTGATTCCTATGAGAGTTTATATTGTAGAAAATATAAAATAGATTGTTGATATCTTGTCCAAATGTAAACTAGACTTTTCTCATTTATCTGGATATGGGGCAGACAGTATAAATGTAAATTTTGGTAGTTTCCATTCAATCTATAAACTTATCAAAAAGAAAAAAAGAAAAGATCTTACCTGCTAAATGTCCTACACACTTTATATACAGCACTTCTAGAAAGGGGTGTGATTTGCTTAGCAATGATATTGAGGCTTTTATAATGAAAGAGTTGGTTCGCTTTTAAGTTTCTCAAAGCATGCAAAATTATTTAATGAGATTTTTTACTTCATAGAAGTGGAGGTATATCGCCCCTTTAGACATGTGGCTATGATGGCTACCACTGTTGCTGGCCATAGAAAAGATAATAAAATGTTAGCCTGTCATAAAATCGTATTTTCAAAGTACAGGACAAAAAGAATGTCCTTCTTTACTTTGGAAACACATTGAGGATGAGAAATTTATGTGCCTTTGTCTAAAACTGTTTAATGATCTCTGAAAAAGCCATTCTAGGAAGAATGGACCCCCTGAATTGTTTGGTGTTATGTGCACATTATGACAAATATGTTTACAACCCCCCTCCCAAAAAAAATTGGTGGGGGAATAAGACTGCTTTAGAACTCAAAAAAAGTCACCAGAAAAAAGCAATGTATTTGTTTCCTAGGGTTGCTGGAACAAATTACCACAGCTTGGGTGGCTTAAAACAACAAAAATTTATTCTCTCATAGTTCTGGAAGCCAAAAATCCAAAATCAAGGTGTCAGCAGGGTTGGTTCCTTCTGGAGACTCTGAGAGAGAATCTGTTTCATGCCTTTCTCCTGGTTTCTGGTGGTTGCCAGCAATCTTTGGTTTTCTTTGGCTTATATACACATCACTCCAATCTCTGCCTCTGTCGTGATATGGTTTTCTTTCTGGTGTTTTTGAGTCTGTGTCCAAATTGTCCTCTTTTATAAGGAAGGACACTAGTCACTGGATTAGGGTCTACCTTCATGCAGTATGACCTCATTGTAACTTCATTACATTTGCAAAGATCTGATTTCCAAAAAAAGTCCTGTTTGTAGATACCAGAGATTAGGACTTAAACATACTTTTCTAGGGGGACACAATTCTACCAACTACCAGCAGACAAGTTAAACAGGATTTTCTCAATTTCTTCAGTAAACTCTAAGTTATTTGGAATCCAATTTTGACTTCACAAGTTAAAATTACTTCTGTGTTCAACTGATGCTGAAAAAAATTTCTGGTAAGTTTCAACATCCATTCATGATAAAAACTCTAATGTTCTCATGATAAAGGGTATCTACAAAAAATTATATCTAACAACATACTTAAAGGTAAAAGACTTAATGCTTTCCCCCAAGATTGGGGACAAAGCAATTATGTCTGCCTTCATCATCTTATTCAGCACATCATCTTATTCACACAGCAAATGGAACAGCCTTGACCAGGGGGAGGGATATCATCTCCTCTGAGACATTAGGAAAGCAAATAACAAGGTTGAGAGATCATACTTACTAGACTCATTTTTCTTCTGCGAAGACGCAAGATCCTCTCAGAGAGAGGGAAAGAGCACTAAAATAAGAGCTCTAAAAGAACAGTGGAAGTTCGAAATTGCTGTTGTAGAGATTGTGCTAAAAAAAATCGCTAAGGGGAACTGAGGAAAAAACAGGTTAAAGACAAAGCCACAGTCATAGCAATCGGCTCAATTGTGTATTTTTTATACCAGTTTAGGATTAAGAATGGAAAAGAAATTGTACTGTATATCCTTTGATGTCACCCCGATAACATGATGGTGATAAATTTGTGATGGATTTATAATTCAGACAACATCTGAACCTTCTCTGTGCCACAATTTCCCAAATTGAGTTATAGGAGACTAGTAACAGTAGATGTTAACTTGCACTAAGGGAACAAAAGGTCTCGTCATCTAAGTGTACCTGCTTTATTAAATCTCTTTTAGAGATGCACAAATAAAAGAAACTTGTTTAACTTTGTTTAATAACTATGCAAACTTATTTTCAGGGGAAGACTGTTTCTCAACACACCTGTTAACAGTTTCTCACTATGGTATTCCTAGTTTTGGAAACTGCAAGCAAAATATCTTGTCACATTATCTTTGGCATATTTCATGCAATATATTCAAGTAAAAAATTCCAAGATTCTGAAAGTTTCCAAATATTTGCAAGTGAGTCACCAGGTAGGAAAACATCCATAATTAACTTATACTTTTATGTAGATTTTTAATGTATAATTTTAATGTAGTAACACAGACTAAGCACCAGGATATCCTAGACACCTAAAAAGTCATTGTTTTTTAAATTACAAATTAGTGGAACAAAACCAACATCAAACTCCTTAAGTTATCATAATTATAGTCAATGTCTAACTATTACTACAGATTTTGGCGTAAATCAGGTACATCTTAATCCACTTCTGATTAATTTTATTATCTGTCGATGTTATCTAAGAGATGAAGAAAACGAGACTGTAGATTTTTCTTTTGGCAAAGCATCCTTGGAGGAAAGAAAGGTAAATGAAGTCAGTAATCTGTATCTCTATTTTTTTTTTTGAAGAGAGGAGAAGAAGGAGAAGGAGAGAGAGAATCTTAAGCAGGCTCCACCATGGAGCCAACACATGGCTTGATCACACAACCCTGACTGAGATCATGACCTGAACCGAAATCAAGAGTCTGATGCTTAACCAACTGAGCCACCCAGGTGCCTCTCTCTATCTCTATTTTACTGGAGAAATGGAGGTGAAACCTTAGTATGGTGAGGCCTATAGAGCTAGGGAAGAATTTTTTGCTATGTTCTTAGGTGATCTGGCATAAGCTTACCATGGGCAGAGCTAAGGATATGTAACCTTATGTATTAAAATGAGAGGATGAAAATAGTCCTCCATATTGTCTCTATTTTCTCACTTTTTACTCATTCATTCATTTGATAAACTGGGGTTCGCTTCCATCAAACTATGAAAAGTGAAGGTGAAAACACCATTCAAATTGTTTATGTGTATGAATACATATCCTCATACAATACATTTTCCCTATATTTCAGATATATCCTCCATTGACATTCCCCCCCTTTTAAAAAGATTTTATTTATTTATTTAACAGGGAGAGAGTGAGAGAGAGTGAGAAAGCACAAGTAGGGGGAGCTGCAGAGGGAGAGGGAGAAACAGACTCCCCACCCATCAGGGAGCCCAATGCGGGGCTCAATCCCAGAATCCTGGGATTATGACCTGAGCCAAAGGCAGACACTTAACCGACTGAGCCACCCAGGCGCCCTTACACATCTCCCTTTAACTACCACTCCATTTCTCTAATACCTACACAGCAAACTAAAATTTGTTTATATTATTTTTACTTTGTCACTACACATTTTCTCTTCAGCTTAGTCTCCCAGTGTTTGTATCCATTGCTCCACTGAAAATGCTCTTATTGAGGTCACCATATAAATCTCCAGAGTCAAATCCGATGAAAATTTTTCTTCATTTTACTAAATAACTGCAGCAATGGAAAACGCTGACCATATCCTCCATCTAACTCGAAACTTTCCTTGATTTCTGAACTACTCCATTCTCCTGTTTTTCCTCCTACCTCTCCCTTGCTGATTTCTCTTCTCTCCTTGACCTCAATACATTGGAATGACACAGGGCTTCATCTTGCTCCTCTTCTGTATCTATATTCTTCTCTTAAATACTCTAATCTAGACCCATGGCTTATATGCCATATATATATATATGATGCTAAAATTTATATACCCTTCCTTGGGCTCATCTCTGAGAATTCCGAAGTTCTTTACCTAACTGCTACCATGATATGTTCAAAAGGTATCTAAAGTTAAAACTAACATAGCCCAATGAAAAGTTTGATCTATCTTATTTCTTCTCCTATTTCCAATCTCAATTATAGAACCACCATTTTCCCAGCCTAAAGCCAAAACATTCATTCTTGATTCTTCTCTTTAAGTCATTCTCTCAAACCCCTCAGTAAATACTATCACTATGATATCCAAACATACATGTCCACCTACAGATATTTGTAGCAGTTGATAAAAAAAATCTTGAACCCATCTACTTTTCTCCTCTCTCTACTTCTAGCAACCTAATCTAAGCCACTATCACTTCTTTATCTAAACTAATATCATAGTCTCCTACTGGTTCTCCCTGTTTCTTTTCTAATCCTATTACAAATTATTCTATGTTGTAGCTTGAATGATCTTCTTAACCCTTAAATTATGCCTCTCATTTGCTATTAACCACTGTTTTACACTTATAAAATCTCAACGATCAATGCAGAGGACATTCTAAAAACATAACATAGCTCCTCGTCTATTTTTAAAACATGGTGGCAAAATGCACATAAAATCTATCATCTTAACCATTTTAAAGTGTACAGTTCAATGGTATTAAATACATTCATAACATTGTGCAACCATCACCACCATCTATTTCCTGTTTACACTGTGTAAAACTGACACTCTATACCCATTAAATACTAACTCCTTATTCTCCCCTACCTCCAAGCCCCTGGCAACCACCATTCTACTTTCTCCCTACAATTTTGACTACTCTAAGTATCTCATAGAAGTAGAATAATACATTATTTATCTTTTTGTAACGGGCTCATTTCACTTACTATAATATCCTCAAGCTTCATCCATGCTGTAGTATGTGTCAGAATTTCCTTCTAGAGCTGAGCAATATTTAATTGTATGTATATACTACGTTTTACTTATCCATGGGCACTTGGGTTGCTTCCAGTTTTTAGCTATTGTGAATAATGCTGCTTGTGAACACGGGTGTAAAAATATCTCTGAGACTCTACTTTCAATTCTTTTAAGTATATACACAGAAGTGGAATTGCTGGATCATATGGTAATTCTACTTTTAATTTTTTAAGGAATGCTATACTGTTTTCCATAGCAGGTGCACCATTTTACATTCCCATTAACAGTGCACAAGGGGTCCCATGTCTCCACATCCTCACCAAATGGTTTGGGTTTTTTCTTTTTTCTTTTCTCTTTTCTTTTCTTTCTTTCTTTCTTTTTTTTTTTCTGATAGGAGCCTTCTCAGTGGGTGTGAAGTAATATATCATTGTAGTTTAGTTCTGACTTCCATTTCCCTAATGATTAGTGACACTCGGTATCTAATTCATATGTTTACTAATATTTGTATATCTTCTTTGGAGAAATATCTGTTCAAGTCCTTTCTCATTTTTTAACCTGGGTTGTCTTTTTTGCTGTTGAGACCTAGGAATTCTCTATATATTCTGAATATTAATCTCTTATTACTCATAGATACATAATTTGTAAATACTTTCTCCCATTCCATGGGTTCCCTTTTTACTTTGTTGGTATTGTCTTTTGAGGCACTACACTTTTTAATTTTCATGAAGTCCAACTTAATTTTTTTTTAGTTGCCTGTGCTTTTAGAGTCATATCCAAGGGAAACCACAGCCGGATCCAATGTCATGAAGCTTCTTTTATGGGTTTTTCTAAGAGTTTTATGTTTTAGCTGTTATATTTAGATCTTTCATCTATTTTGAGTTAATTTTTATACATGGTGTTAAGTAAGGGTCCAACATCATTCTTTTGCATGTGGATATCCAGTTTTCCCAGTACCATTTGTTGAATAAACTGTACTATCACGACTGAATGTTCTTGGCAACATTGTCAAAAATCATTTGACTTTGTATGTGAGGGTTTATTTCTGGGCTCTCAATTCTATTCCACTGGTCAATGTCTCTCTTTACGTCAGTGACACACTAGTTTTGTAGTAAGTTATAAAATCAGAAATTGTGAGTCCTCTAGGTTTGTTCTTTTTGAAAATTGTTTTGGCTATTATTTGGAATCCCTTGAGATTCCATATGAATTTTGGGATGGGTTTTTCTATTTCTGCAAGAAATGTTACTGGGAATTTGATAGGAATTGCATTGAATCTGTAGATTGCTCTGGGTAGTATTGACATCTTAATGCTATTAAGACTTCCAATCCATGAACACAGGATGTGTTTCCATTTATATATGTCTTCTTTAATTTCTTGCAGCAATTTTTTGGTAGTTTTCATTTTGCCAGTGTTTCCTCTCCTTGGTTAATTTCTAAGTATTTTATTCTTTTTGAATTTTTTTGAATTGCTTTCATTAATTCCTTTTTGAGACTTTATTGTTAGTATATAGAAATGGAACTAATTTTTGCATATTGATTTGATCTGCAACTTTGTTGAATTTCTTTATTAGTTCTCACAGTTTTTTGTGGATTCTTTAGGATATTCTAATATAAGATCATATAATCTGCAAACAGAGATCATGCTTACCTTTTAGATCTAATTTTATATATCTTTTCTGACCCTCACCACCCACCTCTACCTCAGTGTGTTCCAGTTATACTGGATTTCTTCCCATTTGCTCAACATATCATGTATACATATTTACCTATACATACCATGTATAAAGTGTTTACTTTATCTATCCCCCATCCCTGGAATGCTTTTACCATTGGTCCTTGTCTGCCAGGTTCATGCCTGTCATTTGGTTGTTCTTATTCTAACTTCTTAAGAGTAGAACCTTAGAATATTTGCTTTTCACCTTTTTGCTTTTCTAATTTTTACATTTTAAGTATATCTCTTTATATGGACTGCTTTAGTGGCATTCTACAAATGTGTTAAGTTAAACCTGAATTATCATTTAGATCAAAATATTTTCTAATTTCCATTGTGATTTCTTCATTGACTCATGGGTTCTTTAGAAGTGTACTTTGCATTTTCTAAGAATTTGGGAATTTTTACCTTAATTATATTGTTGTCAGAAAATATGTTCTAAATTATTTTAGTTTATGTTCCTAGAAGAAAAAGATTTTTTAAAAAAAAATTTAGTTCCAGTGTAGTTAACATACAGTGTTATATTTGTTTCAGGTGTACAATATAGTGATTCAACAATTCTGTATGTTACTCAGTGCTAAACAAGATAAGTGTATGCTTAATCCCTTTCACCTATTTCAACCATCCCCCACTCTACCTCCGCTCTCGTAACCATATGTTAGTTCTCTATAGTTAAGAGTCTGTTTTTTTTGGTTTGTCTCTCTTTTTTTCCCCTTTGTACATCTGTTTGGTTTTCTTAAATTCCACATATTAGTGAAATCATATGGTATTTGTCTTTCTCTGACAGGCTTATTTCACGTAGTATTATACTCTCTAATTCTGTCCATGTTGTTCCAAATAACAAGATTTCATTCTTTTTAAAGCTGAATAATATTCCATTATATCTATACCACAACTACTTTATCCATTCATCTACCGATGAACACTTAGGTGACTTCCATAATTTGGCTATTGTAAATAATGCTGTAATAAACATAGGGATGCATGTATCCCTTTAAATTAGTATTTTTGTATCTTTTTGGGTAAATACCCAGTAGTGCAATTACTAGATCATAGCGTAGTTCTATTTATACTCTTTTGAGAAACCTTCATGCTATCTTCCACAGTGGTAATACCAGTTTACATTCCCACTAAAAGTGCAGGAGTGCCCCTATTTCTCCACATCCTTGTCAACATTTGTTTCTTGTGTTTTGATTTTAGCCATTCTGACCAGTGAGGTAATATTTCATTCTGGTTTTGATTTGCGTTTCCCTGATGACGAGAGATGTTGAACATCATTTCATGTGTCTGTTGGCTATCTGTATGCCTTTTTTGAGATATGTCTTTCATGTCTTCTCCCTATATTTAACTGGATTATTTGTTTTTAGGGTTTTGAGTTGTATAAGTTCTTTATATATTTTGGATACTAACCATTTATTGGATAAGTCATTTACAAATATTTTCTCCCATTCAGTAGTTTGTCTTTTAGTTTTGTCGGTTGTTTCCTTTGCTGTGCAGAAGATTTTTATTTTGATGTGATCTCAATAGTTTATTATGTTTTTGTTTCTATTGCCTCAGGAGACATACCTAGAAAGATGTTGCTATGCCCATGTCAGAGAAATTGCTCCCGATGCTTTCTTCTAGGATTTTTATGGTATCAAGTCTCACATTGAGGTCCTTAATGCATTTTGAGTTTATTTTTGTGTATGGTATAAGAAAATGGTACAGTCCATTCTTTTGCATGTAGCTGTCCAGTTCTTCCAACACTATTTGTTGAAGAGACTGTCTTTTCCCAATTGCATATTCCTTCCTGCTTTGTCGAAGATTAATTGACCATATAATTGTGGGTTTATTTCTGGGTTTCCTAATTTGTTCCATTGCTTTATATGTCTATTTTTGTGCCAGTACCATACTGTTTTGGTTACTACAGCTTTGTAATAGAACCTGAAGCCTGGAATTGTGATACCACCAGTTTTTATTTTTTTAAATTTAAGTTCAAGTTAGTTAACATATATTAAAGTGTATTATTAGTTTCAGGAATAGAATTTAGTGATTCATCAGTTGCATATAACACCCAGTGCTCATTACATCAAGTGCTCTCCTTAATGCCCATCACCCAATTATCTCATCCCCCTTCCAACCTCCCCTCCAGCAACCCTCAGTTTCTTCCCTATAGTTAAGAGTCTCTATGGTTTGCCTCCATCTCTGTGTTTATCTTTTTTCATTTTTTAAAAATTTATTTCTGGGGCGCCTGGGTGGCTCAGTCGTTAAGTGTCTGCCTTCGGCTCAGGTCACGATCCCAGGGTCCTGGGATCGAGCCCCGCGTCAGGCTCCCTGCTCCACGGGAAGCCTGCTTCTCCCTCTCCCACTCCCCCTGCTTGTGTTCCCTCTCTCGCTGTGTCTCTGTCAAATAAATAAATAAAATCTTTAAAAAAAAAAATTTATTTCTTTAAAGATTTCATTTATTTATTTGAAGTGTGTGTGTGGGGGGGGGGGAGGGAGTGAGGGAGCAGGAGCAGAGAGAGAGGGAGAAGCAGGCTCCCTGCTGAGCAGAGAGCCCAAGGCGGGGCCCAATCCCAGGACCCCAGGATCATGACCTGAGCTGAAGGCAGACGCCTAACTGACCGAGCCACCCAGGTGCCCCATCTTATTTTATTTCTCCTTCTCTTCTCCTATATTCATCTGTTTTGATTCTTAAATTCTACATGAGTGATATCGTATTGTACTTGTCTTTCTCTAAGTTTCTTTAGCATAATGCAGTCTAGTTCCATTAACAATGGCAAGATTTCATCCTTTTAGATGGTGGAGTAATATTCCATATATTATATTATATATTATTCCATATATAAACTGCATTTTCTTTATCTATTCATCTGTTGATGGACGTCTTGGCTCTTTCCATAGTTTGGCTATTTTGGACATTGCTGCTATAAACATGGTGTGCATATAACCCTTCAAATCACTACTTTTGTATCCTTTGGATAAATACCTAGTAATGCAATTCCTGGGTCAAAGGGCAGTTTTATTTTTAATTTTTTGAGGAAACTCCATACTGTTTTCCAGAGAGGCTACACAAGTTTGCATTCCCACCAACAATGTAAGAGGGTTCACCTTTCTCTGCATCCTTGTCAACATCTTTTGTTTCCTGAGTAGTTATTTTTAGCCATTCTGACAGGTGTTAGGTGGTCTCTCATCATGCTTTTGATTTGTATTTCCCTGATGATGAGTGATGTTGAGCATCTTCTCATGTGTCAGTTAACCATCTGGATGTCATTTTGGAGAAATGTCTGTTCATGTCTTCTGCCCATTTTTTGACTGGATTTTTTGTTTTTTGGATGTTGAGTTGATAAGTTCTTTATAGATTTTGGATACTGGCCCTTTATCTGATATGTCATTTGTGAATATCTTTTCCAATTCTGTAGGCTGCCTTTTAGTTTTGTTGATTATTTCTTTTGCTGTGGAAAAGCTTTTTATCTTGATGAAGTCCCAATAGTTCATTTTTGCTTTTGTTTCCCTTGTGCTTCCCTTGCCTTTGGAGACATGTCTAGCAAGAAACTGCTGTGGCCAAGGTCAAAGAGGTTGCTGCTTGTGTTCTCCTCTAGGATTTTGATGGTTTCCTGTCTCACATCTTTCATCCATTTTGAATTTATTTTTCTGTATAGTGTATGAAAGTGGTCCAGTTTCATTCTTCTGCATGTGGCAGAATTTTCCCAACACCATTTGTTGAAGAGACCGTCTTTTTTCCACTGGATATTCTTTCCCGCTTTCTCAAAGGTTAGTTGACCATAGAGTTGAGGGTCTATTTCTGGGTTCTCTATTCTGTTCCACTGATCTATGTGTCTGTGTTTTTGCCAGTACCATACTGTCTTGATGATTACAGCTTTGTAATATAGCTTGAAGTCTGGAATTGTGATGCCCCCAGCTTTGGTTTTCTTTTTCAACATTACTTTGGCTCTTCAGGGTCTTTTTTGGTTCCATACAAATTTCAGAATTGTTTTTTCCAGATCTGTGAAAAATACTGCTGTTATTTTGATAGGGATTACATTAAATATGTAGATTGCTTTGGGTAGCATAGACATTTTAACCATATTTGTTCTTCCAATCCATGAGCATGGAATGTTTTTCCATTTCTTTGTGTCTTCCTCAATTTGTTTCATAAGTGTTCTATTGTTTTCAGAGTACAGACGTTTTACCTCTTTCATTAGATTTATTCTTAGGCATCTTATGGTTTTTGGTGCAATTGTAAATGGGATTGATTCCTTGATTTCTCTTTCTGCTGCTTCATTGTTGGTGTATACAAATACAACAGACTTTTGTGCACAGATTTTATATCCTGCGACCTTGCTGAATTCTTTTATCAGTTCCAGCAATTTTTTGATGGAGTCCTTTGGGTTTTCTATATAGAGTAATATGTCATCTGCAAAGAGTGAAAGTTTGACTTCTTTGCCAATTTGGATGCCTTTTATTTCTTTTTATTGTCTGATTGCTGAGGCAAGGACTTCCAGTACTACGTTGAACAACAGTGGTGAGAATGGATATCCCTGTCGTGTTCCTGATCTTAGGGGAAAAGTTCTGTTTTTCCTCACTGAGGATGGTATTAGCTGTGGGTCTTTTATATATGGCCATTATGATGTTGAGGTATGTTCCCTTTATCCCTACTTTGTTGAGGGTTTTAATCAAGAAAGGATGCTGTATTTTGTCAAATGCTATTTCTGTATCTATTGAGAGGATCATACAGTTCTTGTCCTTTCTTTTATTAATGTGGTGTATCATGTTTATTGATTTGTGGATGTTGAACCACCCCTTCAGCTCAGGAATAAATCCCACTTGGTTGTGGTGAATAATCCTGTTAATGTACTCTTGGATCCAATTAGCTAGTATCTTGTTGAGAATTTTTCTATCCACGTTCATCAGGGATATTGGTCTGTAATTCTCCATTTTAGTGGGGTCTTTGTCTGGTTTGGGGATCAAGGTAATCCTCACAGAATGATTTTGGAAGTTTCTGTTCCATTTCTATTTTTTGTAACAGTTTCAGAAGAACAGGTATTAATTTTTCTTTAAATGTCTGGTAGAATTCCCCTGGGAAGCCATCTGGTCCTGGACTCTTGTTTGTTGGGAGGTTTTTGATTACTGATTCCATTTCTTTGCTGATTATGGGTCTGTTCAGATTTTCTATTTTTTCCTGTTTCAGTTTTGTTAGTTTATATGTTTTTAGGAATTTATCTGTTTCTTCCAGATTGCCTAATTTGTAGGCATATAATTGTTCATAATATGTTCTTATAATTGTATTTCTTCGGTGTTGGTTGTGATCTCTCCTCTTTCATTCATGATTTTATTTATTTGGGTCCTTTCTCTTTTCTTTTTGATAAGTCTGGCTAGGGGTTTATCAATCTTGTTAATTTTGTTCAAAGACCCAGCTCCTAGTTTCATTGATCTGTTCTACTATTTTTCTGCTTTCTCTATCATTGATCTCTGCTCTAATCTTTATTATTTCCCTTCTCCTACTGGATTTAGGCTTTATTTGCTGTTCTTTTTTCAGCTCCTTTAGATATAAGGTTAGGTTGCATATTTGAGAATTTTCTTGCTTCTTGAGGAAGGCCTGTGTTGCTATTAACACCAGTTTTGTTTTGTTTTGTTTTTTTCAGGATTGCTTTGGCTATTCTGGATCTTTTCTGGTTCCATACAAATTTTAGGACTGCTTGTTCTAATTCTGTGAAAAATGCTGTTGGTATTTTGATAGGGATTGCATTTAATTTGTAGATTGCTTTGGGTAGAATAGATATTTTAATAATACTTATTCTTCCAATCTATGAGCATGGATGTCTTTCCATTTGTGTCATCTTCAATTTCTTTCATGAATGGTTTATAATTTTCAGAGTACAGGTCTTGCACCTCTTTGGTTAAGTTTATTTCTAGGTATTTTTTTTTTTAAAGATTTTATTTATTTGACAGAGAGAGACACAGCGAGAGAGGGAACACAAGCAGGGGGAGTGGGAGAGGGAGAAGCAGGCTTCCCACGGAGCCGGGAGCCTGATGTGGGGCTCGATCCCAGGACCCTGGGATCATGACCTGAGCTGAAGGCAGACGCTTAACGATGAGCCACCCAGGCACCCCTAGTTCTAGGTATTTTATTGTTTTTGGTGCAATTGTAAATGGGAGTGTTGTCTTAATTTCTGTCTGTTGCTTCATTATTAGGACATAGGAATTCAACAAATTTCTGTGCATTGACTTTGTATACTGCAACTTCACTGAATTTACTTAACAGTTCTAGTAGTTTTGGTGGAGTCTTTAGGGTTTTCTATATATATTATCATATTACCTGTAAATAGTGAGAGTTTTACTTCTTCCTTACCAATTTGGATGCTTTTTATTCCTTTCTCTTGCCTAACTGCTATGGCTAGGACTTCCAGTACTATGTTGATTAAAAGCACTGAGTAGATATTCTTGTCTTATTCCATAACTTAGGGGAAAAGATCTTAGTTTTCTGACACGGAGGATGATGTTAGCTGTGGGTTTTTCCATATAAGGTCTTCATTACATTGAGGTATGTTCCCCTTAGATCTACTTCGTTGAGGGTTTTTATCATGAATGGATGTTGGTACTTTGTGAAATCATTTTTCTACATCTATTAAAATGATCATATGGTTTTTTCCTTTCTTTTATTGAATGTGATGCATCACACTGATTGACTTGCAAATATTGAACCCCTTGCATCCCAGGAATAATCCCACTTGATAGTAGTGAATGATGTTTTTACTGTTATTGTTGGATTTGGTTTTCTGATACTTTGTTGAGGTTTTTTCCTTTTATGTTAATCAGAGATATTGGCCTGTAGTTCTTTTTGTGGTGGTATTTATCTGGTTTTGGAATTAAGTTTGAGAAAATAGGTATTAACTCTTCTTCAAAAATTTGGTAGAATACACCTTTGAAGCTATCTGTTCTTGGACTTTTGTTTGTTAGGAGTTTTTGGTTACTGATTCAATTTTGTTGCTGGTGATCAGTCTATTCAAATTTTCTATTTCTTCCTGTTTCAGTTTTGATAGGTTATAAGTTTCTAGAAATTTATCCATTTCTTCAAGGTTGTCCAGTTTTTTGGCATATAAGTTTTAATATTCTCTCACAATCTTTTGTACTTTTGTGGTGTCAGTTAGTATTCTTCCTCTTTAATTTCTGATTTTGTTTATTTGAGTGCCCTCCCCCTCTCTCCCTCTTTATGATGAGTCTGGCTAGAGGTTTATCAATTTTGTTGATCTTTTCAAAGAACCAGCTCCTGGTTTCATTGATCTGTTCTATTGCTGTTGTTGTTTTAGTTTCTATATCATTTATTTCTGCTCTGATCTTTATTATTTCCTTCCTTCTGCTGGTTTTGAGTTTTGTTTGACCTTCTTTTTCTAGCTCTTGTAGGTGTAAGGTTAGGTTGTTCATTTGAGATTTTTTTTTTGCTTCTTGAAGTAGGCCTGTATTGCTATAAACTTCCCTCTTAGAACTGCTTTTGCTGCATCCCAAAGATTTTGCATTGTTGTGTTTTCATTTTCACTTATCTTCACGTATTTTTTTTATTTCCTCTTTGATTTCTTAGTTGACCCATTCAGTGTTTCATAGCATGTTATTTAACTTTCATGTATTTGTGTCCTTTCCAGATTTTTTCTCATGGTTGATTTCAGTTTCATTACATTGTGGTCAGAAAAGATGCATGGTATAACTTTGATCTTTTTACTATAGATTTATGTTTGTTATTAACTGCTTTACAAACTTGGGTGTTCCCGTAATTGGTACCTAATATTTACGATGGTTATGTCTTCTTGTTGGATTGTCCCCTTAATGATTATAGTGTTCTTGTTCGTCTCTTGTTACATTCTTTGTTTTAAAGTCAACTTGCATAATAACTGTTTCTCCATTCCCTCTCAATCTGCAGGTGTCTTTAGGTCTGAAATGAGTCTCTTGTAGGCAACATATAGATGGGGCTTGTTTTTTTATTCATTCCATCACACTATGTGTTTCTATTGGAGCTTTTAGTCTATTTGCATTCAAAATAATTATTGATAGGTATGTATTTATTGCCATTTTGTTATTTTTGTGTTTGTTTTTGTGGATCTTCTCTTTTCCTTTCTTCCCTTGCTCTCTTCTCATAAGTTGGCTTTCTTTAGTGATATACTTGGATTCCTTTCTCTTTATTTTTTGCACATCTATTTCTTTTTTCTTTTTAAGATTTTATTTATTAGAGAGAGAGTGAGCACACAAGCAGGGGGAGTGGGAGGAGAAGCAGGCTCCCCACTGAGCAGGGAGCCAGATGTGGGGCTTGATCCCAGGACCCTGGGATCACGACCTGAGCCGAAGGAAGATGTTTAACCTACTGCACAGATCCAGGTGCCCCATTACTGATTTTTGATTTGTTGTTATCACTAGGTTTGTATACAACATCTTTTGCATATAGCAGTCTACCTTAAGTTGATGGTCGCTTAAGTTTGAACCCTTTTTTACTTCTCTCCTTCCCACATTTTACGTATATGGAGTCATATTTTCTTTTATTTTGTGAGTCCCTTAGCTGATTTTTACAGAAATACTTTTAAAAAAATTTTTACAGAAATACTTATTTTTGAATGATAGCCTTGCTGGATAGAGTGTTCTTGGCTGCAGATTTTTCCCTTTCAGCACTCTGAATATATCATGCCACTCTATTCTGGCCTACAAAGTTTCTGTTGAAAAATCTGCTGATAGCCTCACAGGGTTTCTCTTGTAAGTAACTGTTTTCTTTTCTCTTGCCGCTTTTAAAATTCTTTATCACTGCTTCTTGCCACTTTAATTACTATGTTTCTGGTGTGGACCTCCTTGATTTTGTTGGGAGATCTCTACGCCTCCTAGATTTGAATTTTTTTCCTTCACCAAATTTGGGAAGTTTGCAGCTATTATTTTTTCAAATAAATTTTCTGCCCCCTTTTCTCTCTCTTCTTATGGAATCCTTATAATGCTAATGTTATTATGCTTGATGGTGTCACTGAGTTCTCTAAGTCTATTCTCATTGTGCATAATTTTTTTTCCTCCCACCTGCTCAGCTTGATTACTTTCCATTACTGTGTCCTCCAGGTCACTGATTCATTCTTCTGCTTCTTCTAGCCTGCTACTTATTCCATCTAGTGTATTTTTAATTTCAATTATTATGTTCTTTATCTCTGATTGGTTCCTTTTTATCTCTGTGTTAAGGGTCTCACTGATGTTCACTACTCTTTTCTAAAGTCCAGTGAGTATCTTTATGATCATCACTTTAAATTCTCTATCAGGCATATTATTTATCTCCATTTCACTTAGGTCTCTTGCCATGATTTTGTTCTGTTCTTTCATTTGGAACATATTTCTCTGTCTCTTCACTTTGCCTAACACTCTGTTTCTGTGTGTTAGGCAAGTCAGTTATGTCTCTTGCTCTTCAAAGTAGTGAGTGGGGTATGCACTTTTAAGAAGGTGGTGCTTGTACTCTTCCGCAGGGGATGTGCAGCTGCTGTGGAGACTGAGGCAGGCCAGGTCCACTCTGCAAAGTGTGTGCAGGCAGGAACTGTGGTTCTAACAAGATGTGCGCATACTCCATGGGAGGTGACCAGTTGCTGCAGGGACCAAGGCACTGCAAAGCCCGCAGTTGGGAAACAAAGTATTGGTAAGGTTTGCGCTTGTCTTCTCGGGGGAGGAGACCTGCAGCAGCAGGTCTGAGGCAGGCCCACTGGAGCAAGCAGAGTGTGGTGTCAGCACATTAGGTAGTGAATGCTGGTGCTGAGCTGGTTCCTGCAGCTGGTGTGTATTTATGTTGGGGTGGGGGAGGAAATGGCACTCACCAGCTCCTTAGTTCCTGGAGAAGTTCCTCAGTGAACTCTTGAGATTAGTGAATAACTCTCCCTCCTGTATGCCCCAGGCATTTTTCAAACTGTTGTCTCCATGCTGTATTTCCCAGGGCTGTTTGTTGTGCTGTCTCTTTAAGGGCAGGAATACAGCTTTCTTTCTTTCTTTTTTTAAAATTTTATTTATTTGATAGAGAGAGCACAAGCAGAGGGAGAGAGAGGGAGAAGCAGGTTCCCTGCAGAGCAAGGAGCCCGACGTGGGACTCGATCCCAGGACCCTGGGATCATGACCCAGGCCGAAGGCAGCCATTTAACCAACTGAGCCACCCAGGCATCCCAGGAATACAGCTTTCTATGGCCCTCCAGACTTTCCCAGAACCCAACCCAGTAATTTTTAAAGTTCCAGGCTTTAAATTCTTTTGGCTTAAGAACTCACGAAATTTGGCCCCTCTGATTTTCAAAGCCAAATGCTATGGGGACTCATCTTCCTCCTGCAGGCTCCCCAGTATGACAGTCTGTTTCTCACCCCTCTCTGTGCCTGTGGCTCACTCCCTCCCTCCAGTAGCCAGACCGGAGGGGTTTAGCTTCTCACCATGTCTGACTTTCCTATGCTCTTCGATAAGGTCTTATCTTTACATTTAGCTTTGAAGTTTGTTCTGCCACTCTTTGGGTTATTTTCTGCATTATTTACACTGACATGAGTGTTATCTAGTTGTATTCATGGGACAAGGTGAGTGTAGAGTCCTCCTACTTCACCATCTTTCCCGAAAGTCTGTCTTCCTCAGCACAGAAATCCTTGAGAGTTTTGAGTTCAGCAGGTGCTGGGCGGCACCCTGTGGGTTCTCTAGCAAACTATTTTAGTTTTTTTAAAAGTTTATTGAAGCTTGCTTTATGGCCTAACATGTAATTTATGTTATGCATCTCTCTGTGCATCTCTTTCTCTCTCTCTCTCTGTGTTTGTGTGTGTGTGTGTGTGAATTAGGTTAAGTGTAATGTCCATATCTTCTATATCATTTCTGATTTTGATTTGTTTGTACTATCAATTACTGAGAAGGATGTGTTAAAATCTACCACATGATTATAAATTCACCTGTTTTTCCTTTCTGTTCCATCAATTTTCACTTTATATATTCTGGAGCTACTACTGGGTGCATAGAGATTTAATATTGTTATATCTTCCTGATGTTTATTGGTATTAGATATCCTTTATTTCTAATAATGCTTCTTGACTTAAAGTCTACTTTGTTTGCTATGAATATAAATATCTCAGTTTCTTAAAGAGACAAACAAAGAAACAGACTCAAATAGAGAACTGGCGGTTACAAGAGGAGCGATAGATGGGAAGATGGGTGAAATAGGGGATTAAGAGTATACTTATTGTGATGAGTACTGAATAATGTATAGAATTGCTGAATCACCATATTGTACACCTGAAACTAATATAACAATATATGTTAACTATACTGTAATTAAAACATAAGGAAAAAATTAAATTATTTTTTAAACATCTGCATAGTGTTTCTTTTTTCATCCTTAACTTTCAACATTTTATGCCATTATAATTTAAGATGTATTCTTGTAAGCAGTACATAGTTGGGTTTTGTTTTATTATACAATTTGACAATTTTTGCTTTTTAATTGGGAGATTTAGTTCTTCTGATTAAACAAATTATCATTAACTTTACAGTTATGTTTGCTATTTTAATCTTGGTATCTACCTGACCCATTTTTTTTTTTTTAAAGATTTTATTTATTTATTTGACAGAGAGAGACACAGTGAGAGAGGGAACACAAGCAGGGGGAGTAGAAGAGGGAGAGCAGGGAGCCCGATGCTGGGCTCGATCCCAGGACCCTGGGATCATGACCTGAGCCGAAGGCAGACGCTTAACGACTGAGCCACCCAGGCGCCCGACACATGTTTTTTATGTTCCTTTTTCTCTCCTTTATTTTCCTCTTTCGTATTATCAATACATTCTCTTATACCACTAACCCCCTCTATTAGTTCCTAACTATATATATTTTTAACATCCTTTTCATGATTTTCTTAGGAATTCTAACTTGTTTTCCTGGCTTTTAACCAATATGAATAGTTAATTTTAGCACTTCTCCAGTAATGTTTGAAGCATATTAAGTCCATTACACACTTCCAGGCTTTAGGGTGATTTTTTTGCCATGCATTTTAATTACACATACATTTTAACCTAGAAGACATTATCGATATTGTTTTGAGTAGGCTACATTAAGTCAAAATTTTAGTATTTGTCAATACATTTATCTTTCTGGTTGCTCTTCATTCCTTCCTACATTTCTGTGTTTATTATTACTTTCCCTTTGACTGAAGAACTACATTTACTATTTCTTTGCATGCACATATGCAAGTTACTAATTCTCTGTTTTTGTCTGCAATGTGTTTATATAATTCCACATTGGCAATTCTTCCCCCAGAGGTTTAACAATGTCATTCTACTCTCTTCCGGCTTCCATTGTTTCTATTGAAAATGCAGCAGTTAGTTTTATTGTTGTTCTGTGAAAAACCTTTTGTCCTCAGCCTGCTTTTAAGACTTTTCTCCTTATCTCTGATAAAAGTTTATCACTTTTATTATGTTGTGTTTACGTTAGGTTTTGTTTATTTATCCTGCTTGGAGTTCTTAAAACTTTCTGAATTTGTAGTTTGCAAGTCTTCCAACAGTTTTGGAAAAATCTTGGCTGTTATCTCTTCAATTATTGATTCTGTCCCACTGTCTTCCTCATCTCCTTCAAGGACTCCAATTTCACATGTATTGGACTATTTACATTCCACCTGTCTTCTCAGCTTGGTTTCTTTTTTTTGCCCTCCCAAATTCCTTTTTATTTGTGTTTCAATTTGAAAATTTACTGTCAACCTGTTATCTAGTTTACCAATCCTATCATCTACTGCTAAACCCACTTTAATAAGTTAGTAATTTTAGATATTGTGTTCTTCTGTTTTGGGATTTCCATTTGATTCTTTATAATTATAGAGATTCTTTTTTTGTGGGTGAAATGATTAATCTTCTTATCCATTTTCTTCTTCATGTCTACTACCTTTTTGAATATTTTAACTGTAACTATTACAAAGTCCTTGCCATTCAACTCCAACATTTGGATTAACTTTGAGTTGGTTTATATAATGTGTGTTTTTCTTGGTTTTGGTTATGGGGTCTTATCTTTTTCTGTGCTTAATAATTTTCAACTGAATGCCTCCCATTATATGTAAAATAATGGTAGAGATGTCACATATTATTTATTCTGATGATTCAGGCTTGCCAATGCCAGGCAGATGGAATAGGGCTAATCACTTCAACTTAAACAAGAACTGTGCAGTGTAGCTGCCAGTTTGTAGGCTCTGGTTCTCATAAAACAGCTGTAAAGTTCATCCTGCTTTTCAGAAACTTTCTATTTATGTTTTTAATCTCCTAACCTGTGCAGCCCCAGATGTCCTAAAGGTACTACTGGATGTATGCTTGATGCCCCCTCCTCTCAATATCACCACAAAAAATCTGCTGGTTTTCCTATAGTCTAGCAATGACCCTCCATGAGTAAAAAGCTGGAATTTTCAGATTTCTGCCTGTAGATAACAAGTGTCTACAGGGTAAAAGTGGCTGCAAAAATCAGCTCTCTCGGTTTTTAACTTCCACTGTCTTGGACACTCCAGTTCTCATTGCCCCAACAGCTCACTGGTGCCTATTTTAAATAAATGATTTTTCTTAGTTGTTTAAAACAGACGGGTATTGGTGTGTGAATAAAGGATTCTGAAGAATAAAAGGTCAAGGCTCAGAAGACAAGACATAGGATATAGACCATAAAAACAGATGGGAAAAGGATAAAGAAAGACCTAGATTACCAGACTGTCAAAGAATGAAGTTTAAAAAAAACACATATATATTCTATATAAACCATGTGATTAGCCACAATATGCATGTATATACATAAATATATGAATGTATATACACACATTCATATATTAAATTTGGGATTATTTTTCTTTAAGAGATAAATAAAAACTAAAATCGGTTTTACTACATGCTACCATAAATGTTTTTAGTCATATGTTACTACAGTGGAATCCTGTTTTTTGTTTTACTACCCTTCATTCTTTCTTGGTTCTTTTGGTAAAATAATATTTTTTTTTTTAACATTTGAAAAAAGTTTTTATTTAAATTCCAGTTTTCTTCCCAAGTTTTTATTTAAATTCCAGTTAGTTAACATACAGTGTAATATTAGTTTCAGGTGTAGAATTTAGTGATTCATCATTTACATACAACACCCAGTGCTCATCACAACAAGTGCTCTTTAATACGAATTACCCATTTAACCCATCCCCCACCCATCTCCCCTCCAGCAACCCTCAGTTTTTTCTCCATAGTTAAGAGTCTGTTTTATGGTTTGTCTCTTTTTTTTAAACCCCTATGTTCATCTGAATGTTTCTTAAAATTCTACATATGAGTGAAATCATACGGTTTTTGTTTTTTTCTGACTGATTTATTACACTTAGTGGTAAAATAGTATTTCAAATATCTTTTGGAAAATCATCTGTACTAGTCCAGGTTCTCCAGAGAAGCAGAACCAATAGCGTCTAAGAAGTCCCACAATCTGCCATCTGCAAATTGGACACCCAGAAAAGCTGATGGTGTAGTTCACTCTGAGCCTAAAGGGCTGGGAACCAGGGGAGTCAATGTTGTAAGTCCCAGCCTGAGTTTGAAAGGCGTAAAACCTAGGGGAGCTAATAGTGTAAATCCCAGTCCAAGTGGGGGAGAAGACTGATATCTTGGCTCAAATAGTTAGGCAGAGAAGGAATGAATTCTCCCTTTCTGCCTTTTGTTCTATTCAGGATCTCAGTGGATTGGATGATGCTGCCCCACATTAGGGCAATCTGCTTACTGAGCTCACAAATTCATATGTTAATCTCATCTGAAAACACTTGCACAGATGCATCCAGACATACTGTTTAGCCAAATATCTGGGTAGCATGTGATTTACTCAAACTGACACATGAAATTAAGCATCACACCATCCTTCCCCACTCACAAACTAACTTTAGGGACAGACCTAGATTGTCCTAAGGCAGTCAGTATATTGCATTCTTTTGGCCACATCAATTATTTCAGAAATAAGTGAATAAGCACATGACCCCTGTAGTCCAACCCAAGTTAACAAGACCCAATTCTAGAATTTATCTTTTTGGTAATTTGTTTCTTCCTCTAGAATTCAATTGGGAAATATACAGGCTGAAACTTCTACCTCTATATAACTTGAAAATTAAGCCAATACATAGAAGAAAGCAAACAAAAACCCAGAGATAGAACAAAACCTTACAAGAGATGAACTACATACATACACCAGGATGAATCTCAAAATCATCATGCTGAAATAAGCCAGACATAGAATACATATTGTATGATTCTATTAATATAACATTCTAGAAAATACTAATAAATTTAGAGTGACAAAAAGCAGATTAGGGGTTACTGGGACCAGTGGTGGAGAGATGGATAGATTGGAAAAGAGAACAATCATTTGGTTAGGATGAGTGAAATGCTCTTTATCTTCATTACTGTGTGGAAACATAACTATCAAAATGCACTGGACTGTATACCTTTGATGGATGCGATTTACTGTATATAAATTATACCTCAATAAAGTTGACTGAAATAAAAGTTAACAAATAAATAAAAAGTAATCTCTGGAAGTTAGCCCTATCCTTGGTCTTTTAGTTATGTAAGTAATAAGTTTTATTTTTGTTTAAGCAATTTGGGGTATGGTTTTCTTTCCCTTGAAACAAGTAAACCTTACCTGATACAATTATGTTAGATTTACAAATTTTACTATGGTAAGCAAATGTATTAATACAGTTTTGAAAGACAGTCAATAATGGCTGAACAAAAAGACTTATAGGTGCTTAATGACTCACCTTTCCTTTAAATAAAAAACATGATTCTCCAATAATGCTAATTAACTCAAGTTTTATTTTTATTCCTTTCTAAGAGGAGAGTCCAACATTTCTTAAAGTATTACACTGCTTAGGAATTGTTACTTAATAATTTTCCTGATCACTGATTTAGTATTTTTTCTGTTCACACTTACTTATAATTGGACATAAAATAATATATAATTCTTCAAGTTACATTTTCATACATTTGCATAGTTACAAGCCATATCTTCCACTTTCTCTCTTCTTGGTTCAGTTATCTTAATTTCTATCTTAAGACTTAATTTTTAAAATATCTTTCGGATCTTAAAATTTCTGCATTTCCCCTTTAAAATTACATGGGAAAATATTAGTTTTAGAGAAATGTAAATTTTAAAACACCCAATACTTTAGAATAAAATAAATACATTCCAAACAAGACTGACAGTTCAAGATTCAAGAAACACAGTGTATATGTATTGAGAATCATGGCCTTAGAACTAGGGAAGTTGAAAGTGTGCTTGAGTCACATACACACATTAAATTTTGATTACGGAATTAAAAATCTTTCATAACACACAACTATACATGAATTATGCTGAAACTTAGGTCACAGACATATACTACTATATAAGACAACTGCCCCCAGGACAAAATCAACACACCCAATAGAAATCCTGTATCAAGTTTCATGATGTAAGTTATGCAATTTGAGAATTTCTGGAAACAAATGTACTAACAACACTAAGAATATCTTTTCTCCCTTTTACTTCCTCATTAGTAGTCACAGAAAATGAAAATAGAAGGCTTTAAATAATTCTTTATCTCAGTAGTTTCATCTGACCAAAACTGTTTTTCTGATGTATGTTAAACTACATATAATATAGTATTATTATAAATCCTTGTATAAATATCTTAGTTATTTGTCATATAATTTATGCCACTTAAAATAATTTTACTGCTTGGGGCGCTTACGTAGTACAGCCAGTTAAGCGTTGGACTCTTGGTTTCCACTCAGATCCCGTGATCTCAGGGTCATGAGAATGAGCCCTGTGTTGGCTCCCTGCTCCATGCAGAGACTCCTTAAGACTCTCTCTCTTCCTCTGCACCCCCCACCCCATTCTCTCTCTCTCTCAAATAAATAAATCTTTAAAAAAATAATTTAACTGCTTTTCCTATGTTTAAAACACTGTTTTTTCCTTCCTGTCCAGTTTAAAACACTGTTTTTTCTAGTCAACAAAACCAAAAGACAACCAACAGAATGGGAGAAGATATTTGCAAATGACATATAAGATAAAGGGCTAGTATCCAAAATCTAGAAAGAACTTACCAAACTCAACACCCAAAGAACAAATAATCCAATCAAGAAATGGGCAGAAGACATGAACAGACATTTTTCCAAAGAAGACATCCAAAAATGGCCAACAGACACATGAAAAAGTGCTCAACATCGCTCGGCATCAGAGAAATCCAAATCAAAACCTCAATGAGATACCACCTCACACCAGTCAGAATGGCTAAAATTAACAAGTCAGGAAATGACAGGTGGGGATGCGGAGAAAGGGGAACCCTCCTACACTGTTGGTGGGAATACAAGCTGGTGCAACCACTCTGGAAAACAGTATGGAGGTTCCTCAAAAAGTTGAAAATAGAGCTACCATATGATCCAGCAATTGCACTACTGGGTATTTACCCCAAAGATACAAATGTAGGGATCCAAAGGGGTACGTGCACCCAGATGTTTATAGCAGCAATGTCCACAATAGCCAAACTGTGGAAAGAGTCAAGATGTCCATCGACAGATGAATGGATAAAGAAGATGTGGTATATATATATGGAATATTATGCAGCCATCAAAAGGAATGAGATCTTGCCATTTGCAATGATGTGGATAGAACTGGAGGGTGTTATGCTGAACGAAATTAGTCAATCAGAAAAAGACATGTATCATATGACCTCACTTATATGAGGAATTCTTAATCTCAGGAAACAAACTGAGGATTGCTGGAGTGGGGGGGGGTGGGAGGGATGGGGTGGCTGGGTGATAGACATTGGGGAGGGTATGTGCTATGGTGAGCGCTGTGAATTGTGCAAGACTGTTGAATCACAGATCTGTACCCTGAAAAAAATAATGCAATATATGTTAAGAAAAAAAAAAGAAGAAGATAGCAGGAGGGGAAGAATGAAGCAGGGGAAATCGGAGGGGGAGACGAACCATGAGAGATCATGGACTCTAAAAAACAAACTGGGGGTTCCAGAGGGGAGGGGGGTGGCAGGATGGGTTAGCCTGGTGATGGGGATTAAAGAGGGCACGTTCTGCATGGAGCACTGGGTGTTATGCACAAACAATGAATCATGGAACACTACATCAAAAGCTATTGATGTAATGTATGGTGATTAACATAACAATAAAAAATTTAAAAAAAAGAAAACTACGGGAAAAAAATAGAAAAAAAAAACTAATGATGTAATGTATGGTGACTAACATAACATAATAAAATAAAACTAAAAAAAAATGATTCAGTTTTTGAGTTGAATATAATTTTTTACAGCTTTTATGCAATAATATTAGTTGACTTTATCTTTCAATAATATAATAGGTATATAGTGAATTCTTTCTATCTAGAAAAATGAGATAATCATCAATTTTATTTCAAATCCACTGAGATGATGGTATTAAGACACTGACATATGTGTAGTCATTATAAGATACGATGTATATTGTTAAAATACTATATATATTTAAAGCTGATAAAAATCAATTACTGGTTTTTTTTAAGATATTATTTATTTATTAGAGAGAGAACACGCGTGCACGTGAGAGAGAGAGAGAGAGAGCGCAGGAGCAGGGGCAGGGGGAGAGAGAGAAGCAGACTTCCCGCTCAGCAGGAAGCCCAATGTGGGGGCTTTATCCCAGGACCCTGGGATCATGACCTGAGCCAAAGGCAGACCCTTATCCAACTGAGCCACCCGGGTGCCCCTCAATTACTGCTTTATAAAGTTACTCAATTCCTAACATGGTAATTTGTACTAAGCACTTAATATTTTGACTCAATGATTCTCTGTGATTTATCAGGTTAACAACTATGTAAACAACTACCTAAAGAATTAACACTTTCTAAAGAAAGTAAGACCTAGAATAGGTGTTTTTAACCTGGGGCACATTGATGGGCTTGGGAGGGGAATAAACTCCTTGAAATTATATGCAAATTTCTGTGTATGTGTCTTTTCCTAGGGAGAACATTCAAAATTAGCACTGGCTTCTCCAAAAGACTTAACTACACAAATAGTTAATATAACTAGTTATATGGAGAAATAACACCAATCTCTTAACAAAAAATGAAATTATTCCTTTTACATATCAAACAGGCTTGACATTAACTATAATCTCATGGAAATGTCCTGCTACTATAATTAAGAATTTGTAAAAAAAAAAAAAAT
Source organism: Phoca vitulina (assembly GCF_004348235.1). Classification (NCBI taxonomy): domain Eukaryota; kingdom Metazoa; phylum Chordata; class Mammalia; order Carnivora; family Phocidae; genus Phoca; species Phoca vitulina. The sequence continues at coordinate 13,319,286 of NW_022589710.1, read as the reverse complement.
GCACCACAGAATATATGACATTTGGCTTCTATCTACTGTAAGAAACAAGAAGTGTGAAAACAAAAAAAAAATTGAAACAAATCTGCAAAAAGTATATTTTATTAAACTAAACTGCCATACCTAGGAACATCTCAATTCTGAGAATAAAGTTTATGTAATGTGTAGGTGTCATTTGAATATTATGAAATAATAAGAAATATACTAAATGATTACTTAAAAATCACGTCTATAAATTGGAAACACTGAGCATTAAGTAATGATAGGTAAGTTGAAATATCAACCTATATTGAAATCACTAAAGATATAACATAACCTAAAGAGGAAATCACATTTGTTGATTTACAAAAAGTGTTTCAAAAACTAAACCCTCTAAAGCAAAAAATATAAACAAAAATTGAGAAATACCTACTAGTGGATAATAAATTAACAAAATAATATAATAATTATGTTAGGCCAAATTCATTTCTCTCCAAAAAAGTATTTGAATTTTCATTTTTTCACTGGCTTCAAATTATGAATGAAAATACATTTGTACAAAGTTGAAAAACTTACCCGTTTTCCCCCAGCTTTTTCTAGTTAGTGAACAACAAGAAAAATCTATACAAATAAGTACCTTTGTTACATTATAATCTATAGATTATATAAATCATGCACTATCTAATGCACACATGTGAGTATATAAAGAGATAAAATGTATAAGACAAGTAAATGCTTGCAATAGAAAACTGAAGTACACGGTTTAGTTTTTCCATGTATTATAAAAAAAAAACCAACCCAGCCATCATGAAGGCCTGTGCCATTCTTAGGCCACTTTCAGGCAGATTCTGAAAAGCTGGAAAGTAAACACAGGTGTTTTAAAACTAGAGCTGCTGTCACGGACAACCACAAACACCCTTAACTCTGATGTTGCAACGCCTCTTTCCTGCCCTCTGTTTTTTAAAGCAATGTCCGAAAAGAAAATGCCAAATGTTTCACCTTTCAACACCTCAAAATAAGGAAGAGCTTAAAGTATTGTTTCACAAATATCTAACAAGTAGGTATTTTTTCACTACTTTTAAGTGTAACCAATTAAATATTAATTACACAAAATACAAAACAGAATTTCTTAAAGAATTAGCACCACCTCCAACCTTACAACCCTTCTTCTCCCATGTTTAATGGCAGTTTCTTTAGTTTCTGAGAGTAAAATCTTGTGTTTGACCACATTTAGATAGTTCATTCTATATATACGTTTCACAGAAAGTATCTGATCTGTTCCTCTAAGGTTTAACACATAAATCAGAAATGAATAAGAATCTTTTTGTTTTTTAAGTAGTTAAATACCTTTGGTGACCATGCAAGAAAAGATTTAGACTTAGAAAAATTCAAAGCTTGAAAATATGTAATTCTCCCTTAGAAAACTGTGTCTTTTTTTTTTTTTTTTAAGATTTTATTTATTTGACAGAGAGAGACACAGCGAGAGAGGGAACACAAGCAGAGGGAGTCGGAGAGGGGCAAGCAGGCTTCCCTCTGAGCAGGGAGCCTGGTGTGGGGCTAGATCCCAGGACTCTGGGATCATGACCTGAGCCGAAGGCAGACGCCTAACGACTGAGCCACCCCGGCGCCCCAGAAAACTGTGTCTTAATGGATACTTAAATAGGAGTAGAAATCATTTACAGAGAAAAACAAAAAGCAAAATGATTTCCAAAATGCTACAGACATGGTACTTATATTAAAAAATAGAATAAATTTTCTAATACTAGAATATCATTTAGTCCCTACAGTTGTATAATACAGTCCCCCAAAGCAAGGATAACATTCATTAACAATTGATGAGCTACTACTTAACTAGGGAATATAAAAATCTAAGTGAATGAATTATTTACATTTTATCATAAGCATCAAGAAACAGGTGCTGTTAAGAGAATGGCCAAGTATCTATGAGTTCCCAAATTAATCTTGGAGATTACTTTGGGAGGTTTAGTCCTATCCTCAGAATTCCAAATATAATTCCTTTGTTCAGTTCATATAAGAACTGTTCCATAAAGTCATACTTGTGTATTTGACTATTCATAATAAAACACCAGGAGTTTATCATTGCTCTAAGTTTTTTATAAAGAGAAATGTCTGCCTTTAATAATAAGAAAGTGATAAAAATTAATGGGAGTAAAAATTAAGAGTAAATAACACTTTTTTAAAATCAGTATCTATACTTTTTCAAAAATTTCTTCAGATATTTTATAATGTTCTCTTGTGTTATCTTTATTCAAAATGTAAAGAAACTAATATTAGAGCTGCATGACACTTGCTAATCAGAGGCAATCAACTGTAAATGACAGAAAAGCAAATAAAGTTTTCCATCTTGTTCAGATCCACCCATGCACTGCTTCATCTCACATGTGAAGGACATTATATAGCATTAAGAGACAAAATAATAATGTTAAGTTGTGACATAAACCAACGAAGTAAGGAAATTTAGAATTAAGTTTGACAGTTCCTAACCGAGTCCACTGTACTTTGGTATTACCACACATATATGATACCTACAGGCACAAAGGAGCTAGGAAAGGGCAGTGTGTCAGCCTTAGAAGTTAATTTCCTTGCTTTTGTTGGTTTATATTACCATCTAATATTACGTAAACAATCCGTTTCTAGGCAATTTATTTTTTTCTCTGCCATGATGAGCTGAGCTCATTTGGACACCAAATATCTTTCAACATATAAAAATCCAGTTTAACAGCAACAGCAACAAAAGCTCATAAAAGAATGTCATTTAAAAATAAAATTTACAAAAATATATGATATATGGGGGGGGTGGGGGGATGGGTTAGCCTGGTGATGGGTATTAAAGAGGGCACATACTGAATGGAGCACTGGGTGTTATACGCAAACAATGAATCATGGAATACTACATCAAAAATTAATGATGTAATGTATGGTGATATAACATAATAAAAAAAATATATGATATATGATATTTGTTTAACTAGAAAGAACATTATTGCTCATATTTTATAATCTTTAAAATGTGAAGGTAATTAGCACAACAGAATTTATTAATAAACAAATTGTTTACCTCAGAATACTTAGGGTTTATCGGTAACTCTTATTTGGTCTTTCTAAAAATAAAATGATTACCTGAAAACTTATGGATCTAGATAAAAACCATCATAAGTGACTAACACAAGTTGGATTCCAGGAATCAGAATATTAAGTGAATTTTTGGAAAGGCATCTCAGAGTTCAAAGCTGATCACCATATAATGGGGCAAAAATATAGTGGACAAATGTACTTTTCGATCACTGTGATCATGAGTGAATTTCATTATCCTCTTATTCTAGTAAAAACAAATAGTCATTCCAGTATTTAAAATGAATAATCTATGTAATAAATTCAATTTTAAAAACTGGCATTCTTAGTAATGACAGCAATGCTTATATATCTTCAGTGTAGTATGTACAAAAATGATTCTGAACTTAAAATATCAAGTATTAAAAGGAAGTGAAGACTTCACTAAATAATCACAAACTACATATAATAGTGGAAACAGGATATTGGATTATATTGTAAACACTTCCATGGAATATATAAAACCACACTGTATGATTTTGTGAAATTAAAGAAATAGAAATACAAGATAATATAAATGTCATTTGGATACAGTTATGATTGTGCAAGGTTCAAAGTTAACATTTTCTAAAGAAAAGGTTACAAGTTATCAAAACTCCTAAAGCTGTACTCAGCGTTTTTTGAAGACTATGAAATATATTCTAAAATATATATTTAATATGACTGTGAGATAATAAAAATACTAGTGATATGCTTTTCATATTGCATTTTAAATACTAAGCAATAAATTATAGGATCTTTTAAAATGTGTCTATGAGTCACTAGGCAAGAGTGATTTTTCAAGATGCTTTTTTTTTTGTTTCAGTTAAAATTAAAATCCATGCTGTCTAATCCTTGGAGTCAATTTGTAATTAAGGGGATTTGATGAGAGACCAGGCGCTGAATTAATGATAAAATTTAATATCTGTTTTAATGCATCAACATAACAGAAAAACTAACCAACACTGAACAACACAATAAAGTCATTTTGGTATAGAAGGCAAACTACAGCTATGTCAATTTGCAAATATTCATTTTCTTTAATAAAGTGTACATGCTCAAGTTCTACAGATGCATTACTAAAAACTATGTGTCTAGAAAAACACTCATGTCAAGTATGCTAGTAGAACAAGGATTTGCTTGGTACAGGAAACTACACTGTTTAATGTAGTTAATTTTACTGAGAATTTTATGTAATCTGTAATGAAGTATTTAACTGCTTTCCATCATCATGTCTCAAATCAGAAACACTTTTACTTGGTAGCCAAAGTACATTAACTGTAATTGATAATCTAAAGTTTGTTTTTTAAATATAAATTTTTAGCCTGGAAAGAACATGTAATTTTAAAAAATCAATCAAAACAAATTTCATAGTATTTTAAATAACCATCTGGATTTTTGCACTATATTTTTCAAAGTTTTAGTATACTTCAATTCACAAGAGAATTTAACAGGTCCAAATTATTCCAAATCACTATAAGGTACAAACTTGTGTAGAATCTGACTACTGGAAACACTAAAAATGAAGAAGGACACTTTCATTTGGCCAGCATTCCTTATGTAGCTTCATCTAGCTTACCCCTAAAATACCAAGAAAGCACTTTAAAAAGACATAAAACTGAAAATGCCACCAAAATACTAATATCAAGTCAGTACTGAAATCAAGTAAAAAAATGAAACAGAACTAAAATTAAAAGCACGGTGGGTAGAAAACACATATATCATTTTCAGAAACAAAAAATCCAAAGGCCTAAAAAGAAGATGGGGAAATATTTTGTACCTATTTTATTTCCAAACACCAAGTCTATCTATGTCAGCAAGTTTTCAAATTCAGTGTAAGATTTTCCAATTCAGAATGCTTTGGGTCAGGCCCAGATTTATTATTTTGTTAACATTCTTTTGATGATTCTAATACATGCCTCTGTTGAGAACCGCTAACCTATACTCATTACCTAACAACCCGTCAAGTGGACCTTTATTGCTTTTAAAGCTACCCAGGGTATTGATTCCAACAATGTATCATGAATAACTTCTCTTCTGTGTCTTGGCCCACTGTAATAGCAAAACTCAATAGGCCAGGAAAAAAGGGGAGGAGATATTGAGGTGAGAGCAGAAGGCAAAGCGGAAAGTAGGACTAAAGGTACGTTCATGTGACACAGATAGGAAAGGCCAGGAGGAAATCCTGGGAGCACTGAGTTTCTCACATATTCCATTTCTTTTCAAATCAGTGCTTATTTTGATATTAACACAATTTCATCCTACCATCCAAATACCTCTCTGGTTTGGTGATAGACAAGAGGACTGTGGCCAAACTGAAGATAGGATGAGTAGATACTATCTGGACAAAAGAGGTAGGGCAATAGGTGATGTAGGGCATTTCAGTCAAAGGAAATGCCAGTTCCAAAGACAACGAGATACAAAGATTTAAAAAGATTCCAAGATCTATCTAAAGCTAGCTCACATAAGGATAAATCTGCCTGGTGTGCTTAATATTCAGTCCCCTACTTAAAGTTTATGTCATCATTCAAGTATTCATTTTGATTTTTTTTTGGCATATTACAAAATGTATAAGACAGGAGAGCATGCAATGTAATTTTATATTTCTATAACTATGTATCAAATAAAATCTCACATTCCTAAAATAATATTATTAAATTCAGAATTAGAAAAACACTGGCATCCAATGTTAAAAGCAATTAAATGTAAGAATTCACAAATACTGCTTTTGTGGTTTGCCACTGATAATCTCCACTGATGATGGTACAGTTTCCCAAAGAAATTCAGTATTCCTTCCATGTAAGAGGTTATGGTTCACAGTTATTTCATCTGCACCTCATCAGTTTTTATTGTGTCTTGATGAACTTACACAGGCTTTGATGATTTGGCGATACCTGGTGCTGGAATCCACAGACCCACCCTTCAGCTAACTGTGTCTTTCAGAGAGCTTGTAATGAATGCTGTCATGGCAATTCCCCATTTGGTATGCAAAGACTGTAAACCTGGTCTAGCTGCCCGTCTTGCGTGTTGTAAGAAAAGGAACTCTCTCAAGGAAAAATGTATTGTGTGAAAAACAAAGTCTGGCATGGGAACAGAATGCTGTTAGGAATCAGCACAGAATTTCTCTCCACTTCCTTTACTCAGAGTTTTGTGTTTTTTAATACACTGACTCTGACTTTTCCAACTGGCTACTTCATAACTTCAGATTGCACATGGCCTGTAGCAGGCTACTTGGCCCTAAGTCTACCTCAGGATCATTTGGCTCAGCATTCAAAACTGACTGGCCCGTTCCCTCTCAGTTTCCCGAGTCCAGTTTATTAAATTGTTATCTGACTTAGCCATCTTTTTGAACCAGGACACACAGGTTGCCTCTAGCTAGCTTTAGGTTAGACAGCCACATATCAGACTTCTTATACAAGGAGAATGACTGAGAAAATGTTTGCGATAATTTCCATTCTTTAAAATAAATCATCCTCAATGTTCCATTCACATTACATTCTAACCCTTGCACTTTTACTTCATAAATAAGCTCCTCAAAAAATAATTTATATTTTTTCCACTTTTAAACTTTCCATTTACTCAGCAGTTTACTAGATTCAAGACCACCACCATAACCACTGAACTGAAACTGCAATGACAAAGCTACCACTGTCCTCCTAATTGCCAAATCAAATGGACACTTTGATCTTATTTGATTTCTCTGTAGCATTTGACACTGTGAACCACTCCCTTCGTGGAGTTTTATTCTATTCTGAATTCTGTCATAACACAATCTCTTGGTCATCTTCTTATCTATTTCTTCTCGGTCTCCTCTGTGAACCACTTATTTCTGTGTACCAAGAGTGAAATGTTGGAAATCACTATTGTTCCATTTATCTCACTTCTTCTAAATCTGACCTCTGAGTATTCCCATACACTTCAATAATTTGAACTACAACTTGTATAAGATCTGGTATAATTCTCTCTCTTCTCAAACTAATTTCCTGCCACTATATTTCTCACTATGTCACTTATGCACCAACTGACATATTGGTAAGTTACTCTACTTTTATTTAAAATACATTAATAACAATATAGAGAAAAAAAAAAAAAGGCCTGGAATCACTGGCTTCCAGTGGTACATAACAATTCCAATTCAATTCAAACTTGTCAAGACCATAGTTAAAAGTAGAAATTATGCCATTCATTAAGCTAGTAACATTAGTATCAAAACTGACACAGCCAGAACAATCTTTAAAAACAAAAAGTGGGAATTTAGAGTCCAGAACTAAACTCTCATATATATGGTCAAATGACTTTTGAGGAGGGTGTCAAGACAATCCAATAGGGAAAGAATCAGGTGTTTTTTTTTTCTTTCAGCAAATGATACAGAGCCAACTGGATATCCACATGTAAAAGAAAGCATTTGAACCCTAACTTACATAAGATCTCCAAATTAACTCAAAATTGGTCATAGATGTAAATGTTAGAGCTAAAACTATAAAACCCCTAGAAGAAAACACAGATGTAAATCTTTGTGATTTTGAGTTAGGTGAAGCCTTCTTGGATCAGAACCAAAAGCACTAGCAACTAAAAGAAAGAAAGAGATAAACTGAATTTAATCAAAATTAAAAGCTTTTGTTTGTTAAAGAACACCATTAAAAAAGTGAAAAGACAACCCACAGAATGGGAAAACTATTTGCAAATCATATATCCGACAAGGGGCTTATATCCAAAATATATAAAGGAATCTTCTAACTCAACAATGAAAAGATGACAACCCAATTCAAAAATGGGCAAAAAATCTGATAGACATATCTCTAAAATCGGGTATAAGACAAGGATATCCACTACTGTAATTCCTGTCAAGATTAATTTGGCAGGTCTAGAAACTGTGAGGGGGCAAACGGGATATTATTAAAGTTCTCTTTATATATCTTAGCATTTCTTTCACTGGCTATGGTGAGCATGTATAACTTTTTAATTAACTTCCTATTTTGCAATAATTCAAGACCCACAAGAACTTGAAGAGGGTATAGAGTTCCTGCATAGCCTTCATTTAACTTCTCCCAGTGATAATATCATGTATGTACCATAGTATATTGTCAAAACCAGGAAATTGACATTGATACAATACTATTAACTCAGATACAGACCTTATATGGATTTCATCCGTTTTTACATCTTCCCTCCCAGCTTCCCTTCCTGGTATGTAATTCTGTGAATTTTAATATTATAAAATCTGACTACAGAGTTGTTACAACACTACACTACAGAGAAACTCCCTGTTAGACTTTAATAGCCATACTCAAGCTCTTCCACCTAACTCCAAGAAACTACTGATCTGTTCTTCATCATAATGATTTTGTCACTTTGGGACTATTATATAATTGGGATCGTATGGATTAACCCTTTGATATTGGCTTTTCTTATTCAACGTCATGAAAACCATCAAAGGTGCTGCATGTATCAGTACGTTGTTCCTTTTTATTGATGACTCATAGTTGATTGTGTGGATGTTGATCCACTGACCTATTAAAGAATATCTACCCTCTTTCTAGTTTTGGCCAATTACAAATAAAGCTGCTATGAACATTTCTGTACATCATTTCTGTGAATATAAATTTTCATTTCTCTAGGGGAAGACTCAGGAGTGCAATAGCTGGGTTATGTGTTAAATATATTTCTTCTTCTTTTTTTTAAAGATTTTTATTTATTTATTTGAGAGAGAGAGTGTGTGCACAAGTGGGGAGGAGGAGCAGAGGAAGAGGGAGAAGCAGACTCCCTGCTGAGCAGGGAGCCTGACACAGGGCTTGATCCCAGGACCTTGGATCATGACCTGAGCTGAAGGCAGATGCTTAACCAACTGAGCCACCCCTGTTAAATATATTTCTATAAGAAACTGGTAAACTGTTTCCCGAAGCAGCTGTATCATTTTACATTTCTACCAGTAGTGTAGGAGAGATTGTTTCTGCACATCTCATCAACATTTGTTATTTTGAGTACTTTTTTGTTGTTGTTTAGCCATTCTAATAGGTATGACATGGTATTTCATTTTGGTTTTAATGGATGTATACATTTTAAAAGGGAAATTCAATTTTTAGAAGTTTTGAAAATAATAAAATTAAAGCACAAGCTTTTTGGGTCTTTTGTCAAGTATTCTGCTTTGGTAACCCTGAAAGTGAGTCTAGGGATCTGAATGTAAATGTTCATCCTGTTATTCAAGTACTCTGCTTCTAGAAATCTATCTGGAAGAAATACCATACAGTCTTTAAAAATTTAACTCACATGTATACTTTCCCAGGAAACTATTAGAAAGTATGCTCCAACAAAGAAAAGAGTTAAGTCAAGAAGGAGAAAAATGAGATACAGGAAACAGGTGATCCAACATAGGAGAAACTAAAGGAAGCCACAGAATTACATTGAAGGTAGGTTCTAAGACCAGTAATGTCCTATAGGACAATCAGTTCAGATCCTTAAAAAAAAAAAAAAAAAAAAAAAAAGAGTAATAGTTCTAGGTCACCTGAAATATTTGAATGTATTAACAAGATATTTATATCTAGTAGAGAGTGTTTGGATGTATTAGTGATACACAGTATACAAACAAAGAAATCTAGACTATAATTCTGAGGAAAACAAAATATTGAAAAAGAAAGGAACTGTGAAGGGTGTGAAGGATGAAATATTTTCATCCTACTTGTAGGCTAACAAATTAGCCTGCCAGTTTCATGCATACTGGCAGAAGACAAGAATTCTGCATCCCAAAGAACTTTACTCAGACATGGCACAAACACCTAGACTTCATGTTTGTATTGCTGGTCTTTGCTCCCCAATTCCCGTGGGGGCAATGTGGAAGGGAACAGTTGGATACTGCACACACAGTGGGACTGAATTACAGCTAAAGAAATCCAAACTCAGGGAAGCCAGATCTTTTATAATATACTACAAGCAAACTTACATGACCTCTGCTTCAGAGGGGGAGACTTTGTTTTTATTATATTGGACAGTAAACAAATCTGCCTTCTGCTACAGAGGGAGACACTATCTCTATCTTCCAAGACTGTTTGTTAAGCAAATATCCTCCAGAACATATTTCAGAACAAAGGTCAATTGTGCCTCTGCTTAGGAGGAACACAAAAAAACCCATGGGAGAATTGTCACCCAGTTAGAGGGTCACAACCAGCATTAGGTTTCAAAAAAAATTAAAGAGAATTTAAAATGTCTGAATACAAATATGTCAATAGAGTATGTATTATTTCCTTACGTTTTATTGTGCTTTAGTTTTATATTTGTATGTTGTATATTATCTGGGTCATGACATAAAATATAATTCTTGCTGAGATGTCTGAAGAATACTATATGTTCAGTTATGAATATTATAATAATGTAAATACTAAGCACTAATCTAACAGAAAGCTAAATCTTCATCTTCATAGGAGGGAGTCAATTAATAATAACAAAAAGTGAAAAAAAAAACTATAAGCTTTTCACTTAGAAATATAGTATAGGGGCGCCTGGGTGGCTCAGTCGTGAAGCGTCTGCCTTCGGCTCAGGTCATGGTCCCAGGGTCCTGGGATCGAGCCCTGCATCGGGCTCCCTGCTCGGCGGAGAGCCTGCTTCTCCCTCTACCACTCCCCCTGCTTGTGTTCCCTCTCTCGCTGTCTCTCTGTCAAATAAATAAATAAAATCTATAAAAAAAAAAAAAAAGAAATATAGTATAGATACAGAATAAATGGCTGAAAGAGTTCAAAGTGATTTTTTTCCTGTGGAGCAGAAATCAGGAGAGGTACGATGAGAGGCTGCCGTATTTTTTATTAGAACCCTTATAGAATCATTTGGCTTTTTTTTTTAAGGAGGGGTAGAAGGGCAGAGGGAGGAGAGAGAGAATCTTAAGCAGGCTCCCTGCCCAGCACAGAGTCCAACATAGGGCGGGATCTCACGACTCTGAGATCATGACCTGAACTGAAATTAAGAGTCAGACACTTAAGTGACTGAGCTACCCAGGTGCCCCCAGAATCATCTGGCTTTTAAAACTATTTGTTTTACTAAAAATAAAAATCTGAAAAATAATCAAATTTTTATTTGCTAAATATGGTTAAATATTAAAATACACAAAATATTTAAAATATACAAAAATATTTTTCACAGTGGTGTTCATAAGAATGCAAAGCTACAAACAACCTAAATATTCAACATTAAGAGAAGAGTTAAAATTATGATGCATCTGTGCATTGCAAATTATGTAGTACATTAGCATTAGGTTGATATTTATAGAGTAAGTGTACTGGAAAATGCCTATGAAGTGTTAAGTAGGGAAAGCCAGATACTAAGTTGCATGTGTGGTATTAACTCACTTAAGAGATATTTATTCAGTGGCTACTATGTGTACTTGTAGGAGATCCAGTCAGAGCTGGTTTCCAGCTGTTATGCATAGGAACAGCCCTTTGTCCTGGTATAATTTTTAATCGTATTTCTTTTGTTCTAAAAAAAAAAGTCTTCGTTTAAAGATAAATTATATGGTCATCCTACCTAAGACCATACTAGCTTAAAATGGACGGCTCTTCTCTTAATGCAGAATCTATGTGGGCCTGAATTCATCATCTCATAAATATATATCTATGATATAACACCACAAATTTATAAAATCACATTTTCTAATTTAAATGACTCCAAATGTTTTTAAACTTCCTCGTTTTAAAGATATAAAATAATTTGACAAGATCATATAGTTTGTTTGTGGTACAGCAGACAAGAAAACAGGTGTCTGACACCTACACAAATGTTCTTTCTACTACCACACCATATGGAATAATGTGTCCTACTTTATAGATTGTCCAACATTTTCTCAACTGTACAATATATTTGCTCTCATTATCTTACAAATGTAGGAGCCAATGCTCAGATTTCCCCAATGCTATATAGCTAGTAAATGGAGAAATTCAGGATTTTAAATTTAAGATCTATTACTGCAGTTATCCACTAGAAAATAATCTAAAACCATACTCCACAAACAGTAGAAAGGTGATATCATCTGGGCATATCAAAGACAGTCCATTTACATGGCCAATATAAGCGAATGACTAATAACTCATCTCAATATATGATTTCATCATAAGAAATTATATTATTATTTACTATCAAATGTAATTAATAGTGCTTGCTATTTACTCATTCTCTTAAAAGAGCTTATCCTGCAGTGAACTCTAAATAGCAAAGGAAAAAAAATGCATAAACAAAAATCTATTCTATCGACATTTTTAAGCCAATAGTGAAAAACTAGAATTCCTGACACTGCATTGTTCAATTCATGAGTGAAGACACTTTAGCACAAGACAGAAATCTTTCTAGAGAGTTTTAACTGGGTCCAGTTAGTGACTATGAAGACATTATTCTGGAATAATTCCATATCCTCCATGTCTTGAACTTAGTAAATACTTAATATATATGTTGACTTCAACTAGGATAGATTAAAACTAATTTCTGATTTCAAATACTTAGTGATTATGTAATGAGTTCAACAATGTGCTAAACTCCAAGAGAACAGCAACCTGAAAAGGCTACGATCCCTTATGTTCAAGAAGTTTTTGATTTAGAGATGACACGTAAGCAATCAACTGATACTAGATACAGAATTAATTAAGTCATAACAGAAGTAAAGACCAGAGGGGCGCCTGGGTGGCTCAGTTGGTTAAGCGACTGCCTTCAGCTCAGGTCATGATCCTGGAGTCCCTGGATCGAGTCCCGCATGGGGCTCTCTGCTCGGCAGGGAGTCTGCTTCTCCTTCTGACCCTCCCCCCTCTCATGTGCTCTCTCTCTCTCATAAATAAATAAAATCTTTAAAAAAAAAAAGAAGTAAAGACCAGAGGAAATGAAAGAATATGACATATTTAGGAAGTAGTGGGGGGATGGTTAGGGTTTATCAAGACTACAAAGAGAGAAATAGTAAAAAAAAAAAAAAAAAGACAGAAGAAGGAAAATTAAAAAAAAAACAGGCTAAAATTGTAGTGTGGAGTTTTAAATTCTTAAGTCTTAAATTAGGAGGTTTGGATTATACTCTACACATAATAGAAAGCAACTGAAGTTTTTTATTTATCTGACCATTATTTCACTCTTGCTCTTGACAATTACTTTCTCTCTGCATATTTAAGGAATTATTCCCATTGTTGCTTTCAGGATATTTAAGAAATTATTCCATTATTACTATTGAGAAGTCAGTGAGTCTAAATGCTATTCCTTTGTTAAATATGTCTTTTCTAACAGCTGTTTTTAATAGCTTTAACTTCAATGTTCTGCAGTTTCTTCTAATTTGCCATACTGAGAATTCATTTGGTATCCCTGGATCTAAGGCTTTTGTCATTTGACAATTCTGGAAGATGCTCAGTCATGATTTCTTTGTATCTTGCCTTTTTCCTTTCCCTATATTATCGACTCTAGAATTCTAAATGATTTATTTTAGATCTTTTCACTCTATCTTTTGTGTCAACATCTATTTATATTTTTCATTTCTTCGTCTTTCTGGCTTCCATTTCCATACTTGGTTCAGACCTACCAGTTCACTAATAGTTTCTTACATTGTATGTAATCTGTTGTTAAACCTATGTGCTGTTTAATTTTAATTATTTTATTAATTTCTGTAAATTCAACCTCTTTAGTTTTCCCAAATTTACTTGATCATTTTGGTCATTTTCCTTGCTCTTATTTTCAAGCATCTATTTGTAAAGATATTACTTAAACACTTATATTCTGTGACTAATAATCAGAATACCTAAACTATTTGTTGTTGAAGTATATGATTCTGCTGCCTTATGTTTTCACTAACTTTCATTAGAAGTGCCTTTTTCTCTTACATGTTTTTTGATAGCTCTGGGTCTTTGAAATTTTATCTACAAGAAATATTAGAGGCTAACTGGAAAGTAATTTGCTTTGGTTTGTTGTCTATGGGCCCCTCCAGGGTAGGACTACTTCAATTAAATCCTCAGCTTTTAGAACTACACAAATAGCAAGAATTCAGGCAACCTGTGTGGTTCTAAACCTGCCTGCCTGAAAGCTGGACAAGGAAGATGAATTCTCAGCGATTTCACTCCCTCCACAGTCAAGAAAGTCAAATTCCTTTGTTACCTTATTTTGTAGGAAGGGCTTGACTCTTGTTCACCTAAACACTAATGGTGTGGCCATTATGATACCAGCTTCAAGAGAGGATATCTCATTACACTCTCTGGCTTAAACAGGCTCCAGGCTCTATCTCTTGTTTGTCTTGCCCTTGAAACCATTAAAATGGAAAATTCACCAAGGTTTGACAAATGCTCTCAGGGTGAAAGACAACTTCAGGCAATCACTTACTTCTCAAGTTCTCCTCCCCTGCCTCCCGCCCCCATTTCTACTTTGTTTTAGGCCTTTGTAAATTCCTTATCTTCCTGCCTTCTCTATAATGTTGTTGTAAAATAAACTTAAATTATAAATTTTAGCCATCCTTTTTCATTTCTTTTTTAAATCAGAAGGGTCATTCAGGATATCTCTATTTTCTCATACTGTTGAAAATGCAAGACAGTGAAAGTTTTTGAGTAGCAAAGTGTCACTTGTGTTTTAGAATGATTGCAAATGAAAGTGATGACTGGTTACAGAGGTGAGAAACTGAGGACAGAAGAGTTAGTTAGGAGGGTACAGGCATACTTCAGAAATATTATGGGTTTGCTTCTAGACCTCTGCAATAAAGCGAATATTGCAATAGAGCAACTCAAATGAATTTATTTCCCAGTGCATATAAAAGATATGTTTACATTATACTATATTCTATTAACTGTGCAATAGCATCATGTCTAAAAAGACAAAATGTACATACCTTAATTAAAAAATACTTTATTTTTCATGAAACACTACATCAAAAACTAATGATATAACGTATGGTGATTAACATAATAAAAAAATATTGTTAAAAAATGATAACCATCATCTGAGCTTTCAGTGAGTTGTAATCACTGATCACAAATCACCATAACAAAATTAACGCTAATGAAAAAATCTGAAATATTGCACAAGAGTTATCAAAACACAAAGTGAGCAAATACTGTTGAAAAAAAATGGCTCTGATAGACTTGCTTGCCATCCGGTTGCCACAAACCTTCAATTTGCAGAAAATGTATGATCTGTGAAGTGCGATAAAGTAAAGCACAATAAAATGAGGTATGTCTGTAATATTATCGTCTAGATCATGAACCTGACATAGGGTAGAGGTAAGATAATAAGAATAGGAGGGAAAATGGGCGAGAAATCATTGTTACAGAATTGACAATACTGGATGTCCCACTGCTTTATGGTGGATGACAGCTTAAACAAAGAATATGAAAATTATGTCAACTATATTAGCCTACATGTCTAAGGAGCATGGTAGTATCATTGATTAATAGATATTAACTGATCAATTTGGAAGTAAATAATGGAAAACTATTAGGAGCAATTTAAAATATAGGGTATGTCTATCACCAGAAAAAGAAATCAGGGTATGGGTGCTTAATGTTCTCAAAGTAGCTCATAGGCTAAGGGGCTTAATTGATGTTAATGGCCAGCTTCTCTCGGGTGTTTTCCTCATGGCTATAAAATGGCTGCTGCACTTCCAGGCAGCAAGGAAGTGTTCAAGGTAATAAGAAAAAAAGGAATGGTGCCTGCTACATCCGTCCTATGTGAGGGTAACAAAAACTTTTCCAGAGACTCTCCAACTTCTCTCTCCCCTCCTGTAGAATTCCTCTTATGTCACATTGGCAAAAAGAAAGGCTAAGAAAGTGTTTAACTTCTCCTGCTTTTATAGTAAAGACAAACAAAGGAGAATATGATTGGGAATAAATGTTAAGTTATACAGTCAATAGTGTTAGTCTCAGGTCCTGACTTCTTTCCAGGGAGAAAAGGCTTAGGGAGTCAAATTAGTGATTTGTTTTCAAACTTGTTGAGGTTAAGGAAACATTAAGATATCTAAGTGGAAGGGCAGAAGAGGTAGTCATTAGGACATAAATAATAGGTGGTATTGTAGGAATGGATGAAATTAGAACAAACAAGGCTACAATAAAAGAAACTCCCAATGTTGACAAGAAAGTGAAACAACAAAAACTCATTCATTACTGGAAGGAATGAAAAATGGCACAGCTACTTTGGAAGACAGTTTGGTAGTTTCTTACAAAAATATTCTTATCATACAATCCAGCAAACTGCAGTCCTTGGTATCTATCTAAATGAGTTGAAAAATATATGTCCAAAAAATTCTGCAAATGGATGTTCACAGCAACTTTATTCATAACTGCCAAAATCTGGAAGCAACCACGATATCCTTCAGTAGGTGAATAGATAAATAAACTGTGTACACCCAGAAAATGGAATAATAAACATTAAAACAAATGAGCTACACAGCCATCAAAAGGTATGGTGAAAGTTTAAATGAATACATACTGTATGATTCCAACTATATGACATTCTGGAAAAGGCAAAACTATGGAAACAGTAAAAAGATTAATGGCTAGCAGGTATTAGGAGGAGAGAAAAATAAAGAGGTAGAACACAGAGGATTTTTAGAGTGAAACTCTTCTGTATGATACTACAATGGTAGATATGTGTCATGTACATTTGTCAGAATGCATAGATTAATGTGAACTATGGACTGTGGGTTACACTGATATAGATTCGTGAACTGTAACAAATATACCACTCTGGTGTTGGGCGCTGGGGGCCTGTACGTGTGTGAAGGCAGGAGGTATGTGGGAACTCTGCACTCTCTGCTCAATTCTGCTGTGGTGAATCTACAACTGCTCTAAAAAAGTTTTTTTTTTTTTAAAGAATAATAAGGGACTAATCACATAACTTGGGAATAGGTAGAAAAGGAGGCACCAGCTAAAGAATAGCAATCAAAGAAAAAAATGATGAGGATATAGCAACAGAGAACTATAGGAAAGTTTTCAAAAGGGCAGGGCCAACAAAATGGAAATGTATTCTACTTACATTGACTGGGATACTGAGTAGGATAGAGAATAAGTTTCACAAGTTTAATCATCAGAGGTCAATTATAATCTAAGAATGAAGGGCTTTCAATGGAATTACAGTGGAGAAGTTCAACTGTAGGAAGTTAAAGATGTATGATAAAGACGATAAATAAAATGGAAGAGGGAAAAAAGGCAGTATATATGAAATTTCTTAAGTCTGATGTCTGCATATTTATGGTTAATGTAAACTCATTTAAAAACATTAAATGGCCAAAACTGTGTTCTTCAAGAAACCAATTTCTTAACATAAATAGGTAAAATTTATTTTAAATGAGATGATAAGCTCTTTTATTTTTTTTTTTTAAAGTAACTCTCAAGGTATAGACTAGTATCAGCATAAATTTAGCCCTTCATCCTATAGGTACCACTGTGTTTTACTTGTTATTAGGGAAAACTGCAAACATTATAAAAGTAGGGGAAAAAATGCCATGCTAGCAAATTTAGCTAGTATAATTCCATGCTACTTCAAAAATAATGCTTATATGATCACCAAAAATCCGATTTTATGCTCTACCATAAAAAATAATTTAGGATTTCCAGGTTATTAGAATAAACAAAGACTTATTATTTGAACAGCACTGTAATATTAAAAAGTATTTCCTTGTATGATAATCATGTATTTGCCATAATTAATTGGAAAGTTCTATACAATGTATGATCATTAACTTGGATTTTTCCCAAATATATCTCTAGTACTGTTTCCTTTATGAATTTCAACATTACACAATTAAATAAAGCATTAATTTTTCAGCTCTTATCCTAGTCAAATTTACCTTTTACTGATTATCAATAATAGTACTATTTATGATAAAATACTAGAAGTATTATTGACTGACTGAAAGCTCCTACAGACATTGACTCTTTTTAAAATTTCTTCCTAAAGCTTATTTAGATACTAACTAAATATTGAATGAGTTAACAAAAAAATGATACTTGTAGGTGCACTGTAAAAGACAGGCATACTGCTGAGAAAGGAGACGAAAAGCTGATTCATCAGATAGCTTGGTAATATACTTATTATTCATAACTTATACGGCAACTTGAAGACACAGTGTGCAGTAACCAAAACACCAAATAAAGAAAGAACATCATCCCTGGAAGGTAAGAATAATTTTTAAAAAATGATTCAGAATAAAGCAGATATAAATATATAATAAATTTAAGGTTTCTCATGAGGAAGGATAGCATAAAATAACTAAAAAATGATTCGAAGCCAGTCTTATACAAGACAGACATTCTTAAAAGAGTGAAAATGAACACTGGAGCTTTAAAAAGATTAAATCGATGAGTTTTTAAAAATTCTTCCTCCCATCCTCACTCTACAAAAAAGTTAAGTTGGTTAGTGAATGAAGTTATGAAAGATTAAAAGACAAGAGAAAAATCTGACACTTATGCAGAAAAAGGTGAGAAACTAGAAAAGATTTTAACATAGTATATTTGTCAGGAGTAAAAATGTAGCTTTGTTTATATATTGTTTTATATAGTCTATAGTTTATAGAGATTTCTATTTTATAGGGATTTTGTTTGGTTTGGTTTTGAACTTCCTGGTTTTTTTGGTCTACATGTAACCTTCTAATTTTAATAACCTCTTAGAAATGTGCATTTCTTTCTCTCCATAAATAGCAGGTGCCATTTAATTCAGTTTAACACAAACAGACAACAAAGAAAGCCAGAATAAGGACTGTGGTATTATTATGTACTTAACAAACTAGAATTTAATTCTAGGTCTGTTTTATATGGAAATAGCCATGTCAGATATAGCACATGAAATCTGTCCCCTGATGCTGATAATAAATTGGCATATATAATGGAAGCTGCCTTTAAAACAAAGTTACTATCGATTTGCAAGTATACATTTGAAAAAATTATTATACTAAATTTTAATCATATGGCAAGTTACCCCAAGGAGGGGTAATTAAAAAGTGATCAAGAATCTACATTTCTTTTCTTCCAATTTATTGTTCTAGTCTATAAATTTGAGAGAAAAGAAGAGAATGTGCATTAAACAATGACAACAAAGTTATCACAAATTCCTAACTACTCTCTGAAAATTTCAAAATGAAGCTCAACACATTTGTAGAAAAATCTGACTTCAACCAAACTTCACACTTTTTGGATAGATGAAACATTTTCCACTTCAAAATGTCACCATTTTTCTCAATTTTGGTAGATAATTCTGGTTTAGTGAGTTACACTGCTAATGCCATAATACTCTCCTGTAATTTGTAGCAAAAATGAATTTAAGACAACAAAGTACAATACAATATTCTTGATAGCACACTTTTTCTTACTACACAATCACAATAATGATGAATCTTTTCTGTTTCCTGGGGATATGGTTTTCTTTTTATTTTTAACCAGTTAATGAGAAAGTAAGCACCTTGAGGGCAGGAACCAGTACTATGTCACAGGTGCTATGCTAGGAATTGAGACAAAGACAAAGAAGGAGAATGGAAAGTCCTAAGTACCATAAGAAAAAATATGTAAGTAGTAGAATCAAAGTGACGTCCTTTTTCGTGATTATTGGATCTCTATTACAATGAAAAAGAACCTCTTGTCATGAAACATACACCTCACTTGTTTCAAGTTCCGGTAGACTATATTTTCTTTCTTTTCTTGTAATAAGTAACATTTTAAGAACTATTTCAATTCGCAAACATATTCACATACCCTTCAGGGAGTGTCAGTTCTGTCGGTTAATAATATCACAAGATTAGTGTAATAAATATTGATGTGAAGAAAAGGCTCATGGTTTAATTTTTTCCCCTTTTAGTGTGGCCACTTTTTACTAACTACAAAAGATAACAGTATACCATAAAATCAGAAACAGAATGAACACATACCCAAAGTATTAATATACCACCACTCAAAATTCAGAAAATACGTTGTTTTCATGTACACATACACGAAATAAAATAATACCATAACAGAAGGGTGCTGTATCTGTGTTTAAAGAAGGGGTTGTTGGCAAACACCACAGCTCACTTGTGCTTAAATGTACACAACTGATATATGCAGCACAGAAAGCTGGCACCAAGGGCTTACAACCTTAATTTGCCTGTAAGAAGGAATGGAGATTTACCTTCAGAGCACGTTCTTGATTGTTTTCAGCAGTCAGATGTCTCATGTTGTTTGCTGAAGTCTGGTTCTGCTCTTTCAGATGATGAAGCTCCTGCTCTAGCCGTTTGCACTGCCACAGGGGAAGAATCCCATTAAGTAAAGGAGTTATAGCATTTTTTTTCCCCAAACAAGCCACATGAATTAATGTAAATAATACCACTGCATTCTCTGAAAGACAAGGTATCTTTTGCAACAAGAATAGTAAGTTAAAAGTAATGATGAATATGAACATATGTTTATAGTAGTCTGGCAATTCAGTTGCAATTGTTTGTCTTTTATTAATCTAAATATTACCATAAAATTAGAAAAATAACTTATTTTTTCATAAAATTAAGGTCAAACTACATTGAAAAATGTTTTCTTCACTGATCAAACAGTTTTTATTATATATCTTTTGGCTGAATAAAAGCATGCTTCTAAAAATCAAATGGGGTTCTACATAAACCACAATATGATATTCTGTGATGAATTTTTATTAAGTTTTTAAAAATAACAATTATCATAAAATATACAGTAAGAGGTTTTTTAGATTTTTAGAAACATCTAAAGAAACAATTGTGTAAGGAAAAAAGTAGTAACTATAGAGTGCTACAAGGTTTGGAAACAACTAAGGAAACAGTGTTTTTAATTTCTATTTTGACTAAACCTTATTTTTAAGTAAAACAAGTGATAACAAACATATGAAATGATATTCTGACCTACTGGGAATATATGAAAATTATAAAAAATAGATTATAAAGCATAAATGGGCATCTATTTTGAAAAAAATAACTGAAGTACCATGCCATTTGAATACAAAATCTTCATATAAATATATCAAACATTTTACACAATAATTGTACAGGATATAAAGTGATGTGTTGTCATTCAGGACCATATGAAGATATCTGGGGGATTAGCTAAAGGAATACAGTACTAAACCCATCTTCCAGGAAAAAGTTAAAAATCACTCCTTAAGTCATCTATTTTTAAATTAGAATATTGAGAGCATGCAACTCTTGATCTTGGGGTCATGAGTTTGAGCCCTGTGTTGGATGTAGAGATTATTAAAAAAAATAAATAAACCTAAAAAATTAGCATTTAAGTAACAACCAATAAATAAATACACATACTGATTCAAGACCTAGACAAAATTAATTCTAGATTATTTGACAAAAGACTAGTTGTCCTAATGAATTAAAAATCATTATTATGATACATTCCAGATACAGTCATAATCTAAATTGGCATCTGACATTGATTTCTTTTGCCTCTGACCTGTATAATATTCTTTAGTCTGTATCAGTATTTCTCCTGCTTGAGTAAGATACAAATCCACTTAAAAGAAAAAGTTTTACCAAACTGGTGATATTGACTTATATAATGATGTTTTACAAATATAACACTGAGTATACATGCCTCCTGCATATGTAATTATAAAACCAAAATACATTTATAAATGAAGTAAAATAATAATCACAAAATCAAGACTTTAAAATATTAATTTAACTTAGCAGATAAAGTTTTGCTGAAATTAAGTTCTGCAAATATAATACAGTATTGACTGATACAGTGGCAGATCATTTCAGGTTGCCATGTCTATTCCAACATGTGCTGTGTGATAACTTAATTCACTTATCACATTTTTAAAAATTATTTGACTGAAACCTTTCTGACATGACATCATCTGGCCTTTATTTGGAAGGGACACATGATTAAACATTAAACTCTATAGCTGTCCCTTTTTAGCTTGTAACAATTCAAGTATTTGGTCACAAATGCAACCAAAATACAAATGTTTTGTGAAGACAAATCATGAGGCATGAAAATGAGTAAGACATAGCAGTGAGCATCACAATCTAGTAGAAGTATTCTTTATTATCCTCTACATTTTCAATTAATTTTAATACAAAATTATTACATATTAAGTACTTAAATGGAATGACTAAACATGACCTAGGATGTTACAAAGGTGGGGTAGATAATTTGGCTATGGGATAAAAGAATGTCTCACAGAGCAGATAACATCTGAGTTGGGCTTATTTGGGGAACATGATTTTATAAGCTGAAAGAGGAGAAAGAGGAAGAATACAGGAGAAAAGGTAGAAACATCAAGGGTCTATCTGGAGAAAGTGAGAAATCACGATCACAAGTTGTCTGACCACCTATTTTTTGTGCTTCTAAGTAAATTAGAAATAACCCAAGGATAGAGACTTCTTTCCTACCTACATGATCCACAAAATACAAAATACTATAGCCAAACAGAGAAGTATGGCTTAAGAACAATAAAGCTATTTTTGAACCCGAGGGCATTTATCCACATTGCATACTTGGGCTCAGTTTTCATGGCCATGAAGTACAAGGGGGATAGAAAATAAGGCCCAGGGACCACTCAAACTAGCAAGTGTCCTAAAGGGCTATACTTTCAAGTGTTTAGTGATCCTTCCTACTTTCATGAATGAAAAGAAACAAGACAAATGCCAGAGAAAATGTATGTCCCTAAATCAAGAAATAATGTAATTTGTTCTATGGTTTTAGAGTTTCATTTTGAAGTAACACCATTAAAAGTAACACAATATTTTCCCCAATCATATTCTGCCAAATATTAATATCGTTAAAAGTTCCATTGAATAAATTGAAACCCAGGAGGTTTCTTACATTTTTATACTTAAAATTTTTTAATTTTTATCTTTTTAAAGATTTATTTATTTTATTTTACAGAGAGAGCGCGCATGCGCACTTGAGTTGGGGGAGGGATGAAAGGAGAGGGAGACAAGCAGACTCCCTGCTGAGTGGAGAGCCAGGATGTGGCCTGATCCCCATGATCCCTGAGATCATGACCTGAGCCAAAATCAAGAGCTGGACGCTTAACCAACGGAGCCACCCAGGCGCCCCTTAAAAATTTTTTTAATACTCAAATTGAACTTAGGTAAATGCTATCTGTATACTGTTACAGAGTCCCTGAGAACTAGAATTCTCATCATATGAGACTAAAGATAAAGACGAAAGATAAAATAGGTTAAATAAAAAACCCTTTAGTTCAGAATTTGCATTGGAAGTGTCAGTACAAGGATACAAAGAGTTTTATCTTTAAAAAAATGTGAGTTTATATATTTCCTAGTTTTGCCCATTGAAATTTGGTAGAAATAACAGGAAACCCAGTAGCAATGAGTACTCCCAGCACCTACCCTGTGGGTCCAAGTACCATTTCTTACTAAAAATATAGGACTCCGTGGATATATGGCTGACTCCAGCTCTGGGACAAGAACTGTACAATACGATCCAATAACACGTGTGCTTAGCAGAAGTTTTGTATTAACTATCAGTACTGAGGAACTATCAAAGAGACTCAGAAAGGACTCAGGAGACAACCTGAAAAGTCCCCCACCAGCTAAAGAGAAAAGAATATGATCAAATAAGGACAGTAACTGAAATATATTGTAACACACACTATATGTTTAAATTATTGAGTTTATAATGACAATAAAATTTTTAAAAAACTAATTCTATCACTATTGGGGAATACTAGCAAGCCAAGAATTTATCTACCCTCTCTTATATAAAGTTTACCACTAGGTAATCAAACAATAGATAAGAAAATCACTACAGAAGTATTCAAGCTAATAAAAAAAAGGGAATGTTAGAATATCACAATTTTGAAATCATTACTATACTGAGATCATTAATATAGTACTGAACTGCTAGTAACATAGTTCTTTCACAAACCAACATGCATTCCCAGATAAAACACAAAACCACCTGCAGTCTTGGTAATAAAAATTAATCTAAATCTGATCAAGCCTATAGATCAAACTGCCATATGAATAGAATAGAGAGGAACATATTAAATGACACTAAAGAGATGCAATGAATGAACAAGGTAACTCTACAAGAAAAATTACTCATTTTGTTTAAAAAATAAATTCCAAGGGGGCATCAGGGTGGCTCAGTCAGTTAAGCGTACAGGTCTTGATCTCAGGATTGTGAGTTCAAGCCCCGCGTTGGGCTCCACACTGGGCGAGTAGCCTACCTAAAAAATTAAATAAAATTTAAAAATTTAATGGATAAAAAGAGATAGAAGGGGAATCTGTAAGTTAAAAATAGTGTTAAGAGTCAATTCAATCATCTGCAATGTGTAATTCTTCTTAAATATAGATTCAAAATAAAGAGGAAAGTTACAATATTTATGAGATCACTGGAATTCGAAAAGTAGTCATGTTTCACAATGTTTTTTATTTGTTAATATTTTTGTTGTGATAATGAGATTATGTTTTAAGCAACAGTTGATATCTTTTAGAAAGACACAATAAAATTTATAGATAAAAAGGATATTATGTCTGGTAAATTTCCTTCAAAATAACGTGAGAAGGAATAAATGAGTGGGAGATATAAATTAAAAAAGCTGGACAGTTGTAGCAGGGTACAAATATCTCAAGGGCTCAGAGATTCTATGGTTTCTAAGTTCACTGATAAGAAGGATTAAATTTTTCTCTATAAACAAGCCAAACTAATTATATAATGTGAATGAACTAAACATATAAAACATAAAAATTGATGGCAAATTTTTATAAACTGAATTTGGCCCATATTTAATACAAGATCTGTTTTCAGCAGTATTTTCCTCTTACTTCTTATTGTAAATTCTGAAGAATTATACCAAGCAGACAATACATTGTTATGATTGTTTTACTTTATGTGTACTTTTTTTTATTTGTAAGGTATCTTTTTATTGTTATGTTAATCACCATACATTATATCATTAGTTCTTGATGTAGCGTTCCATGATTCATTGTTTGCATATAACACTCAGTGCTCCATGCAGAACGTGCCCTCTTTAATACTCATCACCAGGCTAACCCATCCCCCCACCCCCCTCCCCTCTAGAACCCTCAGTTTGTTTCTCAGAGTCCATAGTCTCCCATGGTTCGTCTCCCCCTCCAACTTCTCCCCCTTCATTTTTCCCTTCCTACTATCTTCTTCTTTTTTTTTTTAACATATAATGTATTATGTGTACTTTCTGAAAGAATACCATGACTTAAGTTTTTAACAAAAAGTTCTCTAATATTATATAAGTTTTTAACAGCTGCCATTTCTCCTCCTGTGCAATCTGCTTTCAGTCACTGATCATTTTGATTGCATACAATCAAATGTCTTCCCCCTTGGATGCTATACAATTCTTTCCTTTGCAGACAAAATATAATACCAGACTCTTCCAGTCAAAACAGAAACTACACTCTGGTGTCAATGTGAATTATGTACTTTGAACTGCAGGTGTTTGGAAGCACTTAGGATTATATAAATAAGTTTTTATTCTTTTTCATTTAGAAGAATCTTTAAAAATCACTTCATTTTAGATTTAAAAACAATGACTAGAATGCTTTTCTCACATTGCAATAACTTGGAATAAAGAGTTTTCAAATTCAAAGGGTAACTTGTTTCTTCAAAGCCCTGGAAAAATACCAATAACTTGGTTTAAATGAATATTTATACAATACTCAGAGGTCTAAAAATACCAAAGATTAAAAAAGAAAAACAATAATTATGTGAACAAGTCTCTAAAACCACATGTACTGTAGCTGATGCGTGTATATACACACACACATAAAACATATAGAAAACATAGTTATTCAGTGAATATTCATTGAGCTCCCACTAGACAATATAGCGGCACCCACCAGGCAACATGCCAGGCAACGACATGTTTCTACAGATTTACACACACACACACACACACACACACACACACATAACTTAATTATATATATACATTTTAAAAACACCATAAGAAAGTAAGTAACTAGGGATTTAATAACAAATACAGTAATTTATACTCATTTTTTTTAAGGAAGCTCCACACCCAGCGTGGAGCCCAACACGGGGCCTGAACTCACTACCCCGAGATTGAGACCTGAGCTACAATCAAGAGTCAGACACAACCCACTGAGACACCCAGGAGCCTCCACACTCATTTTAAACTACTGAATTATTCAAAAAAAGATTAAAGAAACATTTTAAATCACAAAGTAAAAGGATTAGCAAACATGACAATTATTTTCAAAGGTATCAACATGCATATAGGTATTTATTTAGCATGCTGTTATTAAAATATCATTTTTGTAATACTGTTTATTATATGAGTTTAAAAAGCTATTCATTTGAAAAAATCATGGTTTGCATCTCTATATCAGAATAAAGGTTAATACACATATACTAATGACAGTCAATCAACTCTTAGTGAAAATTAGTATGTGCCAGGCCCTGTTCTAAGCACTTTACATTGTGTTAATCAGCAAATCTTCACGTGGACCTATGAGTTAGATATTGTAATAATAGGATAGAATTAAGTAGAAGCAGAGAGTATTAATAACTTCTTCAAAGTCATGGAACTAATAAGGATTCAATTTCATGCAATGTAATTCAGTTTATCACAAAAATGTATAGAGTGCACACATATGTCCAATAGCAAAAGGAATGGAAACAGGACTACAGGAAAAGTTAACAATGGTGACATTTTAAAATTTGAACTTTGAACAATTAGAGATACAGATAATTTCTAAGGTAGTACATAGATCTGACATAAGAAAATATTCAACATAGATCAGAATGGAATATGGACTAGCTAGTACATAGAATCATTATCTTTTAACACAGTTCATTCATACCCAATGAGTGCATGTGTTTTCAGGTTGCATCTCAGAGCTAATAAATATTTCAGAGAGCTATTTCTAGAATACATCTCTGATTGATCACACTAACTCCTACCTACCCTATCTTGGTATCCTTTATTGGCTCTCCCTTTGCTTCCAGAAATAAAACCACGTTTTGGAAAATAACAGCAGGATTTCATGACCCAGACCCATTTCATATTTTCTCATTCCTCCCCAACTGCACACTTTGCTCTAATTTGGACATGCTAAATTCTCCATCTGCTTGGCACTGTCCCTCACATCCACTTATGATCCCAGGGCAAACCTAGCACCTGGTTCACTGAAGCTATCTAATGCATATTTATTAAGTAAATAATGTGAATTTCATTTAAAGAGATCTTATTTTTTCATATTAATTTCCTTTTCAAATTAAAGGCATATGCACTAAACAATATTTAGGCAATCAATATACCTACAAGTATAAATACAGTATAAAAATATCTGAAAAAATCTGAAAAAAGTATATGAAAATAAAAATAACTAATTTCCAAAATACAGAGACACAAAAAATAGCATTATTTATGTTTCCTAAGATGAAAAATTATAAATGTAAACAATGACTATTTAATGATATGCCTTTCAATTAACTCCCAATTAAGAAGCATGAAGTCAACACCTTTAAAAGTTTGGGATACAGCAGCAGTACGGTAATGCAAGAAGGGCCATAATAAGGAAAGAATAGTAGTAAGACACCAAGATTCTAGATAGTAAAAGAGGGCCCAAAAACCAGAGGAAAGAAGACACAGAAGTAGAGAAAAAAAATGTATCAAAGCAAATGGAAGACTTTTACCATACCTCATAAGCCAAACCATTGTAGGGGTTTTATTTTAGGTGAAATTTATATGGAGTGAAATGCACAGATTTCGAGTGTATACTTCATTTAGTTTTTGACAAATTTTTAAATCTAGACAACTACCCTCTTTCAGCTCATCTGCATTAAGAGCCATAAACTAACATTGTTTGATTTGAAATACCATGAATTATTTCACCTATTCTTTAACTTCATAAAAAACAATGGAACTTTTAAGTCTGTAACCTTTTGTCTAACTTATTTCAATCAACTATATATTGGAAATTCATCTGTTTGTGTGTATAAATAGTTCATTCTTTTCATGCAAAACAGTATTCCATTTATGAATATACCATAATCTATTTTCCTGTTAATGAATGGTACTTGAGTTGTTTTCAGTATTTGGATATTATGAATGAGCTCCTATAAACATTCCTCTAGAAGTCTTACAATGTACATTTGTTTTCATTTTCCTTGGGTAAACATCTAGAAATGGAATTGCTATGTCACAGAGTGGATATTGTTCCACTGTACAAGAAACTGCCAAGCAGTTTTCAAAACAGGTTGTACCATCTTATACTCACATTAGCAGTGGATCAGAATTTTGGCTGCTGACATCCTCACCAATATTTGTTGTCAGTTTTTTTATTTTCAGATGTCACAGTGCATGTGATGTAGTATCACATTTAAATTTGTGTTTTCCTATTTACAAATTATAATATTTTCATGTGTTCACTGGACATTTGTGAAGTTTCTCTTCCGGTCTTCTGCCCATTTTTGAGGGGGGGGGTGTTTATCTTCTTATTATCTATTTGTGGGAATTATTTAAATATATTTAATATAAGTCCTCTGTCAGATACATGAATTGAAAATATTTTCTCCCAGGCTATGGTTTACCTTTTCATTTTCTTAAAAGTTTGCCTTTGAGGAGTATTAATTTTTAATTTTATTAAAGGCAGATTTATCAAATTTTTTCATTATGGTTAGAGCTATTTCTGTCCTTTTTAAAATGCCTGGCTATCCCAATGTAATAAAGATATTTTTCCTCAAGTTTCTAACAATATCTCTCAAATTTTAGCTTTCTTGTTTAGGTCTACAATCCACCTTGACTTTATTTTTTATTACAGCATGAAGAAGAGTCCTTTTTATTCCATACTGATACCCAGCTGCTGCACCACTATTTGCTGACTTACCTCTCCTCACTGGACTGACCTGATGTCCTGGTCTAAAATCAATCAAGTGCCACAAGCAAAAAAATGAAGTTAGACAACTTTCTTAAGACATATAGAAAAATTAACTTAAAATTGATCACAGAACTAAATGTAAAAGCCAAAACTATAAAAATCTTAGGAGAAAACATCTTAGAGTAAAAATTTATCTTAAGATAAAAAAACTTAGTTGAAACTGTGTTAAGCATAACCTTCTAAGCCTTCAAGTGACATTAAATAAAAAATATAAAATGGACTTCATCACAATAAAAAACTTTTTGCCCCATATATCATTAAGAAAGAGAAAAATTGGGGCACCTGGGTGGCTCAATCATTAAGCATCTGCTTTTGGCTCAGGTCATGGTCCCAGGGTCCTGGGATCAAGCCCCGCATCGGGCTCCCTGCTCGGCGGGAAGCCTGCTTCTCCCTCTCCCATTCCCCCTGCTTGTGTTCCCTCTCTCGCTGTGTCTCTCTCTGTCAAATAAATAAATAAAATCTTAAAAAAAAGGTAAAAAATTTTACAAATGATATATATGTGTTAAAAAGCTTGTATGTATAATACCTAAAGAACTTTACAACTCAATAACACAAAGAATAAACACATAACTAAACAATGGGCAAAGGCTCAGAATACAAACATTTCTCTAAAGAACATATACAAATGGCTAATAAACACAAGAAAAGACAAGACATCATTAGCTATTAGGGAAATGCAAATCAAAACCACAATGACAGTGACTTCTGCAAGAAGGTTGACTAAGAAGCTCCAGGCCTGAATTCTCCAATGGAAACAAAATATAAACAATGTATGAACCAAAGCTTTGTGGGAATTCTGGAAACCAGTTAAGGATCAGCAGCAACTAAATGAACTGGTGCCTCTCCACAAAAGGCCCAAGAAAAACTTGAGCCATCACACCACTGATTAGTGGAAGTCTCCTCCTGTACAGAGCCAGTCCACAAAGACTGGGGGATGTGGATATTTATTCAAATGCTCAATTTTCAACAACAAAAACCAGAAGGCATACAAAGAAACAAGGAATCATGGCCTATTTGAAGGAACAAAATAAATCCTCAGAAACCAACCTTAAAGAAACACAGGCCTTAAATTTACTGGACAAAGACTTTAAATAACTATCTTAAGTATGCTCAATGAGATAGAGGAGAACATGAACAGAAAATTAAACAGTATCAGGACAGCAATATACGAACAAAATGAGGATACCAACAAATTAACACAATTACTAAAAAAAAGAAACGACTCAGACATTCTGGAGCTAAAAAACACATTATCTGAATTGAAAAATTCACTAAAAGGGTTCAACAGCACACTCAAACAGACAGAATAAAGAACCGGTGAACCTAAACAAAGTTGATTTGAAATTATTGTCTGAGGAGCAAAAAGAAAAAATAATAAAAAAAAGTGAATAGAGCCTAAGGGATTTATGGTCCTATCAAGTGGACTAATATAACATTATGGGATTCAAAGAAAGTGAAGAGGGAAAGAGTGGGGGCAGAGAGTTCACTTGAAAAATGGTTGAAAACTTCCCAAATCTGAGAAAATATAGGATGTAAAAATACAAGAAATTCAAAAAACTCCAAGTAGGATAAATCTAGAAAGACCCATACTAAGATATATTATAATCAAGCCACTGAAAGTCAAAAACAAATTGAATCTTGGAAGCATCAAGAGAAAAAGAACTCTTCATGTACAAAGGATCCTTAATAAGATTACCAGCAGATTAGTCAGAAGAAACTTTGCAGGCCAGAAAGCAGTGGGACGATATATTTAAACCGGTGAATGGGAAAAACAAAACAAAACAAAACCCAATGCCCTGTCAAATAATAATTCCATATCTGGCAAAAATGTCTGTCAAAAATGAGGACAATGTTGGGGCGCCTGGGTGGCTCAGTTGGTTAAGCGACTGCCTTCGGCTCAGGTCATGATCCTGGAGTCCCAGGATCGAGTTCCGCATCGGGCTCCCTGCTCGGCAGGGAGTCTGCTTCTCCCTCTGCCCTCTTCCCTCTCATGCTCTCTGTCTCTCATTCTCTCTCTCAAATAAATAAATAAAATCTTTAAAAAAAAAAAAAAATGAGGACAATGTTAAGACATTCTCACATAAACAAAAACCAAGGGAGTTTATTAACATTAACCTGCCCTAACAAGAAATGCTAAAAGGAGTCCTTCAAGAGAAATAAAAGGACACTAGACAGTAAATAAAAACCCAAATGAAATTATAAAGTTCTCTAGTAAAAGTAAATATATGGACAAGTATAAAAATCAGTATTAGTGTAATTTTGGTTTACAAACCTACTTTTTATTCTATTACAGAAGTTAAAGGCAAAAGCATAAAAATAATTATAAATCTATGTTAATGAGTACATGATATATAAAAATGTAATTTGTGACAACATAAAGTGGGGAGGCAGTAAAAGAGTATAATTTCTATGTGAATGAGGTTATCAATTTTAAAATAAATTGCTATAACTTTTAGGATATTTTATGTAACCCCATGGCAAACTACAAAGAAAATATCTACAGAATTATACACAGAAGGAAATAAGAAGGGAATAAAAGCAAATCATTATAAAAATATCAACTGAGAACAAAAGGAGGCAATAAGGGAGGAAATGCAGGTTGAAGAAACTATAAGTCATCTAGAGAACAATGAACAAAATAGCAACAGTATGTCCTTCTCTATCAGTAATTACTTTAAATGTAACTGAAATAAATTCCTCAATCAAAGGACATACATTGGCAGAATGGATAAAACAAAACAAAACAAAACAGGATACAACTATGTGTGGTCTGTGAGAGATTCACTTTACATCTAAGGACATACAAAGGCTTAAATTGAAGAGATAGAAAAAGATATTCCATGCAAACAGGAGCCAAAAAAGAGCAGTAGTGGCTATACTAACATAAGGCAAATAGACTTTAAGTCAAAAACTGCTACAAGGAAGGGCACTTTATAATGATAAAAGGGTCAATTCACCAATAAGATGTAACATATAAAGTTTTTACATATGCTGATTTCAAAATTTATACAAAGCTACAATAATCCAAAGAGTGTGGTACTGGCATAAAGGCAGACATGTAGACCAGAACAGAAGAGAAAATCCAGGAATAAGCCATTGTATGTATGATCAAATAATTTTTCATAAGGGTGTTAAGACCATTCAGTGGAGGAAAGGATAGTTTTTTCAAGAAATGGTATTGGGAAGACTGGATATCCACCTGCAAAATAATGAAGTTGAACACTTACCTTATACCATATACAAAAATTAACTCAAAATGGATCAAATACCTAAATAAATGTAAGAGCTAAAATTACACAACTCTTAGACAAAAATATGAGGGAAAAGCTTCATGACATTAGGTTTGGCAATGATTTCCTGGATATGACACCAAAAGCACAGGTAACAAAAGACAAAATAGATAAATTGGACTATATCAAAATTAAAAACTTTTGTGTATCAAAGAACACAATCAACAGACTGAAAAGACACTTCATGGACCAGATGAAAATATCAGTAAATCATATATTTAATAAGAGGTTAATATGTAGAATATATCAATGACTCCTAAAATTCAAAAACAAAAAAATACATCTGATTAATAAATGTGCAAAGAATATGAATAGACATTTCTCCAAAGATGACAAATGGTCAATAAACATATGTAAAGATGTTTCCCTTCAGTAATCATTACAAAAATTCCAAGCAAAACCACAATAAGATACTATCTCATATCCATTAGGATGGCCATTAGAAAGAAAGAAAGAAAGAAAGAAAGAAAGAAAGAAAGAAAGAAAGAAAGAAAGAAAGAAAGAGAAAGAAAGAGAAAGAGGAAAGGAGAGGAGAGGAGAGAGGAGAGGAGAGGAGAGGAAAGGAAAGGAAGAAAGAAAAAGAAAGAGGAAAGAAAGAAAGAGGAAAGGAAAGGAAAGGAAAGGAAAGGAAAGGAAAGGAAAGGAAAGGAAAGGAAAGAAAGAAAGAAAGAAAAGAAAGAGAAAGAAAGAGAAAGAAAGAAAGAAAGAAAAGAGAAGAGAAGAGAAGAAAAGAAAAGGAAGAAAAACAGAAAACAAGTGTTGCTGAGGATGTGGAGAAACTGAGAGCCTTGCGCACTGTTCATGAGAATATAAAATGGTGCAGCCATTGTGGATAATAGGATTGCAGTTCCTCAAAAAAGGAAAAACAGAATTACCATATGATGCAGCAATTCCACTTCTGGGTATAAACTCAAAAGAACTGAAAGCACAATCTCAAGATATATTTGTACACCCATATTCCTAGCAGCATTTTTCAAAATAATCATAGGTAGAGGTAACCCAAGTGTCCATTGATGGATAAATAAACACAATGTGGTATATATTACCAATGGAATATTATTCAGCCTTAAAATGGAAGGAAATTCTGACTCATTCTACAGTAATGAGGACATTACACTAATTGAAATAAGCCAGTAACAAAAAGACAAAACAGTAGCTCATCAAAATGTCACACATAAGAGTTACCATATGATCCAGAAATTCCATTGCCAGGTATACATCCAAAACAAAAGTAAATATATATCCATACAAAAACTGTATGGATGTTCGTGGTATCATTACTCACAATAACCACAAAGTATAAACTCAAATGTCCATCAACTGACCAATGAATAAACAAAATGTAGTATATCCATATAATTATTATTTGGCAAAAGTATTGATCTAACAATAAAAGTACTAATACATGTTACCACATGGATGAACTTTAAATACATTATGCAAAGTGAAAGAAGCTAGTCACAAAAACCACATATATTATTCCATTATATAAAATGTCAGACTAGGCAAATCTATTGGGACAGATAGCAGATTACTAGTTATGTAAGCCTGGGGGAGGAGTATTTTGGGGAGAATGAATAGGAGTGACTAATAGTGGGTACAAGGTTTCTTTTGGGATTGATTAAAATATTCTAAAATTGTGGGAATGCACACTTCTGTAAATACAGTAGAAAGTACTGAATTGTACACTAAATGTGTGAATGGCATATGAATCTCAATAAAGCTATTAAAATGCAAAAAAATTTAAGTGATTATATATGAGTAGTTCTATTTCTGGGCTCTCTACACTGTCCCTCTAATTTGTATTGGAACAAGACTCAAGTCTTGATTATTTTAGTTTTTGAGTGAGTCTTGAAATCAGGTAGTATGAATGCTCCAAATTCCAATTTTACAAGACTGTTTTGAGTACTCTAGATCATTTATATTTCCATAATTTTTTAAAAGGACTTTTTTAAAAAAAAGTCTTATAACCTAGATGAAATGGACAAATCTTGAAAAACACAACTTTCTAAAACTTACACAAGAAATAGAAATATTGAATAACTGAGTAATTGTGGTAAATTGTGTTTCTCAGAAAATCTATCCATTTCATCTGTTATCAAATGCAGTACCATGAAATTCTCCATACTACCATTATCTTTTAATAAATGTAGAATCTGTACTTATACCCTTTCATTCATTCTTGATACTACTAATTTGGGTTTTCTTATTCAGTTTTAAGTTTTTATTTAAATTCCAGTTGGTTAACATACAATGTAATATTAGCTTCAGCTGTACAATTTAGTGATTCAGTACTTAAACACAACACCTGGTGATCATCACAAGTGCACTCCTTTAAACCCATCACCTATTTAATACCACCACTCACCTCCTCTCCAGAAACCCTCAGTTTGTTCTCTATAGGTTAAGAGTCTGCTTCCTGGTTTGCCTCTCTCTCCCTTTCCCTATGCTCATTTGTTTTATTTCTTAAATTCCACATATGAGTGAAATCACATGGTATTTTCTTTCTCTGACTTACTTCTTTGTTCAGTTTTACCAGGGCTTATACATTTGACTAATTTTCATAAAAAACCCATCTTTGGCTTACCTTTCTCTATTGTTTATTTATTTCTCCTCTTTATATTTTGTTCTTCTATTTATTTTGTGTTTAGTTTGCTCTCCTTTTTCATCCATAAGATGGAAATTTAAATAATTGATTGTGGATGTTTCTTGTCCCATATGTAGATTTAAAGTGATAATAAACTTCTCTGGAAGACTAAAGCTGCTTTAGCTATATCTCACAAAGTTTGATACGTATTATCTCATAATTTTAAATTTGTAGTATTTTTCTTATTTCCTTTTCTCTACTTACATTGACCTCTGGAGTATTTAAAAGGGCACTATTTAATTTCCAAATATTTAAAGATATTCTAGACCTTATTCTTGTTAATTTATTTCATTCCCTTGTGAACAGAAAATACACTCTTCATGATTTTAATCTTTTCAAATTTATCATGAAATATTTCAAGGTCCAGTCGAGCATATAGTCTTTTTTATTTTCCATATGACCTTGAGAAGAATGAGTATTCTACATTTGTTATTTTATTTATTTTTATTAAGATTTATTCATTCATTTGAGAGGTTGAGAGAGAAAGCGAGCATGTGAACATGCAGAGGGAGATGGAGAGAATCTGAAGCAGACTCCCCGCTGAGGAGCCTGGCATGGGGCTGAATCTCACAACCCTGAGATCATGACCTGAGACAAAATCAAGAGTGGAACGCTCAACTGACTGAGATAAATGTAGGGATGCTACATTTGTTGATTGTTTTATAAATTTCAGGTAGATCAAAGTGAATGAAAAGTTAAGCCTTCCACAGTGTTAATGATTTTGTCTAGATCTATCAATCAGAGAGAACAGTGTTGATATTTTCAATTGTGATTGCCAAATAGTGTATTTTTTCCTTTGTCAGTTTTTGCTTTTTGTATTTTGAAGATGCTATTATGTATATAAATATTTAGGTTTGTTATGTCTTCCTGATGAAATGTCCCTCTATCTCTGGTGATACTGACTTTAAGCCTACTTAATCTGATATTAATATAGCCACAGCACCTTTCTCATGCTACAGCTTATATATCTTTCCATCCTTTTACTTCCATTTATCTGTGTTTTATTGTTTCAAGTATGTTTCTTACAAACTGTATAAAATTGTGTCCCATTTATTGCCTTTAATGTCACAAAATCTACCTTTAATTGGAGTACTTAGTTCATTTTCTTACAATTATTTGTGGTTGGATTTAGGTCTACAATCTTATTTGTTGTTTATCTTTTGTTGTTGTTCTCTTCCTCCTTTCCTACTTTCCTTGAGTTAACCAAATATACTTTAGTATTCCATTTTAATTCTTATATTGCTTTTTCAGATGACATTTTATATCTTCTTGTGGTTGCTCCAGAAATTAAATCATATATCCTCAATTTGTTATAGTCTTCTTAGAGTTAATGTTTTACCACTTCATTTAAAATTTAAGAACTGGGCACCTGGATGGCTCAGTCGGTTAAGCGTCTGCCTTCGGCTCAGGTCATGATCCCAGGGTCCTGGGATCGAGTCCTGCATCGGGCTCCTTGCTCTGTGGGGAGCCTGCTTCTCCCTCTCCTCCCCACTTGTGCTCTCTCTCACTATCTCTGTCTCTCTCTCTCAAATAAATAAATAAAATCTAAAAAAATAAAACAAAATAAAATTTAAGAACTAACCAACAGTGAAATTCCATTTGTTTTGCACTTTCTTGTCATATATTTTATATCTATTATGTTTTGAGCAATCTGTTATATAAATAAGAGAAGATTTAAAAAGATAGCTTTACTATTTACCAAACTATTTCCCATTTTTGAGGTTCTTCATTCATTCCTTTAGATTAAATTTTCTATTGAATGTCATTTCCAGTGAATTGGAAAAATTCACTTTAGCACTGTATTTATGTAGTACATATCTACTAGAGTTCAATTGTCTCATCTTTCATTTATCTACAAAATAGTTTTACTACATATAATTTTTGAAGGGTATTTTCACTATATACACACTTCTGGGTTGACAGTTTTCTGTTTTTTTTTTTTATTACATTCCTTTAAAGTTTTTGGCTATTGTCTCCTCACTTTCATTATTTCCGATAGGAAGTTAGCCATCATTCACAGGAATGTTCATGTATGTATCAGTCCCCATCCTTTTAGGTGCTTTCAAGATTTTCTCTTTACATTGGTTTTCATTAGTTTGACTTTGATGAGCTTAGGTGGAATTTTCTTTGTATTTATTCTTCCTGGTGTCCACTGAACTTCTTGATCTATAAGCTTTGTTGTTTTTAAAGATTTATTTATTTGAGAGAGAGTGAAAACACACTAGTGGGAGGGGAAAAGGGAGAGAGAATCTCAGGCAGACTCTGTGCTGAGCACAGAGCCCAACGCCTGGCTGGATCCCATGACCCTGAGATCACGACCTGAGCCAAATCCAAGAGTCGAACACTCAACCAACTATGCCACTCAGGTGCCCCTATAAGCTTGTTTTTATAAAATTTGAAAAACCTTCAGAAATTCTTTTTTCAAATATTTATTCTGCCTCACTTTTTCTCTTCTTTTGGGACTCCAGTTGCACACCTGATGCAGTCCCACAGACCATTAAGGTTATGTTGTTTTATTTTCATTTTTACTTCAGACTGGATAATTTCTATTGATTGGTCTTCAAGTTCACTAATCTTTTATTGTACAGTCTATAAACTGTTAAGTTTGTCCACTGAATTTTTCACTTCAGATGTTGCAATTTTTTACAATTAGGTTCTTTCTAGAGTTTGTTTCCTTGCTAATATTTCCCATCAGTTCACTCATCAGGATCATCTTTCCTTTCAGTCTTTGAAGAAGTATAAAATGGATACTTTAAAGTACTTTGCAATTTCTAACATATTTAAGTGTCAAGATTTGCTTCTATTGACTACATTTTCTCTGGATTGTGGGTCACATTTGCCCGCTTCTAGTATTTTTAGTTATATGCTAGACATTGTGGATGGTCCATGGTAAGACACCGAACATATGACAGTTACCTCTCATTTAATATCATCTGCAAATTTCAGGGGCTTCAAATATTAGACTTAAATTTCTTCTTTAGTGCAGCAAGACCACTGCTCTGCTTGAGCTCTACCTTCCTGAGTCAGAAAGAGTGACTGTAGGCATAATGCCAGGGGAACCATTGAGTTCACTCTGTGAATTCTTGTGCAGTCTTGTTCAGACATTTTTCCCAATTTTATAATTGTTTTTTTGAGGCATGGCAAGATTAGTAATAATGACTCTGTCCTGGCAGGAAGCTTCTATCATTTTACAAGACAACAAAAGCAATTTTTCCTATTGAGAGAATAGTTGCTGCAATACAGAAACTGAATGATAAGTTTCATTGTTTCAAACTGACAACACCCAACGAAAAATTTTTTTTCCTTTCCAATTTCCTGTAATTTTCAATATATCTTTTCTAATATCTGTAAACTTAAACTTCTAGAACAGTTAATAGGAAATGAAATTATGTATGCAAATTCCTAAACACTTCCTAGCAGTGAAATTTTCCTCCAGGGCACACCCAATATGTTAGTGATAATAATTACTAAATTATGAGTAAATTAAAAATAAATTAGTAATGGTGTTTAATTACATAGCATCTAACAACTAGAGACTGCTAACGTATCAAATGTAGTTACTTTGACAAAGTATAGAGTTATTAGAGACTGCTAATCTACCAAATGTAGTTAGTCTAACAAAGTAGAGAGTTATTAAATCACCATTTTCAGATTTTAATTAGAACACATTTAGAAATGATTTATAGGATATAAGATGGTAATAACAAAAGGAACTAAAAGAACTTTAAAAATTCAATGTTTTGCATTTTAAACGCTCCACTTTAGCCCTTTAAATGCAACTAACACTCCCTGAACACAAAATACAGGCAACACTAACATCACTTGCCCATTCAACCTACCCCTCTCTGATCTCTCTTTCCTAGCATCTCAGCTAATTCTCTTGCTACGTATTATGGCACCTTGTTCTGGGAGTAAAAGAAGGGAAGGGTAGGATGATAAATCCAAGGAAGTAATCTAAACAGGTTGCCAAAAAAATGAAGTAGGGCCCAAAATAAACACCACCAAAGTCCCTTGATTTCAGTAGTAGCCATTGTTCTGGAAAGAGGCAACCTTTTCACCATCTCCACATCTTCTCAGGATCTCAATCTGCTAGCGTCTAACAAGAAGAAAATGGCAATCTAAACACCAAGATTATATCTCACATCTAATGTATAACTTGTTCATTACAAATTATATGAATTCATAATTATACTCAATACATTAAAGTTGAATTAGAAATGTTTGTATAAAATTTAAGAATACTTGGTACTTTCCAGATAATCAGGATGATCACCTAAAATCTTAAATAGATTTGAGATTATATAATTCTAGTAGTTTAATTAAAACTTCCAATTCATTAAGAATACTTCCTCTTCAATTTCAATAACAAAGTTTCTATAATTGTTCTAAATGTTTGCTTTGATATGAATTATATCAGAAAAGTATTGAATTTCTGTAGTTTAATATGAATAACTGGGAAGTAATTAAAATCTATAACAATATTTTATAACTAAAATAATATAAAAAATAATTATAAAATTACCACATAAAAGAGGTCTGATTTAAGCTTATTTATTTTCTTTAATCTCTTCATTGCTATAAAGACATTTATTTCCAAGATGATGACTTTACTTCTCTAGCTAATGCCACAGCTAGAATGTGGTATTTTGATCCTTTTTGTACAGTTATAACCTTGCAATGCTGAACCCTGTAGTTAGCTAATAGTCAGGAAAACAAATTTCAGTAAATAATACCATTGTAATGAGTTGCTTCTTAAGTAAACTTCAATGGATTTTCTCAAAATCCATAAACAAACAACAGTATAACCTAAATGTTAAGTTGGCAGTTATTGCACAAAAGGACAGAGATGCTTCTTATACTATTGTAAAACACAAAGCAGAGTTCAGGAAATAGTAGTCACTGGATGATAGCCATAGTTTATAATAGTTTATTAAGCTCTTTTTCAGTTATTGCATTCCTGGAATTACAGATGCCTCTTGGCTTGCAAACTTTGTTTGCTATTATAAATGTTGTAATCTCACTAGAGCTGTCAATTACTAAAGTCTTCATTCTTACTATTCTTGTATAAAATGCATTGCTCAAACATTTTAAAATCCTAACAGAAGCCACTCCAACTTCTAAGATTAAAACAGGAGAAAAACTAAAAAATTGTATGACAAATAAAAGTATCAAGAAGTTGAATTTTCTTTGAGAAATAAGATTTTAATTACCTTTGTAAATGTAAATACAATAACTAGTGTTCTCCATAGGAAACCAGTAAACACTTGTGGACTGATTTATTAAATACTGTAACAAAAGCTTTGGAAACTTGGGACAGCTCTCAGGACACTTTCTAGTTTTTCAATGAAGTCAATCATTTACACCTAATTCTTTCCTAAATTTATAAATGTTCTTGTAATTGTTTCAGTGATGTGTATATGCAAGGCCAGGAACGGCATCCAAATGCAGTGATTAACTTAAGAACAAGCTCAGTGAAAAATGGGCTACTATATTCAACTTACCAAAATCAATTGAGACCTCTAATTTTCTGTTGGCTTAGCTCTCTCTCTTACCTACCTTCCTTGTACTTTTGAATCTGTGGCCTTTGGAGGTACTTTTTCATTACCAAGATACTTCCATTACAATCTCAAACTTAATCTCTTTATTATCTCAGCTCAAAATGAAAATCACCCCACTTCCAGTGATGCGTCTCTCTGAACCCTCTGAGCGTACTCCTTCTTTCACATACTGTTACTTCAGAGGCAAGAAAAGGGACTTGCATTTTCCTGGTTCCCAAATGTCATTTCCAACCCACTAATCCATTAAACAATTTTTTCAATTTTTGAAGATTCTGTTATCCATTTAGAATGTGTGATCCAGGGGCCAGTAGTACTGGTCTGAAACTGAGAGTGCCATGAAGGTAGTACTAAAATTCAGAGGAAGCAATTAAACATTTTATAGAAAATTCAGAGCAATTTCATGGCTGTTTAAACACAATAACAAAAAAAGGTATGGTTGAATTTTGCATCTATTTACCTTTTCTTTTCAATTTTTTGGTAATTCATTTGTATTATATGTTATGAAAGTAATATACATAACACATTGTAAAATATTTTTTAAAAAACTGGTCCTTCATCAGATAGTTTGAGAAGCACTGGTTCGGATGACTTGCTTCTCAGCTGTGATCTGACAACCAAGGTTACTTTTCCACATTTGAAAAGAAAGTATCTTCCCAATATTTTAGACAAAAGCAAGAGTCACCCATATAACACTCTTGCCTCACAAATTCTTGACTTGTTTGTTCTAATAATATCTATCTTTAAACAATACCCAAAGCAGTATCTAGTTCTTAGTTCTCTTTAATCTTTAGCTTTGAAACTCTACTCTTGGATTACAAACTTCTATTTTCTACTTTCTTACTAAAACTGCTCTTTACTGTAATTACTGGAATAAACACTTTCTCTGGGTATAGATTTGCCTTCCCTGAATGCAATGGTTATACAAAAACCACCACCCATGGACTTACAGAATACCACATGTACCACCACAGTATTCCACACAACATTGTTCTGATCAAGGAAATCATTTCACAGCAAATCAGCAAATGAAGTATGGCAATATGGGCTCATGCTCATGGAATTCACTGATTTTACCATGTTCCTCAACATCTTGACACAGCTAGCTTGATAAAACAGGAATGGATCTTTAAAGACTTGGTTGTAATGTTAGATGGCAATATCTTGTGGAACCAGGGCGAAGTTCTCCATGACAATGTGCATGCTCTAAATCAGAGTATTATAAATAATGGCTTTTTCCTTCATAGCCAATATTGATGGGTCAGGGAATCAAGGGTAGAAATGGGCGTGGCCTCATTCACTATTATTCTTAATGATCCACTAGCAAAAATTTTGCTTCCTATCTCTGCAAACAGAGGTTCTGATAATCCAGAGGTCTTAGCTCCAAAGAGAGAAAAATTTCCACTTAGAGACATAACAAGAATTCATTAAACTGGAAGATGAAACTGCTACCTGGTTGCTTAGGGCTCCTCATGCCTCTGAATCAGTATGTAAGGAAAGGGGTTACTGTACTTGCTGGAGTAAGTGATACTGACCACCAAGGGGAAACTGGGTTGCTACTATACAATGCGGGTAAGGAAGAGTATATATGGAATACAGAGATCCCTTAGGGCATCTCTTATATTTATCTTATAATATTATATTCATTTCTATCTAGTGAATATATCCTTAAAAGATGAGGGTGAAATAAAGATATATTCAGATAAATGAGAACTGAATTCAACAACAGATGTGTATTAGAAGAGAAAAAAAGAGAAAGGAAGAGGGAGGGAGAGAAAAGAGGAAAAGAATTCTGTCAACTTTTGTCCTACTTATTTTGAAGCCATATTAAGTACTTAAATCTTTAGGATTACTGTATCTTCCTATTCAACAACAGATGTGAATGAATTCAACAACAGATGTGTATTAGAAGAGAAAAAAAGAGAAAGGAAGAGGGAGGGAGAGAAAAGAGGAAAAGAAAGAAAATGCTAAAACATATTCGAGGTTTTTTTGTTTTGTTTTGTTTTTCCCCTCTTCTGTCAGAAAGAAATAAATGAAATAAATGAAATGAAACAAATGAAATTTTAAGATTCTTACAATTTAACATAGTAGTCTTAAACTTATTGGATAAAGAAATGGACAAATTCAAATGTCCATCACAGGAGAATGAATAAAAAGTAAAATATGCAGTATTATACAATGGATATTACTTATCAACAAAAGGAACAAACTACTGATACAGAGAACAACATGGATGAATATCACAAATATAATGCTATCACTGTATAACTGCACTTGTATGAAGTTCTAGAATAAGCAGAATAAATCTATGATTTAAAATGTCAGGAAAAAAAATAAATAAAATGTCAGAAAAGTTGTTTTGGTGAAGCTGAAGCAGGGATGATTGGCAGGGAAAGGAAATAAATGAGGAGACCATCTTGGATTATGGAAATGTTGTATGTATTTGTCAAAACTCATCAAATTGCAGACTTAATATTTGTGTATTTTGTGTGTAGATTTTTATATAAAATCAAAGTTGTCAACAAATAAAAAGTAAACATTAACAGTGGAAAAATTCTCAATTTTCAATGATCACTAAACCAAAACAACACACTCATAAAAATCTATAATACACATATTTATAAATATACTTACTGAAAAAGTTTCCAGAGAAATTACAATTTAAATGCATATTTTATGATATATTTTAACCTACTTAAAAGATCACTACAATTTTTTACAATAGGATAAATAATATTAATGATGAATTAATATATAACTATATAATTTTTTTCAAGGGATTATAATACTAAATACAATATAATACTAAAACTAAAAGGCTACTAGTAACAATTAAAAGCATTTTCCCCTGAATTTTTCAAGGTATCGACATTAAATATTTAAATTAATTCTGGGAAGCGGTTTGGGAATCTGATCTTTTGTGATCTCAGGGCTTAGTATTATGACAGAGGAGTCAAGTAGCAATTAATCAAACAAACCTGCATGCAAATGTGCAAGCACAGTCACAGAGTCATTTTCAAAAGAAGAATGAAGGCCTGCTTTGATATAGTACATTGACAATGCAAGTTTTATTTTAAAATGTCCAAAAATAAGCAAATAAATGAACAAATGAATGAATGAATAAATAGTGTCCTAACACTTTGGACTAAAAAGACAAGTACTTTGCTGTGAATGATATATTCAGATCTTTACATTCCTCCTGTAATCTGTGTGAGCACGGCAGATAAGCTATTTAGTTGCATGTACTTTTGTTTTTGAAGATAAAATTTAGCATAAATATAAATCCATTACAATGTTAATCGAAAAAATTGTTAATGAAATTGGAGATGTACTAAAGAAACAAAACCACAGCAATTTTAATTTTTGTGCCCAAATGATAGTTCATGAAGCCATCAAGTAATTTTCTAAGGATGCTACTATAAAATTTCAGTTCCCTTTAAAAAGTCACATCTTTATTATTTTTTAAAATTTATTTATTTAGTTAGAGAGAGAGAGAGCATGAGCAGGAGGGGCAGAGGGAGAGGGAGAGAGAATCTCAAGCAGACTCCACATTGAGCCTGATGCAGGGCTTGATCTCACAACCCTGAGATCACAGCCTGAGGCGAAACCAAGAGTTGGATGTTTAACCAACTGTGCCACCCAAGTGCCCCTAAAAAGTCACATCTTTGGAATAAAGATGCTTCCAGGCCAAAAAGTTTATAATATAGGTTCCCCACTTAGGGACATCTACTAATTGCCAAATGTTCCATAATGAGTTTATGGATTAAATTCATAAACTCTTCAAAACTTCTTGCAATCTTGCTACTAGAGAAACACTGCTTCTTCTGGGAAATCAGAATGGGTTTACTAT
Organism: Phoca vitulina; assembly: GCF_004348235.1. Classification (NCBI taxonomy): domain Eukaryota; kingdom Metazoa; phylum Chordata; class Mammalia; order Carnivora; family Phocidae; genus Phoca; species Phoca vitulina. Next base: position 13,275,020 of record NW_022589710.1, on the reverse strand, counting down.
TACATTAAATAACAACCTACTGGAAAAAATGGTATTATGTACTTAATATAGTTTACTATATTTTAAATAGTGTTAGTCATAATGCTGGTGAAAATTAACTTTTTGGGAAATAATTTCAGTTTTTGATATCTTAAGATGGCAAAACGATACAAGAACTTTAGGAGTAATATGCTGAAATGAATAATCATCATTCTAACCAAATGATCTGCAGGAATTAATACAAAGAAGAATAACAAAACTCCTAGACTACTTAAAGAAGAATGAAGAAAATCTTTAAAAAACCAAACCAAACAGTCCTTAAGAGCAAGGTACACAAGGATGAGATACAAGCTTAGAAAAAGGTACATTTCTTACCTAGAAGAAGAGAACACACAAATAATTGTGACCACCTTAGATATACAGTATCCCAAACACATGACCTTCTAGAAAAAGTAAAACTAATTATTGATGTAAAAATATCAGATCAGTGATTGCTAGTAGGGGGTGGGAACATGAACTAAATAGAAAGAGCATGAAGGAACTTTCTGGGGGTGATAGGTAATGTTCTGTATCTTGATTGTGGCGGTAGTTACATAGCAGTATTCATTTGTCAAAATTTAGAGAATGTACACTTAATGACTGTATATTTTGGTATAAGTTTTAAATCAGAAGGAAAAAACTGTAAAAATATTGAACTCTAGTTAATGTTTTTTTTAAAAGATTTATCTTAGAGAGAGAGAGGGCACATGCATAAGCTGGGGGGGCAGAGGGAGGGAGAATGTCAAGCAGACTCCACGCTGAGTGCAGAGCCTGACACAGGGCTCAATCCCACAACCCTCAGATCATGACCGGAGCTGAAACCAAGAGCTGATTGCATAACAGACTGAGCCACCCAGGTGCCCCTCTAGCTAATGATATTCTATGTTGAAGAATTTAGGGACCTTTGTACTTATGCCTGCTTCTACCTGAAATGCATCGAGTAAATGAGATAATCTGATAGAGGGAAGGATGGATAAATGCAGAAATAATGTAATAAATCAAGTTAAGGAAAATATTAATGATGGATTCCAGGCAGTGGGTAAATACATGTTTGTTGTAAAGTTATGACTTTCCAATATGTTAGAAATATTTCATAATAAAATGCTGGAGAAAAAAGGTTGAAAGTACAAATGAAAGAGGCTATAACACTAAGATACTTAAGTAGACTTTAAGGCAAGAAATATAACAAAGATAACAACATGGATGGATTTAGGAGTGTATAATGCTAAGTGAAATAAGTCATTCAGGGAAAGACAAATACCATATGATTTCACTCATAGGTGGAATTCAAGAAACAAAAAAAACGAACAAAGGAAAAAAAAGAGAGAGAGGGGGACAGATCAAGAAACAGACTCTTAACTACAGAGAAACTGATGGTTCCCAGAGGGGAAAGGGGTAAAGGGATGGGTGAAATAGGTGGTGGGGATTAAGGAGTGCACTTGTTGTGATGAGCACCAGATGTTGTATATAAGTATTGAATCACTAAATTATACACCTGAAACTAATATTACACTGTATGTTAACTATACTGGAATTAAAATAAAAAAACTCAATAATAAAAAAAAAGATAACAACGGACATTTCATAATAATAGGAATAGGAAGATACAGTAATCCTAAAGATTTAAGTACTTAATATGGCTTCAAAATAAGTAGGACAAAAGTTGACAGAATTAAAGAGAGAAATTCATCATCATCACCTGATAGTTTATTTATTTTTAACGTCTTCTTTTTCTTTTTTTAAGTAGGCTGCACACCCAACATGGGGCTTGAACTCATGATCCCAAGATTAAAAGTCACATGCTCTACTGCCAGCCAGGTACCCCATCATTTGATAGTTTAAACATGTCCCTCAGAAACTGATACAACAAGCAACGATAAATCTATATAGAATTGAAATCCATGATTAATCTACTTTGCTTAAATAACCTATAGATAAAATACTACATTCAGCAACTGCAAAATACACATTATTTTAAATAGTATGTATCTAATAAACAGCCTATTTTGGGTCCTAAGGCAATTATCAAGTTTCTAAAGATTGAGATCATTTGGTTTGTTTTCCCTCTACCACATAACTAAATTCCAACTCAATGACAGAAAGATAAACTCAAATTTCCTAATGTTTAAGTATTAAGCAACACATTTCTAAATGATTCATGGGTAAAGGAAGAAATCACAATTAGAAACTAAAAAAATATTTTGAGGTAAATAATGAGATACAACTTATCAAAAACTTGTGTGATGCAGCCAAAGCAGTAAAAAAGAAAAATTAATAGTTTTCATGAAAAGACCAACGGTCTGGAAGACTCCATATTGCTAAGATGAGAATCTTCCTTTAATTGATCTTTAGAATCCATGTAATTCCCATCAAAATAGTGGCAGACTTTTAATGGAAAAATCACAAGCTAAATAAAGAACATAGAATAAGGAAAAACTGAAGAACAACAAGACTGGATCCTTACACCATCAGAAATCAAGACTTACTATAATGTTACAGGAATTAAGACATAGTATAGTATTAGTGCAGGGAAAGAAAACTGCACCAACAGAACAGAACAGAGTTCAGAAAGAAACCCACATGTATTTCCTGTAATTCACTGAGGACAGGAGGGCAGTAATATGATCTTCTTAATACATAATGTTGGGTCCAGTCAACTGGGTATCCATATGAAGAAAATGATGTACCTTGATCATATGAAAATTAAGTTGAAATAGATCAAAACCTAAATGTGAAAGCTAAAATAATCAAGCTCCGAGAAGAAAGCATCACAGAGCATGTTCATTACTGTGGGAATAGCAAGGGTTTCTTAAACAGAACACAAAATGCATTAAGCATAAGAAGAAAAAAATGATAAATTTGATTTCATTAAAATTAAGAACTTCTGTTATCAAAAGACACCAATAAGAGAATAAACATGCAAGCCATAGACGACACAAGTATCTTGTATCCAGTTTATATAAATCAATAAGAAAAAACAGACAACAGAATTTAATACTAGGCAAAAGCCTAGTATTGAACAGTATTGAACAGACCCTTCACAAGGAAGGAAATAAAAATGGCCACTAAATATATGAAAAGGTGTTCAACATCAGTAGTCATTAGAGAAATATAAATTAAAGCCTCAACAGAGTAAGACTACATATCCAACAAAATGATAGAAATTAAAATGAATAAAGATAACCAAGTGTTGACTCTCACAACTCAAAGCAGCTCTCTTACACTGCTGGTATAAACAGGTATAACTTTGGAAAAATGTTTGGAATTACTAAAGCTAAACATATGATAGATATTCTCCTATGCATATGCCTATATATGTACCAAAAGGAATAAATGGTAACGTCCACCAAAAAAAATACAAGAACATCCATAGTACTTCATCCATAATAGGTCAAAATTAGAAACAACCCATATTTCTATCAACTGTTGCATATGTAAATAAATCAGAGTATAATCATACAATGGAACATAACACTGTAATGAAAAAGAGAAACTATTGATAATTAGTACAGTACAGATCAACATACAGGCATAAATATCACTGGGTGAAGGAAGTCAGACACAAAAGAGTACATGGCACGATTCCTTTCATAAGAAGTTTAAAAACATGCAAAATGACCTATGGTGTTAGAAGAAACAACAGTGATTACTCTTGCCAAGAAATTCTGACAGAAAAGAGGTATGAAGGAATCTTTTGCAAAGTTGTAAATGTTCTTTTATATATATAAAAAACAGAATATTATATTTCATGGTATTTGGTTTTTCAAATTGTTTTTTTCTTGTGATGACCACTTTCAAAATTTATTCTCTTAGGCGCAGAGGGAAACAGAGTGGGAAGGCAAAAGGTGTCTCCTCCACCGGAAGGGCGGGAGGCCCAAGCAAACTCTGTGACAGCTCTTTGGCCGCCATGTCAGCAAGCAGGGCTGGAAATAGACCCAGGGCCCAGCCATAGCCCTGCGTTCGCCTCTGAATCCCAGGTGCCTGTCCAGCTAAAACAAGAGCAGAGCAGAGCAGAGCAGAGCAGAGTGTGTTCTCTGCAGGCAGACTCCCTTGAAGAAGACAGAAGGTGGCTGAACCAGCAAGCTTAGTTATTACCAAATTTACCAAACAGATGAATCAGCCTATCTCCCTAGAGATTTTATTTTTAAGTAATCTCTACACCCAACATAGGGCGTGAACTTACAACTTAAGTATTACTGACTGAACTAGCCAGCAGCCCCTAAAGTGTTTTCTGAGTATAAAAATAATGCAACTTACAACTCCATGAAAAGACAAATAATCCAATTTAAAAATGGGCAAAGTATCTGAATAGACATTTCTCCAAAAAAGATATACAAGTGGCCAATAAACACATGAAAAGATGCTCATTAGCTATCAGGGAAATCCAAATCAAAACTACAATGAGATATCACTTTGTACCTTGAGATGAGGAAATTGGAACCCTTATACATTGCTGGTGGGAATGTAAAATGGTATGACAACTATGAAAAACGTGCATATGACCCAGCAATTCCACTTCTAGGTATATACTGAAGAGAACTGAAAACGGCGTCCAAAAAAGAAAGAAAAAGAAAAAAAGCCTTGTATAGGAATGTTAATACAGCAGTATTTATTCACAAGAGTCAAAAAGTAGAAACAACTCAAATATCCATCAGCTGATGAATGGGTAAAATGTGGTATGTTGATACAATGGAATATTTTTTGGCAATAAAAGAAATGAAGTATTGATAATATGTTACCACATGGATATGTCTTGAAAATATTATGCTAAACAAAAGAAGCCAATCCCAAAAGACCGCATACTGTATGATTCCATTTATATGAAATATTTAGAATAGGCAAATCCACAGAAACAGAAGGTACATTTGTGGTTCAGTGGTTGCCTGGGGTTGGGAGAGAGGGAGCTGAAAGAATGTGCAGTGACTATTAATAGGTATGTGGGTATGAGAGAGTGGAGAGATCCTTTTTGGGGTGATGATGAAATATTCTAAAATCTACTGTGACAGAGTTGCACGACTTTGTGAATATACCAAAAACTGCTGAATTGTATATTTTATTTATTTATTTATTTATTTATTTAGATTTTATTTATTTATCAGAGAGACAGAGGCAGGCAGAGGGAGAAGCAGGCCCCTTGCTGAGCAAGGAGCCCGATGTGGGACTCGATCCCAGGACTCTGGGATCATGACCTGAGCCGAAGGCAGACGCTTAACTGACTGAGCCACCCAGGGGTCCTTGAATTGTACATTTTAAATGTGTAAACTGTATGGGATGTGAATTATATCTCAATAAAGCTATGATTTTTAAAAACTCAAAAAAGTATTTATTCTCTTAGCAACTTTCAAATATGCAATACAGTATTAATAACTATACTCACCATGCTCTACATTTCATCCCCATGACTTCATTATTATTTTTTTTTTTAATTTACTTTAAAAGAGAGAGAGCATGAGCAGGGGGAGGAGCAAGGGAGAGGGAGAAAGAAAATCCCTAAGCAGACTCCCCACTGAGCTCTATCCCAGGACCCTGAGATCACAATCTGAGCCAAAATCAAGAGTTAGACGATTAACTGACTGAGCCACCCAGGTGCCCCTTCATTATTTTATAATTGGAAGTTTGTACTTTTGACCCCCTCCAGCCATTTCCCTCCCTCCATCTCCCACTTGTGACAAACACCATTCTATTTTCAATAGCTATTAAGCTTGGTTCATAAGTTTTTTTTTTTTAATTCTATGTCAAAGTGAGATCATACGATATTTGTCATTCTCTGACTTATTTCACTTAGTATAATGCCCTCAAGGTCCATCCATGTTGTTGCAAATGGTTAAGATTTCATTCTTCTTTTAATGCTTGACTGTATTCCATTGTGTGTATGTACACACACACACAGACACACACACATTTTCTTTATCCATTCATCCATATGGACATTCATTTCCATATCTTAGTTACTGAAAATAATGCTGCAATGAACTTGGAGATGCATACTAATCTTTTTGAATTAGTGTTTACATTTTCTTTGAATAAATACCCAGAAGTGGAACTGCTGGATCATCTGGTAGCTCTATTTTTAATTTTTTGAGGAACCTCCATACTGTTTTCCATAGAGGCTGCACCAATTTACATTCTCACCAATAGTGCACAATGGTTCCTTTTTCTCCATATCCTTGCCAACACTTGTTGTTTCTTGTCTTTTGGAAAATAGCCATTCTAACAAGTGTGAAGTGATATCTCATTGTATTTCATTTGTATTTCCCTGACATTTAGTGATGTTGAGCAACTTTTCATGTGTCTGTTGGCCATCTTCTTCACATGTCTTCTCTGGAGAAATGTCTATTTGGATCATCTCATTTTTTAACTGAATTGGGTTTTCTGCTATTGAGTTCTATGAGTTCTTTACATATTTTGGTTATTAACCCTTTATCAGATATATGATTTGCAAATATCTTCTCCCATTCAGTAGGCTGCTTTTTCATTTTGTTGATGCTTTTCTTTGCTGTGCAGAAGCTTTTCAGTTTGATGTAGTCCCACTTGTTTATTTCGCTTTTGTTGCCTTTGCTTTTGGAGTCAGATCTAAAAATTCATCGCCAAGGCCAATGTCAAGGACCTTACTGCCTGTATTTTCTTCTAGGAATTTTAACAGTTTCACAATGGTCTTACATTAAAGGCTTCAATCCATTTTGAGTTACTTTTTATGTATGGTATAAGACAGTAGTTCAGATTCATTCTTTACGATGTGGTTGCCCAGTTTTCCCTACATTATTTATTGAAGACACTGTCTTCTCTGCAATATATATTCTTGGCTCCTTTAATTGACCATATATGTGTTGGTGTATTTCTGGGTTCTCTATTCTACTGAGATCGATCCATCATGATCTATGTGTCTATTTTTATGCCAATACTATACTGTTTTGATAAACTGTAGCTTTGTAATATAGTTTGAAATCATGGACTACAAATGTTCTGTATCTTGATCTGAGTGCTGCTTTCACGGGTATATACATACATAAAAATTAATCAAATCTTTCACTTAAGATTTGTGCACACTCTCCATTAAAAATTTTTTTAAATACATGCTTTTTTTTTTAGATTTTATTTATTTATTTGAGAGAGAGATAGCAAGAGAGAGCAAGCAGGGGCAGGGAGAGGGAGAAGTAGACTCCCCACTGAGCAGGGAGCCCGACACAGGGCTTGATCCCAGGACCCTGAGATCATGACCTGAGCCGAAGGCAGATGCTTAACTGACTGAGCCACCCAGGCACCCCTAAAAATACATGCTTTTACTTCCATCATTTTCATATCTATTCCTCTCTGATTTTTCATGTTTAAACCCTCATTATCTCTTGTGTGAATTATTATAATAGATTCCCAACTGTCACCTCAGCCTTAGACTTAAACCTCAGGAGGTACACACTGCTTAGAGAATAAATTCTAAATTCCTTAGCATTTTATTTACTTAAAGCTCCCTTGAATGAAACCTCAAAAAACATTTCTAGGAACATTTTTTCTAAGAAGGCAAGTTGAAAATATATACTATTTTAAAATGTTTATATTCTCTAATCTAGTAGTTCCGTTTCTAGGACTTTTCTCTAAGGAAATAAACATAGATATACATAAAAATTTAGCTACAAAAGTGTTCACAGTATCAAAAAGTAGAAAAAACAATAAACACCCGCCCAACAGCAGATGAGTTTGACAAATCTTAATATATCCACATTATAAAATTATAAGACTGACAAAATATAAAATCAAAGAGAAAAATTTGGTTATAAGTAGTATGTATAATATTGATTGAAAAAAGATAATCTCATATGATTATTTCCAGGAAATGAGTTTATGAACGAATTTTACCTTCTTGTCTGTCTATACTTTCCAAAGTTATCTATAGTTTGAAAAAGTTTGTAAAAATTTTATAGTAAGAACTAAGAAAAGTTATTGGAATAGATCAAATATAAATAAGATACCTTAGCAAGATCGACTGGAAAGAAAAAACATGCACAGGCAAATAATTATATGATAAGACAGGGAAGAAAATTAACAAACTGACAGGGGAAAAAATTAATAAAATTTTACAGTCACTATAATAAAGAATGTTAAACATGTTTCCTACTTTTCCTGAAAAGTAAAACCCTAAATGTTATGATTTATTTTTTCAAGGATGAGCTTTTTGTCAAACTCCTAATAACTTAACAAATCATTATTTTTCATCTATTATATGCTAGGCACCATGCCAATCATAAGGGATACAAAGTGAAGGCAACACTAACAACGGACAGGTTAAGAAATGAGACTATCCTTTCCTCTGTTAATGTGGAAAGTTAACTTTGATGCCTACATCATTGGCCAAGATTTTGGTTTTCCTCTTCAAGTGGATTTTAGTTTATGCTACACTCCCTAATCTCAGTCTGCTTTTCACAGTGACTTCTGTTCACACAGAATATCAAGAGAGAAATTTATAACCAGGCCAGGAATGTTCTAATGTGGACTTCTGGACTATGTGATACAATAAAGAGAGAGAATTCTTTCTAAATTATTTATTCCTTTTCCTCAAATGTATTCCCTCTCTTTTACTGATTCTGGATCTGTTTTGCTGTGTGTTAAAGATATCCAATGTTTAGTCCCCCCACCCCCTTAAATCCATATAAAAATTACACAGAAAAATATCTGAAATATATTGACTCCACTAATTGCAATACCTTTAAAATCTTTATTTCAATCTTTTATTTCTTTTTCTCTTGACTACAACTCATTATAGCACTCCAAGATGAACAAAGAACTCTAATACATGGACTTAGCAGATTTTTGCAGCCCAGGATCCTGCCTTCTGTGACACTATGGTTTCCTCAGTACCTTTTACATCCCTCATCACTCCTCTTCCTCTTTATGTAAGGGATAGTCCATAGGCATCGCTGTTGACTTCCTGGTCCCTCACCCATTAAAACTCCAACCCTTATTAAAATATCAACAACACCACACTGCACTCAAGATCTGAATATTCCTAGAAGAAATCACACAATTTTCCTGACAGGTTTCACTTTAAATTCATTACCCTAATTCTCACCAAATGGGCATTCTGCTCTGCCTGGCATCCTACATTTCTCTAGTTATATTCATTCCCAAACAAACCAAGATAACTACTTCAAACTATCTCCTCTTTATAAAATCTTCAGCACCATCCATTGACTCATCACACTGAGAATCTAAATTAACTTAAGACACCCCATCCCCTAAACTTATCAACTTGCCAGCATGTGCATCCACCTGAGTTTTTTGTAATCCTCTGTTACAATGAAAGCAGTTTCCCTTTTCTAGCAAAAGACAACTCTTCCACTTATATTCTACATTCTATCGCCTCTCAATCTACTTATCTATTCCAGGACTTTCCTACTACAATGATTTTTTTTCTCTCCCTTAAAATCACCTTTTCTTTTTTTGTGGTTCATTTCCATCAACATACCAACTACATGCCCTAGAATCTCCCATTAAAAAAGAAAAAGTGGGGCGCCTGGGTGGCTCAGTTGGTTAAGCGACTGCCTTCGGCTCAGGTCATGATCCTGGAGTCCCAGGATCGAGTCCCGCATCGGGCTCCCTGCTCGGCAGGGAGTCTGCTTCTCTCTCTGACCCTCCCCCCTCTCATGCTCTCTCTCTCATTCTCTCTCTCAAATAAATAAATAAATAAATAAATAAATAAATAAATAAAAAAGAAAAAGCGTCCTATGAACTGTAAGCCCCCTCTCCATCTACTGCCTATTTCTCTAGCTCCATTACAGGGCTAAGTTGTGTGCATTCACTGTCTTCACTTCCTCACTTTCCAGGCTCTCCTCCAACTACTCCAATGTGGCCTCTGTCCTGGTCAAAACACTTGTCAAAATCCTCAACATCTTCTATGTGATCAAATCTACACGTAACCATTCCATCTTCACTTTGCTCAACCTCTCAACACCATTCAAGGGAACTGACCACTCTCATCTTTAGCAAGCACTTTCTTGCCTTCTCTGGCACCATATTCCTTCAGTGTCCTACCTCATTCACCATCCTTTCCAGTCTCCTACGGGGGCCCCTTCTACTCTGGCCAACTGCTAAATGTTGGCACATCACAAAGCATGGTCCTAGGCCCTGTTCTTTCTCAATGATCTTTCTTCTGTTTCATCTAGACCAAGTTTTAATTACGTACATGCTGATGGCTGTAATAGTCAAATGCCTGCTCAATATTTCCATGTGATTTTTTAGGAGTCATCTCAAATAGATCTCCTCCGAGACAATGTAATTTCCTTCCGAAAATATGTTGATCACCTCCCAAAAACTTGCCCATCACAATACATGGAGCAAATATCTATGGTCTTCAAGCCTTAATTCTTCCTGCTTCCTTTTGCCCAAAACCAATCTGCCTTCAAGTTCTATTCATGTACTATTGAAATATTTCCCACTGTCCACTTCTCTAAATCTACACTTGTTCATCTGAGCCATCATCAGTCTCATCTTTTGTGTGGACTACTGCAATAGCCTTTCTCTTTCAATATCTTCTGCATTTAGATACAACTGTACTCCTTACCACAGCCTACAAGACCGTACAGATTTGTCTGCTGCCTATCTCTTCTACCTCATCACTTGTTACTATCTTTCTTTGCTCATTGTACTTCAACACATTTAAATCTGGTATGTTCATATCAGTGTCTTATGCACACTAAGCTTGTTCTCTCTCTCAGGGCACTACTGATCTATTATTTTCTGATGGGACACTCTTTCCATGGTTCTTTGCATGGCTAGATCCTCTCCTCTTTCAAGTCTCAGTTCATGTTGACAAAGAGGCCCGCCTTGCTCACCCTATTTAAAGTAACAAGCTCACTACCAACTGCAGTCACTCTCCACTATCTTTTTATTTTTATCACACTACTACCTGAAAATATTTTATTCATTAGTTTGCTTACTACCTATATATTTCCATACTAAGATATAAGTCTCATATAAGAAAGAACCTTCTATTTGGAATTGCTGAGTTCCCAACTTTGGCACATAATATGTATGCAATAAAATGTAAATGAATGAATAATATTTCACTAAATTCTTTTAGTTCTGTGTACCCTGATTGATTTAAAATAGCTTCAGCTCATCAGTTCATTAATTCAACAAACATATATTAAGTGCCTACACTGTCCTAAGGATAAAACTGTGACAGAAACATATAAAGAAAAATAGTTTCTATCTTCATGCTAGTAGGGAAAACAGTGTAATGCAGTGTGACAAGTACTGTTAATAGGATACAAAGTGAAATATGGGCACAAAGAAGATATTTATCCTATTGCTTCATGTGAAAGACCTTTATGAAAGAGATACTTAAATTAGCCTTAAAGTAGTGGTCTACTTCAAATAGACGAGTGAGCAACAAGTGGAGAGAAAGCATGTTCCAGTGAGGGGAAACGTGCTTAATTGAAGGCAGAAAGAGTCATAAAACAACAGACCAATTATACTTTCTGTACATTGGTCGGCTGTCTTCCTAGAATTTTCTTCATTATATTACTGGACTAGATTCATGTCTTCATCTTATTTGGTTTATTTTTCATTCTGCTGGAGCTGTAGCTTAGTGCTTGGAATAGCTTACAGGCTACAGAGAACAAGGAACCCGCCTAGTGAAACATTAAGCTGAGTTTCTTTAATTACTCTGATGATTACCCCTTGGTCTTTCCATGCTTTTTGCATCTGTCAATTTTGGACCTGAAGAACTTTAGGATCTATACTTTTCATTATAACTAAATAATAAAAAAAAAAAGTGTGCTAAGTGTATTATATTAAAGGAGGCACATAAATGTTTTAGAAATATTTTCAACAAAAAAACAATAAAAGTGAGCAAATTAAAAGGGTTGTTATTGATTTTACATATTTGTAATGACTCATTTCCAAAAATAGTGGTGAGTTAAGATTCTCTACATGGTGTTCAAGTTATAGAAATTTATGATTACTAATTAAACCTTGATAGATCAAAAAGGGGAAACTAACATCTAGAAGACAACAAAGAAAAGGAAGCCCAGGGAAAGGACAAAGGATGTTGAGATATTTAACCTGGGAAAGAGAAAATAGTGCTAGTATCTGCTTTTGCCTGCCTATGCTCTGACCCTAAAAGTTTTTACCTTGCAAGCTCCTTTTCACATAGTTCATAAACTAACTTTGATCAAGCCTGGCAATACAAAGTCTAATTCTTATCAGTAGGTGAGAATGAAGTGAGTTCAAGATCCATAAGCATATATTATCCATTATGCCTGGAGTTGATTCCAAACACCCATGTACATAGAGAATTTACCACTTTCTTCCTTTATTTGCTATACTCTAAGTCTTTATGACAAGTCCTCTGCTTTGGTGTTTTTGAATATATTTTATCAATGCCCCTGGCCCATTTGGTCGAAGTCCATCTCCCAACCTCCATACCCATGCCTAATTTATTCAGTTCTCAGGATTGGGCCCCTCACCTACGTACCAGGTACCAGCTGGGGTCCAATCAATGAAAATCTCTGCAATATTATCCTACCAACTACAAGTATCAATGAGGCCCAGCTTCCTGCTGCTAGGCCCCGCCCATATCTATGCCTGTCCTTGGAAATCAAAACTAGCCTAAACTAGCCTAATTTAGCCAGGACCCCTAGGAATGGTGTTAACTGTTAATTTTATATGAAAACTTGACTAGGGTCCAGATATTTGATTAGCATTACTTCTGGGTGTGTCTGTGAGGATATTTCTGGATGAGATTAACATCTGAATCAGTGGACTGAACAAAACAGACTGCCCTCCCCAATGTGAGTGGGCCTCCACATTCAATCCATTTGGAAGCCTGAACAGAATAAAAGGTTGAGTAAGAAAGAATTCCTTCTCTCTGATTGTCTTTAAACTGGGATATTGGTCTTTTCTTGCTTTCAGACTTGGACTTGGACTAGAACTTACATCATCAGTTCTCCTGGTTTCTCAGGCCTTCAGACTCAGACTGGTATTACACCATTGGTTCTCCTGGGTATCTAGCTTACTGACCGAAGATCTTGAGCTCCTCAGCCTCCATAATCACATGAGCCAGTTCTTTACAGTAAATCTGTTTATATATATCTTATTGGTTCTGTTTTCCTGGAGAACCTTAACTAATACAAATGATTATTTGAATTACTCTAGCTTGTAATAAGGTCAGGCCTCAAAGCTAATGAGTTGCCAATCCTGGCCAGTTCTATTCTTCTGTTGCTTATTGGTGTCTAGCCTGGATCCAATTGTGCCTTGAAGACTAGCTGTATGAATTAGGACATTATTGCTCATGTAGATATTCAAATATATTTGATGCAATATAGTTTATCAGTCAAATGTTCTGAGGCCAAAGTGAGTACCAAAAGCAAGACATGAAGAAGAAATGAATATTTAACTAAATTGAAAATTAGTCATAGGTAAGATTCCTCAATTTACTGGGTAGTTTAACTAGATAGCTTCTAGAGTGCTATGAAACTTAAGATCCCAGAAAAGTTAGTGAAGAAATGGAAGTTTCTAAGCTTTATCCCATATTACCAAGTATTTCTGTAATTTAAATAAACTATATGAGCATTAATCGGTCAAAAATGGTAAGAAAGAATGAAAGACTGGTTGGTAAGACAATTCTTTAATCAAACAAATGCTAATTATAACAATTTTAATTCATCCTATAAAAGATTTTAAGACACTCAGTTCTCAGCTTGACATAGAAAAGTTATGGGAGAAGAATTTGAATAAATAAGAGTATTAGGATTTATCAGAAAAAGATTTTAACAAGGCCAGTTCAAGTAAATAAATGATCTTAACTTGATTTGAAAAACAAAGTAAATTAGCAAATGTATAAAAATCAAGAAATTCTCACTGAATCCAAAGATTTCTAATAGCTACATAGAATGGGACTAAGGTAACCCTAGCAGTACACAGAAGATATAGTTTAATTAGAAAACATTTGATGCCAAATAGCAGCTCTAAAATTAAGGTCAAATTTCTATGAAATTCTTCCCCAAAACTCAAAATCTCAGCTTAATCATAAGAAAATCATCAGATAAACCCAAATTCAGAGACATTCCACAGAATATCTGGCTAATACCCTCAAAACTGTCAAGGTCTTAAAGGGGGGGGAGGGAAGGAGTCCTAAGCTGTTACAGACTAGAGGAGACTGGAGAGACCTGACAACTAAATGCAATGTGGTATCTTGGATTGAACCTTGAAGAGGACTTTAATGGAAAACTGGTAAAAATCTGAATAATGTCTGGAGTCAATAGTAATCCACCAATGAGGGTTTCTTAATTTTGACAAAATTACTACAGTCAGGAGCAATGGCAAAGGCAGGGCAAACCAAAACTGGGTCAAAGGTATAGGGGGACTCCATACTATACTACCTTCCTGCAAATCTAAAACTGTGCCAAAATAAAGTTTATTTTAAAAAATTAAGGAAAAAGTTTCCATTCAGAGCTATAAGACAGTAATTCAAAAGTTCATTTTTAGAATGATTATGACATAAAAATTAAAATGAATACTATTTAGGCAGAGAGTTTGAAAACTATGCAAATTAAAATAATTAAATAAACAACTCTTCATAAAACATAAGACATGCAATAGATAAATAATAAATATACTGCAATGACGGATAATATATATTTATAAATAAAGACATGTTGGTAAATATTGCCAAATGTTGATTTCTTTATCTTTATGTATCATGAAAGGCAGCAGGCAAAGGATAGAGAGAAAGAAGGAATGGGTAGCAGTCAATATTTAATTACGCTCTATGTACTTATTTTTAGTTAACGTAAGAAAATAAATGATAAAAAAAATCAAATGTTTGAGTTCACACTGTAATTGCTTCCAAGCACTAAAAACTGTTTTGTCTATCTCTTCAACAATATATTGAATGACTCAAGATTGCATACTGTTGGTAGGACACAAAATGGTAAAAACAGTTGCTCATTTTAGAAGGACTTTTTCCAAATCTAACCTGAAGATAAATGTCAGTTCTCCACATCCAGATAGGATGAAATCATTTGTGGCAAAACAGTGCTCCAGCCAAAACCAAGAAAAGCCAGGTTAAATTTAAAAATCCAGTTTAATGATGTCAGCAGGCCATGGCTGCAACAATGAGTCGAGTGGCTAAGATCCTGAAGAGGGTGGTTTGCAGATCTGCAGGCATTTTTTTCCCCCTGAGTTTTAAAGATTCCAGGCCTGGGCAAGGGGCTGGGAAGCCAGGCTTTGACTGCACAGAGGGCTCATGTTGGAGGACAGAGAAATCATCGAAGCTTTTGGTAGCTGTGCAAGGCTGAAGTGACAAAATTGGAGATTTGAGACTTGTTTCTATCTCAAATCATTTGATAAATCCCAAACGTGTACAGGGCTTGAAATTAAAAAGCTAAGCCCTAAAACCTCTGAAAAGCATAATGGAGTTTTCCACTCCATAATCGAGTTTTCTTACAATGCTGAGGACATAAACGCCAGAGTGCAAGCTTTGCCAGGAGTAGGGTCCTACTGAATATCAGCTCTGTGTGGGAAGCCTTACCAAAAGTACCAGGCTGAGCCACAAGTAGACCAAGACTTACCAAACTTCTATCCAGCCTCCACGGGAGATAGTAAAGCATTTTAGAGAGTGATAAAAATGAACTAATAGGAAACATTCTATGAAGTAGGAGAGAAAAGGGGCAATTGATTAGTGATAACCTTACGCAAGAAAAGACAAGAACTAGTATAGAAATACGCTGTCCTTTAACAAGGACATGAACTAGGTAAGAAATAAAATACAAAAGGCAGAGTATATGAGTACAAATGCACGTAGGCTGGTGGGTGAAATGGTGGGGAAAAGCGGAAGTTGCTTTTTATATTGGAGAAGAGAGGTTGGATATCTAAGGAGCAAGAAGGGAGATAAAATAGTCCTTTACAGGGTAAGGTTGAATGGACTAACAAAAGGCCAGAAAAATGCCAGGCAACACCAAGGGCCTACCTGAAGACAATGGTCATGAATTTAAAGGTTAAATGGCAAATCTGTGTGATATTCTTATGCCATATAAAACTATGAAGGTGCAGATCAGGCAGAAAGTTAAATATATAAGGCTTAGGTTTTGCTTGGTGAGTAGGACAAAGGGCCAAGAGAACTGAGGTTATATTATATGCAAATCGGTAATAATTAGGTGAGCCCTGGAATCTAAGTGAGGTAAAGGGGGAAGTGGGAACAGGAGAGAATTGAGGGAATAGGAAAATAAATGGTACAATCAATAGAAATAGGTGCCGGTGGAGCTAAAATTTGCTACTCAAAGTTCTGGAGTTAAGTGAGCTGGAAAGATAGTAAGTGCTGGTCAGAAATAGGATATGACCATAGGGCAGATGGCAGAAGTAGAGCAGAACAGATGATGATGAGAGGAGAGAAATTCAAGAAGATGAGAGGCCAGAACAGTGAAAGAATCATCTGTACAGATATTGGAATCACCAAGAATTGTTTTTCATAATTCAAAACCACAAGTGTGGGCTGAAGAAAGAGACAAGGAAATGCATCCTAAGATCTTCAAGAAATGAGGGAAGCAACACTGGAGTGTGCACAGGACTGTAATGGGAATGCCTACTGGGTGGTACAATCTGATGCGTGAGCTTCAAAGCTAGAGGTGTTTGGAGAGGAAAAAAGACCAATGATGTAAAAACACTAATGCAGAACAAGCCTCTAAGCCCACTGGTATAATTGCTGTGGGAGGGAATCCAATCACTACTTGGGAGGACTGCAGTGGAAGCAGTATCCTCAGGGAGGTAATCAGGTTTCAGTTAGAGCAGGAAGGTGTAAGTAATGTTCAGAAAAGAATACACTAATAATTTGATTCATTTATCAATGTTTACTAAAAGGCACTGAATTAGGCACTGGGAATAAAACAGTAATAAAGACATAATCTCAGCCCTCACAAAACTGCGACTCAAGTAAGAAGTCTCATATAAAAGTGATTACTTTAAAGAATGTATCTAAATTCTTTTTTTTTGAATATAACTAAATTTTTATAACAACCTAACAGTTTTATTAAGAAATGAGGATGCATGTATTTGAAGAATGGTCTAACAAAATTTGTGACTATTTTAATATATCTAATCATCGTGGTATTAATCATATGCTAAAAACTAATTTGAATTAAGACTATGTGGGGAAAAGTCATTTTTTAATGGTAAAGAAATGGGGGAAAATGCTTGTACAGATACATGCAGTTACCTGAGACAAAGCAGCATCCCGCTCTTCTATCACTGCATTCATTTCTTCTGCAGTTATTCTCTTTTTACATTCCTTGGTCTTGTAGATTCTATCCACAATTACAGCTCCATTCTTCTGAATAGCTATTCCTGTGTCTGCATTGTTTATTCTGTTCAGTAATTCCTGTAATGTCTACCAACACCATTATATGTTAGTCAGACATGAAGTTTTAATATATTTTATTTAATATAGGGTTTTAATTAATAGGCACATGTGAATTGTAAATTGACTGAGTGAAGTTATTGAATTTTCATATTGCAGCAAAGATGTACATTATTAGTGTGTCAATTCTTCTTTTTCCCACATCTTAGTTCTTGAAACCCACTCAATTGAACTTAAGCCTCTAAGATATAAGACTGACATCAAGAAATCTCCTCAGAGAATGGCTTACCATGTCATTTTCTTCAGGGTTAATATTTTCTAGCCTAGAAAAAAGGGACACAGAAAGCCTGATCAGTAGCATTTCCTTAGTGCAGCAA
The DNA here is from genome assembly GCF_004348235.1 of Phoca vitulina. Classification (NCBI taxonomy): domain Eukaryota; kingdom Metazoa; phylum Chordata; class Mammalia; order Carnivora; family Phocidae; genus Phoca; species Phoca vitulina. Next base: position 13,257,278 of record NW_022589710.1, on the reverse strand, counting down.
AATGAGTTCGCTTTTTAAATCTTTAGAACCTCAAGTAATTTCATTCGACTAGTCTTTAGAGTCAACCATGACACTGAACATATTAAAGTGCCACCTGCTCGACTCCATCTTTCAATAATGCTCCATATCTTCTGCACTGACTTCAGACTGTTAAGTTATTAATGTTTACTGCTATATATGACTACAAGGATCAATTGTTCATATGTGCTTAGATGAGGAAAGTTCCCTAGTGATAGAAGCACTACTTCTCATCATTATATTTATTCCTGGACTTTCAATTCTTACCAAAAACTGTATTTCCTCTGGTTTTTTGGACTTCATCACAAATAAAACAAGGCAAGTATTTTATTGCAAAGTTTAACTATATTCCCTCAAAAGCAAAGACAAATAATGACCACTAAATTTGAACTGAAAATCTCCTGCTGCTATCTATTTGTTAAAACAAATACACCATATAGAAAGGCTGACCAAAACTGGACCACGTATTTAGATGACTAATGTTATTTTCTCTTTCATTACATATATGGAATTATTCAATTTAAAGACTAAGGAAGTAAATTGGTTCCTCTCATAAATGTATTTTATCTTGGAAGAGTCATTGTGCTTACTGAAATGTTTTTTGATGTTGGTGAATTGAACAAATGCAGGAAAGGTAAAGAAGTGCTAAATGACATTATCTTAGAAAATGTCTATAATGTAATTTAGGCAACCCTTAAATTGGGTAAATTAAATGAAAATCTGTAATGGGTATTAGTAAAATGATGTAGATTTTAGAAATGGCTCCATTATTTTGAAATTGTACTAAAATGTTTAGATATATAAGTTCCTGCTTTCTCATATTCTCCACCCGCCCCCCCATTTCTGGGCTCCTACGATTTAATATTTACCACAAAAAGAAAAGGATACTTGAAAAAGATATAGAGAAACTTAATAAATTTATTACAAAATTGTTCCACACTCCACAGTTCAATGAAATTGCTACATTCATGAAGAGAAATTTAGAATACTGAATTTTTAACAGGAAAAAAATAAACATATATAAAAAACTTTTTTTTTTTTAAAGAATTTATTTGCGAGAGAGCGTGAGAGAGAGCACAAGCAGGGGGAATGGCAAAGGGAGAGGGAGAAACAGGCTCCCCACTGAGCAGGGAGCCCAATGTGGCGGGGAGTGGGGGGGGGGGGGGCGCTTGATCCCAGGACCCTGGGATCATGACCTGAGTCGAAGGCAGACGCTTAACAGACTGAGCCACCCAGGTGCCCCTATCCTTTATAATTGATCTCAATTTTGCTCTATGGTTATCCTTTGTAAGTACAGTGATAAATGGTCATTAAGAGAAAACTAAAACTTAAATGAAAATGAGCAAATAGTTAATCTGAGATTTGAAAAATTACATACAAACAAGTAACTTTCAATATAAACAAGAGTCTGGAAAGAGAAAAGGCTAATATTTATATTTCTCTATTTGTATTTCTTTAAAAGTTTCAGGAAGTACTTGTCATAGATATCAAAGCTTAACTACATCATAATTTAGTCTCAACTAGATTATTTACAGCAGAGATCAGCAAGCTTTCTGTAAAGAGTCATACAGTATTTTAGATTTTGCTGTATGTTCTCTGTTGCAGCTACTAAATGTTGCCTTTGTAGCACAAAAGCATCCAAAGATAATACGTAAATGAACAGGTGTGGCTGTGCTACAGTAAAACTTTATTCACTAAAACAATTGGAAGGATGGATGTGCACCATAGGTCTTTACTTTGCACATCCCTGATGTAGAGCACTGGAAAATGAGACCAGGTCTTTGACGTTAGAACACTCTAAGTGCTAACTGTGAGGTATTTTTCTGAGTTGGATCACTCAATAGCCAGTTAAAGACTAATAACCCAAAAAAGTGGATTTCAGAAAATAAAATACAGTCTTATAAGGTACATCACTTACTGTATTACTTAAGAAAACATAAAAATTAGACACGTAACCTACTTTTAGAAAAAAGAAGACAATTTGAAACAGTTTACCAGGCTTTCTATTTTCTACATAAAATGACTTGTTAGAGGTTTAAGGTTTACTAGCAGCATGTATAACACATAAGGCTTTACTGGTTTAATAAAGACTTAAAGTAATAGTTGATGTTATATGAAATACAGCTGACAAACTATAAATTATATATCACTAATAGGAGATTTACAATTATACAAAAAGAATCTCAACCTTTTGGAAACTAAATTATGCCTATAACAGTCTAACCAGACATAGTCATGATAATTAGTAAGAATTTTGCTGAGTAAATGTCCATGGGCTCAAGTTTCAATTGATTTCCTATACCATGCATATTCTGACTGACACCCCTGCACTCTAAGTGAAAAGACCCATGCATGAAATGTCACATTTCTTGATTTATCCCCAGATCAGTCAATATCATGTCTTTCCTTTCTCAACCTATAGTCATTCACCTTGTTCAATGGGAAGCAGCTAAACTTTGACCTCAAATGATAAAAGGAACTTCGTGATCATCTAATCAAAAAACTCTGAATTGTTAATTTTTATTCTCTTTCATTTTTACATAGTGCCACCTTAATATGTTAAAAACTTAAGAGACTGAATATCATGATCTCAAAAGTTGGAATATACATACACAAATGTGTCTATATAAGTAAGTAAATATTAGTCATTTTAACTTGAATCCTTTTTACTTTTTTTCTAGTTTTGGATAAAAGTGAAAAAGAAAAAAGAATTGAAGATTTTCAAGGGGTAGGGGAAGGCAGAAGGTAAGACAAAACAGACATCATCAAAAGACAGAAGTAGATCAGAACTGGCAAAGATGAAAAGAAAATGACAGAAGGAATATGAAGATTATAGGAAGCAAGAAATAAGGAATTAAAAAGAGATGTGAAATAATGTGTATTATTTCAACCTGTAACTCCAAATATGCCTCCAAATATGCCTTTCAGTCAAGCAAAGCTCAATTATAAATTGGTTCTACCTTAATAAGGAATTCATCTAAAATGCACTGTTGAAAGTTCAGAACCTATAGATGTCAACTGAGTAGAAAGGAGCATCCACAGTAACATTTAAAACTATGCTGACATATTATTATTTTAAAGTTGTTGTTCTTTCCTCTTATGTATGATTTTTCCTGATCTCCCCAATCTGCACCACTGGACTATAAAACTGTAGGAGCAGACTACAAACTGTTCCTAAGAACCAACAATTATTCATATCAATTAATATTATTTTAAGTATTTATGTAGTTATTTAATGTCTATCTTCTCAACTAAACTGGGGCCATAATGCTGTGTTCTGAGTAACCTGACACATAGAACATATTCAATAAATATTTATTGAATGGACTAAAAAACTAAAAGAAAAGGCTTGGGATTGAGTGTTTTTCTTTTCTCCCTTTCCTATTTCTCCATTAATACAAATGCTACAAAGAACAAATGAAAAAGGGTCTGCCTCAAGGAACCCTAATTTTAATATATTGTAATAAAAACTGGAACAAATGTATGTACAAATTAAAGTAGACAATGGAAGGTAAAAAAAAAATAGAGGGAAAGATAGGCTCAATTTAGAGCCATCAATTAAAGAGAGAATGAACAAAACTAAGAGACCAAATTAGTAGAGGCTCTGAGGAAGAAGTTTTGATTTGGATATGTGGGCAGATGGTTGTGCCAATGACTGGGACAAAGGATCAAGGGAGAATAAGGTTTTAAAATGAATTAAAAAATTCCATTTGGGATATGGTAAGCTTGAGTTGCCTATATAAGTCTGAGATAGATAAGTCCTACAATGTGTAATTGACTTTGACTCTTTGGGCAAGCAGTCAACCACTCTGTTTTCTCACCTATAAAGTACAAACATCATCTACCTCGAGGAGTAGTGATGTTGTATCAAAAGCTGATTTGTTATCTTTGGGGTGTGATTTTGATTTCTGAAAAGAAACAAAATCTATTTAGAAGCAAATTTCATGAATAAAATTGGTAATCAACCTAGGTAACAAAATTTACAGTCATGAATTACATGTAAATACAGCACTGTGCAGCAGCTGATAAACTAAATGTAATATTACTCGCAAATCCCCAAAGAAGAGTTGTAAAGTTATAATGAAAGTATTACTGAAATAAAAAAGGCATCTACTTTGAAAAGTTATGTTTAAAAATATTTGGCCAGGGGCGCCTGGGTGGCTCAGTCTGTTAAGCGTCTGCCTTTGGCTCAGGTCCCGCCACTCCCCCTGCTTGTACTCTCTCTCTGTGTCAAATAAATAAAATCTTTATAAATAAATAAATAAATAAATAAATAAATAAATATTTGGCCCCAGCAAATGTTTTTGTAGATATAAACAAACTGATTTTAAAAGGCATATGGAAAAGGAAAGGTACCAGAATAGCCAAAACAATTCTGTAATAAAAGAGCAAAATTAGAAGGTTAACATTATTGGATTTCAGACACTATAAAGATTCAATAATCAATACTATGTGGTATTGGCAAAGGGATAGATGCACAGATCAATGGAACAGAAAATAAAGTCCAGAAATTAATCCACACTAATATAGTCAACTGAGTTTTGACAAAGGTGCCAAGTAAATTTAATAAATGATGGCCTTTTCAACAAGTGGTACTGGAATAAATAAATGTCCATATGCAAAAAAGAAAAAAACTGAACAACCCCAAAAGTACCGCCTACCTTACACAAAAATTAACTCAAAATAAATCACAGATCTAAATGTCAAACATGAAATTTATAACTTCAGAAGAAAAGAAAGGATTTCAAAAAACCTGTGTGACCTTATATATGGCAATAGTTTTAGATTCAATATCAAAGTACAATCCATGAAAGAAAAAATAAAATCAATAAATTCCATTTCATCAATATTTAAAACTTATGTTCTGTAAACACACCATTAACAAAAAACATTCACTGCTGATGGGAATACAAAATGGTGTAGTACAGCCAACTCTGGAAGAGACTTCAGCAGTTTTCTCTAAAGTTAACATAGATTAAACATATGGCCCCAGGAATTATGTTGCTATCAGTTAGCCAACTGATTTGCAAGCATATGTCCACACAAAACCTGTATGCAAATGCTTATAGCAACTTTATTCAAAATCGCCAAAAATCAGAAAAAAGAAAAGAATCACCAGGAGGTGAGAGGATCCTAGGATAGTATGAAGACTATGAAAAAGAGCCTGACTATATTACAAACTGTATTACATAACTTCACTTAAGGAGGTAGAGGGAAAAAAGAAGAGCCATTCTAAGTAACTTTGGAAAGTGGTACTTTGGAAACTGTAACATTAAAGACTAAAGGAACTATACATGAACAGTGTACTCTAGTAGGTAAAGTTGTTTCTCATGGGGGTATCCGTTAATGATTCTGAAAGAGTTATAACGTATACTGGGGTAGAAGAAATAAGGAAATGACGGATGGTAGGGGATGGAAACCAGGTTTCTTACTGTTGGAGAGGAAATTACACATAAGAAAAAGGAGAAAGCCAGAATGAACTATGTGGCACTGGATTAGAATCAGAGAAATAAGTATGAATTCAGATTTAGCTTAATAAAGATACAGATAGATACATACATAAATAATTTCATATATGTGTATATATATCAGTTAGTATACATACATATATTTCCTAGCTCTTTCTGCTGATTGGGCCTAAAAGTAGCCACACCAACCAACAATGAGCACACTCAGAATCCAGATCTTGGTTTCTAGTACCGTTGTCCAATAAAAGGAATCACGGCCCTTTGAGGAATGACTGATTCTATGGGTGAGGCACATCCCTATACATCCCTACACATCCCTACAAGGCATGACCCAGGGGCATCCTGTGGTGCAGAAAGGTAAGAAAAGTGTTTAAAAATCAAAAGGATGGGGACATGTCAAAGGGATATGGAGGCCAACTGAAAGAGCTTCCAATGGCCAAGCTGGAACACTTCAAGCAACACAATAAATAACACAGTATTAGATATAACCCAAAGTATTAAATGAGTATCAATGAGTCTATACTAACATAAACAAACAAACAAATAAATAAATGAGGGAGAGGAGACAAATCTCCTGTACTGAAGAATTAGAAATAATTTATGTAGATATTTTCCATGAGGGAAGTAGAGCTCAATTAACCTCTCAGCCCATACCCCTTATCCCCACTTCTGAGTATGGGCTGCACTTAAGTAACCTGCTTCAAAGAATATGAAAGGGGAATGTTGGTAAGTAACTTTACAGTGAAGAAACATGGTAAGCACTACCCTGGCTAGGTGACCAAGATTAACATCACTGGTGTTAAGTCATGTTGATAGCATAATGTTGAAATAATATGATGAGAATGGCACTTCAGTCCTGGACTCATTGTCCCCCCAAAACCAATACCTCAGTCTAACCATGAGAAAAATTTAAAAAAACAAAAAACAAAAAACAAAAACCCAAACTGAATAACATTCTATCAAATGCCTGACGAATACTCCTGAAAACTGTCAATGTCATCAAAAACAAAGGAAGCCTGAGAAAATATGACTAGAGTAGGCAAAGGAGACATAGCAACTAAATTAATATGGGATTCTGGATGGGATCTTGGAACATAAAAAGGACATGAGAAAAATTAGTGAAATCTAAAGAAAGTGTGGAGTTTAGTTAATAATTATATACCAATGTTGCTTTCTCCCCCATGACATACGTACCATAATAACGTAAGCCATTAAGAAAAAGGAAAACTGGAAGGTGGTTATATGGAAATTCCCTGTACTATCTTTGCAAACTTCCTGTAAATCTAAAAGTATTCTAAAATAAGAAGTTTATTGGGGGGAGAAAGGAAGTCCAAGGAAATACAGTGGAGTGAAATCTGAACACAGAAATCTGCCACATGAGTGAAGATAAAAAATCAGTCAAACAGTAAAGGAAGTAGCACATTACATAGTAATTTTTAAAAGTAGGGTAGACATATGATGATTTGGGCCAGGTTCACCGAACTTTTCCTTTTACAAATAAAAACAGGTATGGAGAAAAGAGAGTGAGCTCACCAAATCCTGAGAATTTTTCACTAAGACCACACAGCTTGGAAATAACCTGAGAGACTAATGAATTGTATAGATAGCCCAGAGAAAAGTAAAATCATTCCTGAACAGAAGAAGCCTGTATTACAGAAGAATCTTTACAAAGGAAGGAAGAAGCACCAGAGCAGGCCATTTTCCACTATACCAATGGAACAAGTAAAAGCCCAAAAGTAATACTCCATGGAATCCGGATATACACAAGAACAGGTAGAGTGAGCCCATGGTCCACTGCAAGACACCAAACAATTGGAATTACTAATATAAAGAAAAGGCTTGAGATGATCACAGCGAATGCAGAGAAAAAGAGAGGGATTCAAATAATTATTAAACAGATAATACATAAAGACAAAAGTACCCTAATAATAACTAGAGTCTCTAAAACAGCCTAACAAATAGAATACAAAATTCACAAATCTAAAATTTCCATGAACTAAAACAAGAATCAAATAGTCCTTAGAGAGGCATGCTGTGGGTTCCAAATATGTTATTAAAGAAGAATCAAAACAAATACTATGATTAAGTTCTTCTAAGAACAAAGAATCCTTCAGGCAGAAAAAAACCAAAAACCAAAACAAATCACATATAAGTAAGGGAAAAAAACCTGTAACCGGACTTCTTTTTAGCCAAACTCAATGTCAAAAAATAGAGTAACATTTTTATAATGTTTATGAGTTATAACTCATATATATTTATAACATTATAAAATGAAATTCAGTTACCCAGGGATTTCCCAAAATAAAGAAATCAGGTATAAAAATGTCATGTATGAAAAAAGTTGCAGATAATGATTATTCAGTCCTTTTAAATATAAAATCAAAATTAAACAAGAGGGGGACATTTTGGCTATAGAATCTAATACAATTTTTACAAAGATTTTATAACTAGAATTAATAAAGAAAAAAAGGAGTTTAAAACTTACTTCATAGCTGAAAGTCAAATGATACTGTTTAACCGAAACACCGCAAATTTCAAAAAACTGAAAAGAATTGATGATTCCAAAACCTCAATGTTTTTCAGTCTCTTTTCTTAAATTTTGAAGGATCTTTGGGGAATTAATACATCTTACTGTATGAAGTAGACTTTGCATGAGGTTCAAAATTTTCTTTAGTTTCACTTCAATTGATTATTACTCCCAAATTCAAAAAACACACAGCACCAGCTATGAACCAGGTACTTTTCAATATTTATTAAATCATTTAGTCCTCATAACAACTTATACAAAGTAGGTACTATTTACCCATTTTGTAGGCAAAAAACTGAGTCCTAGAGACTCTGAGTAATTTGTCCATTCAAATACAGATGTCTGGATCTGGATTCTGTGCTGTTAACCTCTACATTATATTGCCTTTCAAATAAAACAGTATGTAGAGAATTATTTGATTTTTATCAAATTAGTTCTATGTATACATCCACTCAGCCACCAACCATCAACCATCCATTCTTGTAGGTAATAGTATTTAACTATATAAGCAAAGAAAATGTTTGGAATAATGTTTCTCTATTGATAAAGATAGTTATTTGGGAGTAGGCACTGGGGAATTCAGGTAAATTTTTTTTTTATTTCTATTATTCAATGAGTTTAACGCCTTATAATGAGTATCAGTCTTCAAAAAAAATGAAGCCATTAATCTAAACAAAAAACAAACCACATTACCTAATCACAACTTGAACACTGTCATGTTAATTATTTAATGACTTTTTGTCTCCCTAATGAACAATGTTTTAATTAGTACTTTACTGTAATCCCCCATGGAGCCTAGCACAATGTCGGGCAGAGCAAACACTCAATAAGTATATTGATGGATCATCATAAAATATTACATTACTACACTGTACCTACCTAACAAATAGTATATTTCTAGATGCTCTAGAGCCTTTACCTAAATCTGACTCAGACTAGCATCATTTACATTATCAGGGAACTTGAAGAAAAACAGAATCTTCAGCTCCACTCCATACTTTTTGAATGAGAATGAGCATTTTAAAAAGATTTCCCAAGTGATCACATTAAAATTGGAGAATTTCTAGAGCATTATTTATCTAAGTGTGGTCCATTATTTACCTATATCAGAATCACCTAGGTTGCTTGTTAAAAATGTAGATTCTCAGGCTCTACCCTATTTCAAGTGTCATTATATTTTATGCTACACCTAATAAAAGTAAAAAGTAGTGATGAATAGGAATGAGCATATTAAGCAGAGAGCAGTGAAAGAACCTACATGGTTTAAATAAATCAAGAAAGTGATACCTAAAGAGGGAAGAAAAGAGGCATCGCAAAGGAAGGTAGAGTAAGTATACCAACAGTAGGCTATGAAGAAGTAAAGAGAGTAATTGTACAGAGAGTGCTGTGTATTCCCCCTCACCCCCCCTTTTTTTGACTGTTATCCCTGACATGCAAACTACTACAGCATGACTGTGGGAATATGAAATTTACTGGTGAACCATATAACAATCAGTAACTTTTCTTAATATGTAACTATCACATAATGCATGGACTTTATAAATGCTCCAAAAGTCACATATAGTTTTAAACATATACATACACTTTTAGAGACATTTCCATATGCTCGGCTCGTGCAATTGCTTCATCTCTCTCCTCGTTGGCTAACCGCAGTCGAGACATAATAGCTTCATCACGTTCCTTCTGTGCAAAATACACTTCTTCAACCAGAGCTACCAAATATATAATCCATAATTAATTAGAGAAAATCTAAAAATGCATATTTTTAGCAAAAAGAAAAAGAAAAACAATTTTGTTATTTTACTAAATTAAATTAGTATCAATTAATCCTTGAAAAAACATTTTTAAAAGCTACTACAAAATTGAAATACATTTCATACCCATAAAAACACAAATTAAAAGGTCAAATAATAACAAATACTGTGAGCTTGTGAAATAAAGGAAACTCTCACATACACTGCAGATAGGTGTATATATTTCTACAGTCATTGAGTAATTTGGCAATATTTATTACAGTTAAAGATTTGCCTATAACCTGGCAAATCTCCTATTTGGTATGCAGCCTAGAGAAATTCTTGCACATGTGCACAAGGAAACATGTATAAAAAAATGCTTACTGCAGCATTATATAACAGCAAAAACTTAGAAATAACCTAAATGTCCAATAACAGGAGCAAGAATTAAAAAATTACTAAACATTCAAAATGGAATACAATACAACATTTAAAGTGAATTAGCTGGACACATTTCAAGAATAAAATTATGGCAAAAATTGCAAGGTCCAAGGCAAAACAACTCTACCTATCATTTATGGACAAACACAATTAGTAAAAATATCAAAACAAGCATGGCAATGATAATCATCAACTTCAGGACAGTAGTTATGTCAGTAGCATAGTGGAAGAAAAGGAAAGAAAATGGGATCAAGGAAAAAGCAAACGGGCAGAGCTGAGCTCTTTAGCACTGCGCATCTCCAGAGAGCATGGTTTATATAGATCGTAATACAAATGGTCTCATCTAGATTTGTGCAGCACTACATAGGGAGCTTTGATGTTATCTGAAATTGTCATTTCTCAAGCATAATTTCTACCTGAAATTTTATATAACTTTTTTTTGGTAGCCTCATGTTGTATTTTATTTTTTTTTGAAGTTTTTTTTATTACGTTATGTTAATCACCATACATTACATCATTAGTTTTTGATGTAGTGTTCCATGATTCATTGTTTGCGTATAACACCCAGTGCTCCATGCAGTATGTGCCCTCTTTAATATCCATCACCAGGCTAACCCATCCCCCCACCCCCCTCCCCTCTAGAACCCTCAGTTTGTTTCACAGAGTCCATAGTCTCTCATGGTTCGTCTCCCCCTCCGATTTCCCCCCCCTTCATTTTTCCCTTCCTACTATCTTCTTCTTTTTTTTAACATATAACGTATTATTTGTTTCAGAGGTACAGGTCTGTGATTCAACAGTCTTACACAATTCTTATATAACTTTTAAAATATCACTGCAATGTTAGACAAAAAGGGGCTCAAATACCTAGGTCACTGACCAAATTTTACTTACACTGTCAAACCACAAAATAAACTTAGGAAAGATGTTTGAAATGTTCTTTTAGTTCACAAAACATTGGGTTTTTGCTAACATTTGTCATAGATTAATGCATAGCTAATCAAGAGTTATTCTTGTATTATTTAAATTATAACTGGTTGAAAAGAAAAGAACTCCGAGAGTAAATCATCTATATCTTTTCCATAGTAGAATACAAAATGGAACATGCAATGGCAAAGCTAAAGTCAAAACCATTTTTGGGGCACCTGGGTGGCTCAGTCAGTTAAGCGGCTGTCTTCGGCTCAGGTCATGATCCTGGGGTCCTGGGATCGAGCCCCACGTCCGGCTCCCTGCTCAGCAGACAGCCTGCTTCTCCCTCTCCTTCTGCCTGCCACTCTGCCTACCTGTGCTCTCTCTCTATCTATCTGTTGAATAAATAAATAAAATCTTTAAAAAAAATAAAAAATAAAAAATAAAGTCAAAACCATTTTCAAGAAAGTGAGCCTAAGGGAAGAGAAATATATTCATTCATTTCTTCACTCATTCATTAATTTATTCTTTCATCAAATATTTATGAAATTCCTGCGGCAGTCACCCATCCAGTTTTTAGTAGTATGACTACCATGTTCTTAAAAGTCCTTACCTTCCTGGAGATGTATACATTCTATTATAGAGAGACAGACAGCAGAGAGAAAGCAGGGCCAAAATTAAACAGGCAGATAGTTAGACAGATAGAAGTAAAGGTTTTGAAAGAAAATAAGGGTGTGTGAGAGAAAAAAAGAATGATTTGGAACATGGGAAAAGAATAAACTAATTTAGGAAAGGTGGCCAGAAAAGGGCTTTTTAAATAAATGACATTTCAGCACATGTAAATAAAGGAAGAGAAGCCATATATATCTATATATTTGAAAGTAGACTAATAAGCAGAATAAAAAGTAATACAAAGGCCCTGAAAGTGTAAGAGGAACAGCAGTAAGGCCAATGTGTCTGAAGCACAGTGATAAAGGGTGAGAGATCTGGGCGATCACAATGGGCCTTGTGATCCATAGCAAGGATTTTAGGTATCATCTAACTATAATGGTAGCCTATAATGATAGCCAATGGGAGTGTCCTGGGCAAGGAAAAGACAGCATCACATTTATATGGTGGAAGTCTGAAAAGGAATTCTGGTTTCTGAGTGAGAAATAGTCTGGAGGTGGGCATGCATAGAAGCAGAGACTAGTTAGGAGACTAGAGGAGTAATCTAAGCAAGAATTCACTTCAATAACCCATATAAATGGCCCATTCCTTGAAAGTAAAGCTACGCAGAAGTAAATATACATATATATGCCATCCTAGAGTTTAGATATTACATTAAAAGACTTCTAGAATAGAAACAATTTGATCAAATCTGTGCTTTAGAAGGAAACACCCACAAGTTGGCATATAGACTGTATGTGGAAGATGCAGGGGTCAGCAGAAAGTTGCAGGTTGGATTGTGTGTGCCCCTTGACCCAATCGTAGATTACTGTAACAGTTCAGGTAAGAAATAATGAAATCCTGAACCAAAGTAAGGGCAATAAAATTAAAAAGAAAAAGAAAATGGATTCAATTCGTAACAAAAAGGGTAAAATAAGAGAACCCAAGAGCTAAGCATGTACTGAATAAATTTTAGAGAAGAGAAAAATAGGACGGGTGACCTTACTAAGCATCTCTCAATATATCAGCAGTATGATTTTCTTAAAACCTTAGGATAAACAGGTTACTCTTCTTGCTGCTGCTACATAGATTTCAAGGCAAAAAAAAAAAAAAAACGGTCTCAGCCTGGCATTCAAGGAAAACTAGAGTCCAGTTCTAGCTTACCTTCCCAGCATCACCTATCACCATGTTCCCTCCAGGACAATGTTACATAAAATACAGGTTGCAAAACACGGTTTTTAACAGTTACGTATCACTTTAATGTATATTACAAAAATGCAACGGGTATATTAGGCCTATAATGTCTCCTAGTGTCATTTAATTTAATGTCTAATTAAATTTTAAATTTCTCTAAGTTACCAAAACACATTGTTGAGCCAGATGCCCATACGAACGTAACTTTCTATTACTTCATTTATCTGAAGTTCAAAAACACAAAAGAATGACCTAGTTATTAAACTTAGGATAATGATTACCTTTTGGAAGGAGTACTGAAAGGGAGGATGAGGGACATTTCTGGGATAATTGGTGATATTTGGTTTCTTGATCTGGGTGCTGGTTACATAGTTTGTTCACACTTTCTGAGATTCGTAAAACTGCACAGTTATTGGTGTACTTTTATGTTTAGATGTTAAAACTAAATAAGAAACACTACATTAAAAAATACATTTATCTAGTTAAAAAGTTGAGCTGATTTAAAGAAAAATATTAAGAGTAGAAAAAAGTTAGTATGTATGATAAAATTTCTGAAGGTACATGTTAAGATTAAATTTTAAGCAACAGAGACTTGTCCTTCTGGTCAAGATGGAGTAACAGGATTTGGATTTGTCCTTCCACTTAAATCAATTTTTTAAAAGATTTTATTTATTTATTTGACAGAGAGAGAGAGAGAAAGTGTGCACATGCACTCGGGGGTAGGGGCAGAGAGAGAGAGAAAAGCAGACTCCATGCTGAGCAGGGAGCCCAATGCAGGGGCTTGATCCCAGAACTCTGGGATCATGACCTGAGCCGAACGAAGGCAGACGCTGCTTAACTGACTGAGCTACCCAGGTGCCCCAAAACAATTTTTAAAAATGGACAAAATATTTAGGATGACAGCTTTCAAGACTGTAAGGAAACAAACAACAGTGACCTGAGGAAACAAACAAATGAGTTGAGCCCTATGATTAGCCCAGCTTAATACACAGAATTTCCAGAATATGGCACAGGAAGGGAAGAATCAAGGAGGAACCCAGCTGATTCCACAATTTGGGAGGGCAGAGATATAATCTGGAGAAACCAAAGCAGCCGGAATTCACAAGAGAAACTATAAGAGAAAAAACAGCTGCAAAGAAAGAAAATTTTGAAGTTGTACAGAGGGTCTTCCTCAAAATGTCAGTTGAATACTGAGTGCACCTGTGAGTAAACTACTCTATACAGGGGAAAGAACCACCTGAAAGGATTAGAGGCAACAGTGCCCTGGGCTCCAGAAAACCAAAAATAATGCATGTTGTTCCCACCAGCCAGATCAGAAAACCTCAAGATTCATGAGGTACTGCATAGAGTACTCAGAAGAGTCTTACCTCAGCAGTGGGGATTAATTAACCCTAAACACTGCTCTGGTAACATCTAGCGTATCTTTAAAACATGACCCAAAAGGAGAGACCTGTTTCCAAAAAACATAAGTACATCTGATTAGAAAGCTCAAAAATATTTTATAAGAATACAAAATAGCTTCCAAAATGGTAAAATTCATCATGGCATCCAATTGCCAGGCATGCAAACAAGCACCAAAATTAGGACCCATAATGACAAAAAATTAATCAACTGAAACGGACTAATATTTTTGTCAACCAACTAATACATAACCCTGTTTTATGTGTGTTTCTGTTTAAAGACACTTGTTTTAACATATACTTTGATTTAATAACATTGAATCCATGGCCAAAGGCACTGTAACTCATGCCTGAACAAAACTTACCTAATACACATATTTTCTCCGTAACTCACAACATAGCCTTCTGGTACTCAGGGAACACTAGATTGTACTTCAGCACTACACTTGGGGGCTGTTTGAAACAGTGAAATCACTAATAAAAGGCACAAAAATGAAGTAAATCTAACACAAAATAAGCTACAACTAGAACACTTATTTACAGTATAAGAGTTGAAACAAGAAGGTGGTGTGGCCTTGAATGTGATTATATTTGTTTTTCTCTTCTTAGTTTGTTATTTTAGTAATTTTTATTAATTTTTTTAAAGATTTTATTTATTTTTTTGACAGAGAGAGACACAGCGAGAGAGGGAACACAAGCAGGGGGAGCAGGAGAGGGAGAAGCAGGCTCTCCGTGGAGCAGGGAGCCTGATGTGGGACTCGACCCCAGGACCCTGGGATCATGACCTGAGCTGAAGGCAGACGCTTAACGACTGAGCCACCCAGGTGCCCAATAATTTTTATTAATTTTTTAAAGGTAAAATAACCTTTCATTCCACAAGATGAATACAAAACCTAAAACTATAAATGTTCTGGGAGAAAACCTTCGTGAATTTAGGTAGGTGAAGCTTTCTTAACTATAGTACCGAAGTATATAACCCATTTTTAAAAATTGATAAATTGGACTTCAATTTAACTCAATTAAAAATCTCCACTCTTCAAAAGACACGGATAGAAAATTAAAAGAGAAGCCACAGATAGAAAAAGATAATCGCAAAGCATATATCTGATAAAAGACTTGCATCCTGAAAATAATTTTTAAAACTCTCAAACCTCAAAAATAAGAAAACAAAAAAACCCAATTAAAAATGGGCAAAAGCTGGGGCACCTGGGTGGCTCAGTCGTTAAGCGTCTGCCTTCGGCTCAGGTCATGGTCCCAGGGTCCTGGGATTGAGCCCCACATCAGGCTCCCTGCTCGGCGGGAAGCCTGCTTCTCCCTCTCCCACTCCCCCTGCTTGTGTTCCCTCTGTCTCTGAGTCTCTCTCTGTCAAATAAATAAATAAAATCTTTAAAAAAAAAATGGGCAAAAGCCTTAAGACACTTTATCAAAGCAGACATACTGATGATAAATAAGCACAAGGAAAGGTGCTCAACATCTTTAGTCATTAGAGAAATGCAAATTAAAACTACAAGATAACCACCACATACCTATCACAAAGGTTAGAATGAAAGCATGATTAAAGATGCTGGGAAGAAGGGAGAGCCACTGGAACCCTCATTCACTGCCTGTGGGAATGCAGGATAGTGCAATCACAGTTGGTCAGTTTCTTAAAAAGTTAAACATACACCTACCATAAGACTCAGCTATTTCACTCACAGGTATTGATCCAAGACAAATTAAAGCATATGTCCATACAAAGACTTACACACAGATATTCATAGCATCTTTGTTTATAATGGCCCCAAACTAGAAACAAAAATTTCAATCAACAAATGAATGGATAAACAAACTCCATGACAAACTGTGCTAAACAACTGGATATCCACTTGCATAAAATCAAATGCTTTTAATCAACAGTTAGATAAGGTTAAGGAATTCTTGTTATGAACACAGCTTTTGGAAGAACCAGTACTTTCCAGCACAATTTTCATAGGTGTTTTTTTTTTTTTTTTAAGGTAGTATCATTGGTGCTATTGGCTTTCTGTAGCTATACTATTCTGCCACCACCTATCAATTCATTGTGCCATTTTGAAAGAAACTTCTGCCCATAATGTAGTACACAATAATGAGTTTTAATTCCCCCTGATAATTGTATGCAATTTCCTTCCAGGAAGGATACTCATAACAGCTTAGAGAAAGCGACATAGTGTATTAGGAAGAATATGGGCTTTGATTCAGATCCGAAGTGTCAACATACTAAAGTTACTACTTTACTAAACCTGTTTTTCCATATTTTTAAATTATTTTAGTCTCAGTTCAGGTGCATAAAATGTATATGATACCACCATTTACGGTTGTTAGGGAAAAATTAAGTGAGATAATATATGAAAGCTCTTGGCCAAATAAGTAGATTCTCAACAAACATTGGTTCCACGCCACCACTACCATCTCCACTCTCAATCCACAGATGCCCAATGTGGCTTCATTTCTAGACATATTAAAAAGATGATTTTGATTAATTTGGACCATTTATATACATGTATGTATACCTATTATACACACACACATATACATATATACATATGTGTATATATTTTGTTGGCATTCAAAAATCATACATGGGAACTGAAAGAAAAATTATTTAGAACCCATTCTATATTGTATACTGTACACTATAATGACATAATAATTTGTACCAAATATCACAATATTCTAAGATATTTTAAAAATTTTATATTATAAAACACTTCTACTTCACTTCTACTCCTATGTTTGTTGCAGCATTATTTACAAAAGCCAAGATGTGGAAGCAGCCCAAGTGTCCACTGATAGATGAATGGGTAAGGAAGATGTGGTATATATACACAATGGACTGTTTTTCAGTCATAAAAAAGAATGAAATCTTGCCATTTGCGACAACATGGATGGACCTAGAGGGCACTATTATGCTGAGTGAAACACATCAGACAGAGAAAAACAAATACCATATGATTTCACTTGTACATAGAATCTAAAGACAAAACAAAATTAGAAAAAAATAAAAAAACAGAAATGGTCCCATTAATATAGAGAATAAACCAGTGGGTGCCAAAGGGGGAGGTCATGGGGAAATGGGCAAAATGTGTGAAGGGGAGTGGGAGATACAGACTTCCAATTATGGAATGGAAAAGTCATAAGTATGAAAGGTACGGCATAGAGAACGTAGTCAATGGTATTTAATAGTGTTGTATGGTGACGGATGGTAGCTCTACTTGTGGTGAGCAAAGCATAACATGTAGAGTTGTTGAATCACTATGCTGTCTTGAAACTAATGTAACAGGTATCAACTACATAGCAATGAAAAAAAATTTAAACACTTCTAAAAAAAACAAAAAACCAACCCACTTCTAATTTGTAGGTCAGATAGGATGGACAAAATGATGCTGCACAGTGATCTAAGTACAGATAAACATGTGTGTCATGTCCTGAAATATTCTGACATATCAAAAGATTAAAATACTAATTACTAAACTTAAATGCCAACAGGCTTCCTATCACTTCTGTAAAGTGTGATGAGATGTTTATAAAGTGACTTTTAATGTAAGCTGTGTTCTACTTTATATACAATAACACTTTAATGAAAGAGGTAAGACTAGCAATGTTAAGGGCTTTAAGAATAAGTATGGATATCTCTATACTTAAACACTTTACACCAAGGGCTTATTTAGTCCTGTGTTAATCAAGAGAAAACATTTTTTTCCCCTCTATAATGCTATCAACTCTAAAGAGGTAAATAATGTGTATATTTAAAGGAGATTGCCTTCTGAGTATTCTAAGGTTAGGTTTTAAAGTAACATAAAACACACACACATAAAATCTGATTACACATTTTATAAATGCTAAGAAGTATTTCCAAAATTAATTTTTAAACATCTATAAGTTACATGTGAAATTTGATTATGAAAAACCTGATTCTTTCTAGAATTCAGTACTTTCAAAGGATCAATATGCAACCCTCAAACATTTTTAGTAAAGAAAACTTAATTGTAAACACTGAGCTTTTCCAAGGTAGATGACTATTACAAAGTTCAGTAGAAAATCAATATAGCATTTTAGTTGGAATTTGCTCATTAAACACCCACAGCTCTAATGCAAATTATGATGGAATGAATAAAGCAAATACGCATGCTTCTTTCTTTTTATTAAATGTAAAATCTACTGTTAATTGCATCTCGTATGTCATACAAACTTTTCTCCTTAACTATTAAATAGAAGCTTTAACAAAAGTCATTAGAGATTCTCTTTCTTTGACTTGAATAAATTTCAATATTTGTTCAGTAAAGGTTCACAGCAGTTAAATTACATTAACAAATATTATTAGCTACTATGTAAGCCAACCAAGTAAAATACTTATATTGTAGGTAAAACAAATCATTGGGTGTTTACAATAATATTTGGATATCTCCATTTTTAAACATGGTTATCAAATATCCTATAATTCCTAGGCAAATTCGAGGAAGATTCTGAGAGGATCACCCCCCCCAACACCAAATACTCAAATTTGTTTAGTAAGCTAATTGTTTTCTAATATGGGCAAAAGTAAATATGAAGAAGCTGAACCATACTAAGTATGAGTTTATTGAGTCAAGACAGAGTACATATTTTCTTAGTAGAACCCAAGTCTATTGACAATCCCATATTCTACACTTCTCATACTACTTTTAAAATACAATAGAAGTGAGGCAGTGTATTGGAAAACATTCTAGTTTAAACACTGGATCATGATTCTCTAAATAACATAATTTGGAGGATAGACATTTACCAAGAAAAAGAATCCATTTATTAACATCCTCAAGGTAGTTATAGAAATAGAAAAGGCTGAACTAAAGCGAAGGAAAAAGATATCATCAAGATTTGAAACATATAAAATAATCACTGATTACAATTCATGTTCCAAAATTCTAAGTAACAAATATAGATAACAGTTTTATGAAAGACAGGTCTTTTATTATATTTGAAAGAATTTCAGATTGTCTGGGTATCTACTGCTTTACCTGTTAAATGGATTCCTTGCAAATATGCTAGTGTTTTATGAAACCACCATATATTCCAGAACCATAAACATTACACTACATCTTTTAATTTCCTTAGAAATTATAATTTCTCTCTTTGAATAAATCAGTTATTGGAAATTTAAACATAGATGGTAAATGTCCTACACCAACAGAAAATTAACCAACCTACTCCAAGTAGTTTGATGCCTCTATTTTTTCTTTTACAGACCAGACTATTAAGTTTTTCTAAAGCTGTATTTGAATGTTCAACATTTTATGTGATTATTTTGTAAATAACCTTTTCTGATTAAAATAATACAGGCTCATTGTAAAAATATAGAGACAGAAATATTTTACATAATCTTGTAACTTTCTGTGTATACTTAAACACAATATATTCCTATATTCTTCAGTATTTTTCAAAAATATGAAATACTACATGGGATTTTATCATTTGGACATGCCATATTTGAAGGAACTAAGATACTCCTAGTATTAGATTTTACACTGTTCTCATTTATTCACTATATAAATAATACTGTAATGAACATCTTTGTATGCAAATCTCTATGTATATACATAGCTAATTACTGAGGCAAATTCCTAGAAGTATGGTTACTGCATTAAGTATCAGCTTCTTAAGCTCTTAATACACACTTTCAAATTTTCCTCTGTAAAGTTGCTGGTACATATATACTTATCAACAGTATAGAAACTGTTAAAAATTAATTAGAAAAATATACAAATAATAAGTTTTAGTAGCAAAACTATAAAATAAGAACTTTTTTTTGCAAAACCCTGAATTATTATATACATGTACTTAGTACAGAAAACTCAGAGTATGTAAGAATATTTTCTAAGAATATCCTATTTACATTCAAACATTTAATATATCTGATATTAGAGCTAAAAATGTTATTGTGAGAGATAAGCTTATCCCAGAAGTATTAAA
Source organism: Phoca vitulina (assembly GCF_004348235.1). Lineage (NCBI taxonomy): Eukaryota > Metazoa > Chordata > Mammalia > Carnivora > Phocidae > Phoca > Phoca vitulina. Next base: position 13,236,979 of record NW_022589710.1, on the reverse strand, counting down.
ACCAGTATCAATTATTTTATGCACTTTTGAAATACAATTTTTAGAGGTACTCAACTTACTTTCTGCATAAAATATCTACTTTAAATTTTAATTAAATACCAATATGAAAATTCTATAAAATATAACTGCTATCTAAAATTTTTCCAAGATCATTTCTTCTTCAGAATTAACTAAACATATGGAAAAAGTCTTAAGAATCATTTTCTGAAAATTTTTCTGTTATTCTAATTAGATGATATGCTCTCAACTGCTTGACACCAGGGTAAATTTCATAGTATACCAGACCTAATTAAATATTTCAATTGTTGGTTATTTTTATGCATAATGCTTTCTTTGTTTACTCAATGTTTATTTTGTTTTTTCCCAAAAAATTACAAACTTTCCTAGGGAAAGAGCTTACAAAATTGGCCATACTCTACCCTCAAGCATTATTTCACGTGGCACTCATCATAATTAATCCTGATTTACACCCACAGGATTCTGCAGCCAAAGATGATAATATAATCAATATTCCACCCCATCAGTATTTCTAACTGCTATATTTCACAGAATTGGGCTTTTTGTTTTTATCTGAAACAACTGGTCATATTCTTGAAATCCTTTTTCCTTCCAAATTAAAAGATGATATGGATATGAAAAAATCCATATAGGGATACCTGGGTGGCTCAGATGGGTAAGCATCTGTCTTCAGCTCAGGTCCTGGGATCAAGCCCCATGTTGGGCTCCCAGCTTAGCGGGGAGTCTCCTCCATTTCCCTCTGCCTCTCCCCCTGCTTGTGCTCTCTCTGTCTCTGTCTCTGTCTCTCTCAAATGAATAAATAAAATCTTAAAAAAAAAAAAGAAAAAATCTATCTATCTATCTATCATCTATCTATCTATCTATCTATATGTATTTCTCCATTATAATACTGTGAATACATTTCAGTGTTAGATTACAGGCTATCATATTTTAGTAATGCCCATTATACACACAGAAAAATAGTATTCTAACGTATTATTTTTTAAAGGTAAGTATTACATTATCTTCCTCTGATATATAAAACTCACTCTTGTTCTTTTTTTTTTTTTTTAAGATTTTTTATTTATTTATTTGACAGAGAGAGACACAGCGAGAGAGGGAACACAAGTAGGGGGAGTGGGAGAGGGAGAAGCAGGCTTCCTGCCAAGCAGGGAGCCCGATGCGGGGCTCGATCCCAGGACTGGGGATCATGACCTGAGCCGAAGGCAGACGCTTAACGACTGAGCCACCCAGGCGTCCCTCACTCTTGTTCTTAATCATTAGATGGTCAATATCATCTGAGATATGGTATACGGTAATAAATACTTTTTTTTAAAAGAGAACAATGTAAATGTTTTCTATGACACAACTTTTATTTTTCAATGTTAATTGGTTGTAGTGTCTTAATGTATTTGCTATAATGGTTATATATCTATACTTTTAACATTTATATGTTAACCTAGAAAAACTTAAGTTGCAAGTTTCACGGATTCTATGTTCTGATGCTTTGCGCAATTACAATTAAACTCCTCTCCTTCCTACCAAAAACAAATGAACATTCTCTGTAATAAGAAGAGCTTGACAATATTTTTTTTAATTTATAAAATGTCAGTCTAAATTTGGGTGCAGAGAAAAGAATCTATGTTTAAAGAGCTAAGCTGTAAAAAGCAGATTAAATGCTTGCAGAATCAGTACAGCAAGATAAGCAAATTATGTAGCCACTGAATTATATGTAAAATGTAACTAAGATAGATGGATGGATGGAGAGAGTGAGAGAGAGAGAGAGAGAGAGAGAGAGATTTATAAACACAAGACTTAGGAACTAAGGAGTTCTTTTGGCTAAAACCCAATATTGGCCTTATTTCAGTTTAATTGGAAGAGGATCTCAAATTCATCTTCTCCATGAGATATCAGGAACCTGGATTTCTCTTTGTACCAAAGGTTAATAAGAAATGTGTCTGCAAAAGTCAAACAGCATTAAATACCAAAAACTGATTATTATTCTACAGGAGTTGTTCTGTCATTCATAATCTCTCCATGCTCCAACCTTCCACAGCTAATCTTTAATGGATGACATGCAAGAAAGAAAAATAACTAACATATAAAGCAGAGATTCTAAAGTGAACGTTTAAGAAATAGAAAAAATAAGGCTTTTAAAGAAATATATTTTAAATATAACAAAATAACATAAAAAACTAAATATTCTTATGCATAAAATTTAAACATAATGCCCACTGAGCCTATTTAGGAAAACTGAAAAGGTTTAATTGAACAAGTTATTTTTAAACTTATAACTACATTACTGACCTAAGAGTAAATTAATGGTTACAACAGGCCATACAATACTGTCACTGTCAAACCCAAAACAAATTTTGAAGTGTTTGTGGTTTAAACATTTTATTTAGATGAAAAGAAGTAGTAAAAAGTAGAGAGTCAATGTTTCTGCTGTGCTTCTCTAAAATATCCCCTAGTATTTAAAGGTCATATATGTCAATGATTTTCAAATAATCTTATCTACATGTACAATTTAGTGAGTTAAAACACAGTAAAAAGTCCTAAATAGCTCCAATGAGATTTTCCAGTGTTAACACATAGGGAATGACCTGGTCATTTCAGCTTTTGCTAAGTAAGTAAGACCTACTTACTATATATTTTTCCTTTATTTTCTTTTTTGTAAAGATTAAAAAAAATAATTTTCATATTTTCAAACTTTTTAAGTAAGGTTAAATCTTAAAATCAAGGGAAATTGAAAACTGTGGAGATAAATGAAATAAAAATACTTGATAAATTATTTTTAAAAAAGAAATACGTATCAATCCTTTGAGAAACAAAACCATATATAAATAGTTATGGGATAGTTACTTAGTATTAGGTACACTTTGAGTGTATCTCAAGGAGTCTTGAGAAAGCAAGATGATGACACCACCATCTTGAGTGCCTTCTATGGGTTAAGCACTTCATAAACATCATCTCACTTAAATGTCACAGCAACCTATAAAATAAGTTTTAACCAAAGCTTAGTCAGGCTGTCACTTACACATGATAAGTGGTAAAAAGATTAGAACAAAGGTCTGAATCCAAAGTCTGAACATTTAATCACTACCTATTTCAATAGTATATTATGAGTGAAAAGTGATTGCAGTCAAAAAGAAATGTCTGAAATCCCAAATCTGTCTTATTTGCTGGCGTATACCCAGTGGCTAACACAATGCCTGGTACATAATGACCCTTCAATAAATATTTCTTGTTTGATTTTTAAAGAAATTAGCTTAGTTCCTATAAAGTGCCTAATAAAAATAGTAATGATGGTGATGTCAAAAAAGGGGAGGGTAAAAGGGTCATTATTACTATTAGCTACAACTTACTGACTACCAGTTATATATTAGGTGCTTTTATATATTATCTATAATCCTTAAAATTATCTGGTAAATTAGTTAATATTCACATCTTACATGGGAGAAAGCAAACCTGAAGAAGCTAATAAGTAACTTGCCCAAAGGCACACAGCTGGTATTAAGTATCAAAGCTGTGATTTGAACCTCGGTCAATCTGATTCCAAGGCTTCTGGTTTTCCCATTATTTCAATGTGACTCACAGAGAACTTACGTGGTTTTGACTACACCAGATTATTTTTGTTTTTTTTAAGATTTCATTTATTTGTCAAAGAGAGAGAGAGAGAGCACAAGCAGGGGGAGCGGCAGGCAGAGGGAGAAGCAGGCTCCCCGCCGAGCAGGGAGCCTGATGCAGGACTCGATCCCAGGACCCTGGGATCATGACCTGAGCCAAAGGCAGACGCTTAACCGACTAAGCCACCCAGGCCTCCCGACTACACCAGATTCTTATTCTTATATTCAATCAGGTGGGAAGAAATATATACATAAGTTACATAATACACATAAAGACAAAAACAAATGAGAAAATCTGAAAGACAACAAAAATGGCATAGGTAAAATGACAAGATTAGATCGTAGCCATCATATAAATTTCCTAAAACTTTGGTTTAGGTGGTCTTTATATATCAAACCTATCACAGGAGTCATCCTAAGATTAGAAAGCAAGCAACTTTTTAAAAAAATCACATCTTTAGTGATTAGCAATACTAATCTCTAATCATAGTAGTACTAATACTAAATCTAATCCATACTCATTGCAGAAAACTTGAAAGGGCAGAAAACTTAATTGAAACATTAATACATCTATTAATAACTACCCAAATTTGCCTTTTGTTTCATATAATGTACATGTATAAATATATTTAACAATATTATACTTAAATACAGTTTTCCCCTACTTTTCACTTAATGTTGTTGTGAAGATCTTCTCATATCACCAAATATTATTCAGAAATGGTTTTTAGTTATTGCATGATGTCGGACAGCATAAACGTATCTTAATTTATTTAACCATTCTGTTAGTGTTTAATTGATTTTAATTTTCTGGCTATCCTAACAAATACTGATATGAATATTCTTACATATAAATCTTTGTATCATATATTGCAAGGAAATGGCTCCTATTTCCTTTGAGTACCTCATATTTTAATTAACATTTTATTTGAAAAATCTATAAACATACATTTTTGTATCTTATTTGCAATTTCCAATGGTTAGAGATTTTTTGCATGTATTTCTTCTAATGGTGGGATATCTTGATTTTTTTTAACATTTATATTCCGCTTAAGTACATCATAATACATAAATGTGTGTACATATTTATAATATACTTAACCAAGTACACTTTTTATTTTGAATATGAAAATAAGCAATGAAAGAAACAAACATCAGTATTTATGTGGATTTTTTTTTGTTCTCATTATATGGATTATTATCCTTCCATATGATACTAAAGAAAATATTTTTCACATGTAATCATATTCCTATAATGTTCCTCTTTCTATTAAGGTACTGACATAGTTGTTTTTGTTACTATGTTTTGCTTTTTGACTACATTTACTACCAGTTGGGTAGAAAATAAGCTATTTAAGGCTGTATGTATGAGAAAATATGAAAAAATGATGAGTCTATCAAGAATCACTTAATGAATTTCTTATAGTTGCAAACCAATGGATTTCTTAAGCAATTCAGTTTTTTAAAAAAATTTTGACATATTACGATGATGATTCTAATGTCACAAGTAAAACATCTTTAATCTTTTTTAGAAGATAGAACTGAAACATTAAAAAGATACACACTGAAAATTTATACTTTAAAAAAAACTTTAGAGGATTTTCATTTTTGTCATTTTTGTAACTAAATGGTTGGATGTATCTCTTTTAACTCGATTGCTTTGTTCCAGAGAAACTATATAGCACTGCTATTTTTATCAATTTAGGAGGCTACCAAAAAATACTAAACATTTTTCAAACATTTACTAAAATAATATTGTATCATTAATAAGAAATATTTGATTAACAATAATCGTAAGGCAATTGAATTCTTTCCAATTTATGCATGCATGATTCATACTATTTATCCAAAGGGAAGTCTTAAATATATACAAATAAGTAAATATTTGAAGTAGATGATTAGCTATATCATACAAAAGTTTTAAGAGTAGATAATACTGCTTAATGACTTTTCCCCTCCAAGACATAAATCATCTATGCAGACATATCAATTCATGCTTTTCATCAGTGAAATGGCCTAAATGGCCTAAATTTTGCCAAATTACTCCTGTAAGGCACATGCAAAGTCATATTATGATGCAAACTCTTTCAAACAAATGTACTTCTTTTAATACCTTCCTAGCAATTAGTATATACATATTTGATTATAAAAAACCAAGACACTTCCAAATTGTTCCAAATTTATATCTGAATTATTCATTTTAAATATACTGTTAATTTTCCTTAAAATATATTAGCCTCATATTTCTCCACTAAATAAGAAACAAGAAATTCATGGTAGTTTAACATTAACAGAAAAGCAACAATTTGTTATTTTAGCTGGAGTATTTATTTATGGTAATTTTGGTTTTATTTTCATGGTGATGTTTAGTTCTATTTCGCATAGACAGGCTGTACCAGTGAATGTGTCTGACCTAAAACACCAGAATTCTTCCACATATGCAACCAGCCTAATGTAGCTCATAAAATATGATTATAACTTCAAACTAATCACAAAATACAATTTTTTCTTAAAATCATTCCAATTGATACAAAAACGTTAGAATAAGTAACCTTTAAAATGCCTCTGCATGTTAATTTCTATTATACTACGAGATTTCTATCCTTAACATAAAACAGTGTGAGGAAGAGAGTCACAGACTATTGAGAATCATCTGATCTTATCTGTAACATATCACAGATACATTAAAAAAATTTCTCCATGCAAAGACCTGTGAGTAAAGATAGACTCCAAAACATATTTAAGGCAGTCATTTATAATCTTAAACTCTGGCAACCTTTCATTTTAATCTTCTCAGTGAAAATATTATCTCCATCATCATCCACATCATCAGATGAAAATTTATTAATTGCACGAAACAGATTTTTTAATCAAATGTAGGTTTCCATTGGCAATGAATATATGACTATCTTCACACAGAAGAGAAGTATTTCCTCTCAACGAGCTAAAACAATAAGTGGTATTTGAACTGCTGGTTGAAAGGTAGAGGCACTGGTAATCATTATTTCCCCTTGTTTGTTCAGGCCCTTCCAAGAAAACAAACAACCTTTTTGTGATTGGATTGACATGGTGTTAACAATGCATTTAATGCCCAAATCAGTATGAATACAGGTAAAGCTCTCACTAATACCAGTACCAGGATGTTAAAGCCACCTATTTTCTATGCAGCCAAAAAAAAAAAAAAGAGAGCCTCCCCTCCTTTGGCAAATAAGCTAGTCTGCTAGTATTCACCAAGCCACATCATATAATAACCTTGTGTATGATTCTTAAGACCATATGTTAATACTCATCTACTATACCTGCTGTCTTTTCAGCAATGTGAGCTTCTGTTGCTTTGTCCTGGAGTTCCAGCTTAAGCTTTAGTTTTCTCTGTTCCTTATCTTCTTTATACAATTTTTCTTGAAGCTAAAACACGTTGAAAAAACACAGATTCTTATTTGAAATATTTCTTGCAGAAATATACTTAATCCCAAAGTAGAAATTATTTTTTCTAAGCCCTTCTATATTACATTTAACTGCCTAAATACGTAACGCCAGGGGGTACCCCACAATATTTAAAATTTTAAGATATTTCATAAAGTAATAATTACCTATAATGATATAGAAATTATAAAAACATTTTGATATACACTTAATTTGTATGTGTGTATACAGGCAAATGAAATTAAAGAAGGAATAACATAATTATTAAAAATAACTACTGCAAAAAGCAATCTGATCTGTTCTTTTGTCTTAAAGCAAAAGACCTGGAAGGCACTATCCTAATAAAATAACGGACAGCACAGCTTTACAGCTTCTCTTAGTAATTCTAATATTTTGAAATAAAATTAATTAAGATAATAATCTTAATATGTGAAACAAATCTCCTTTGAGAACGCTATCCCATCATATTCCATTTAAATTGGCATTGGCACCTCATTTATAACTGGCATGTAATAAATAATTGCTAAATGAAAATACAGAAAATATCTCCTACTTTCATACAGAACCCCTCAAATGTTTTTTGTTTTTTGTTTTTTTAATTTCTCCCTTGGCTTTTGTCATTTGTGTTGTTTTCCGTCAGGCATGATCAACATTCCTAACAACATGCTTCGGTATGATTAGGTCAAAAAACTAGAATATTAAAATCAGAAAGGTATGTAGAGGTATGCAGAGGTTAAAAAAACAGAAGGCATAGAATATGAACATTATTTAATAACATTTAAAGCTCAAAGAAATGTAACTAGAAAGAGTCAGGAAAGATAAAACATGACATGACAAATTGGATTGGGCAAAATGCAGCAGTATATAACAACACAAGGAATGTGACAATATTGCCAAGCCTTATGACTTTAAAGTTTAATTACATATATCATTGAGGTGAAATACAGGGCATCGATTCTAATAAAAAAAGAAAAAAAACTTAAGTAACACGAAATCAGTACATTGCATTTCTCACTTTCCATAATACTGAAGTAAACTTTTACTACAGTAAAACTTGAACCTTTTCTTTAGGTACCTACTCTGGGCATCATAGATTTATGAAAAAGGAAGTGATATCACAGGCCAGCCAGGGAGGAAATTAAAGAAATTGCTTTTTATAGCCAATGTCTCACCTCAGTCATACTCTGATGGTATGGTATGGCAACAACATAAAGCTATACCACTAAAGGATGAAAGTACAGCATGAAACTGAATTATGATGGGCACCAAAGCAAACTTAGGTCAACAGCTAAATGCACACTGTACAATTATCAGACTATCTATATTGTACCTTTTTATTGCTTGCTCTGAGAATGTCCAATTCTTTTAGAAGAAATACTATTTTCTTCTCTTTATCTAAGTCTGAAGTAACTTGACAAGGGATCATACACTCACAATGCAAATGATTATCTCTATGTTCCATAATGCTGTAACAAAAAAAACTGTTAAACAATATACACATATGATTTCTACTATACAGGATCTATAAGTTTTACAGTGCAAATGAGGGAGACAAATTTAATTTTAACAAAGAATATGTAAAGCTACTTAATTTTAAATTTCTCTTTTTATACAGTGTTAAGAAAATACTATGGATCAAAAAGAATAAATACACCAATTTCACAGAGGTACTAATCTAACAACTAAGAGAGCTAAATCTGTGGAAAGCATTTAGTAACTTCTACAGAGATTCATGGTTCAGTACACTTAAAGAATTCAGGTTTTAAGGGTTGTGAATAATTCAATTTATACTTTTGGTCAGGAGTCTAGAAACTTACCTCACTTTCTGGAAAATGGGAACAACAATCATACTTTTTTCAACTTGGTTGACAGAATGTCATTTTTTCATTATTAAACTCAAAACAAAAATGAAAACCTAGTCCTGTGACATTTAATGGTAAATAAATTTTTTTTTGACATTTTGTATGCTATTTGAGAACAATATCCACTTGTTAGCAAGTAGTATAAAGAAGGGAAGGGAAAAGAGATGGACCATTTTTTGAAGGCATTACATTAAAGTTGTAAACATAGGTAAATCTTAGAGTTTCTAAGAAGTTAAGCAGTGAGGTCTGGGACAGTCAGTGCAGCTCTACCTACCATGTATTTCTTCTTTTGCAATGATATTAGATATTTCATACTGTAGCTTTAGCCCAATCTCTACTATTTATTTGTCCATGTGGTTATAAAATGTTTATCACTTCTTCATTCATCCCTACTCCTATTCCCCAAAAGTATATCCCAAATCTGCACTTTAGTAATGATGTAACTGTTTGCCAAAAAGTAGGAACACATTAATATATATCTACTACATTATGTTTAATGTTCATTAATATATCTACTGAATAATTTTTAAATAATTATTTTACTTATTTAGCTGTTCTTAGGCAAAACTGTTAAAATATACTATATTAAATAAGATTCTGTTTGGATTGAATATATAGTAATTGAAATTTTTGTAATTCTGGAGTATTTTCAAAATATATGACTAACTATCAAAGTACTTTAATCCCATAGAGGTAAAAGTCACAGGTGTCACAAAATCAAATCTCTTCCTGGGATAAGTAGGTAAGGTGAATGTTAAAAGCTGCAGAATGGAAAATAATAAGGAAGACAAATGGGAGAGAGTACAAGGCCTTTTCTAGAAGCATTCAAATTCATTTAAACAAAAAAGCATGCTAACAAAACCCAAAACACATCTTTGGGCTTATTTTGTCCTAGAGATGCCAGTTTTGGGCTCTGATGATTAATTTCCCATTTATATCACCGTAACAGTTATTTCCAGATCCGTATTTGTCCATATTTGGACAAAATTCTTGTCCAAAATGAAAGGACACAGAAAATAATAAGGACACAGAAAATAATATTCAACTTTGCCTTCATTTAAACTCACCTTGTGCTTTTTCACTTAGCAATCTACACACATTACGCCAATGTAAAGAAAACAGTAGAAAACTCTGGTAGATTGCCCAAATTCCAGTAAGTTTATATGTCCAATTTAGCCCAAGCCAAAAAGAAAGGGAGGGATGAATGGAGGAAGGAGGAAGGGAAGAAGAGAGAGTTCTCCCAATCTTGTTTTCTAAATTTAGGGCTGGCAGCACTCACTTGGATTTTTTAGTAGTACAGTCAGCTGTCTCATCACCTGGATAAGGAAAATTCCTTGATCTCTGCCCTGGCAGTTCTGTGTCCTCATGGGTGGCTTCATTAACTAATTCATTGGATTTCTGCTGCATGCCTTCCTTAGAATTCACAGTTGGCTGTTCATCTGGCTCTGTACTTTTATTTCTCCCTGTAGTCTCTTGTTCAAGATAACTATGGGCTATCTCTGTATTTAAAACAAAGCAAAAACAAATACGTGAAATACAATAGCCACATATTAAATCATTCAAATGAATATTTTTGTGGAAATAGGTGCTGTCATAGCTTTAAACATGTACTTACTAGTCTTACTCCTATTGTAATCAGCTAAGCATGTACAGTATAGTTTTTCACTTCTGGTAAGTATTTAGGGCAATGGTTTACAACCTTGACTGCAGGTTGAAATAACCTGAGGCGTTTCTGGAAATCCTTAGCCCAGAACACATCTTATACTAATTAAATCAAACTCTGTTGGAGCATCCAAATAGCTCCAGCATACAATCAAAGCTGAGAAACACTGATGTAGGGGCCTTATTTTCTAGATTTCTTTTCCAGATTTCAAAAAATAGGACGCAATAAGTTAATGATTATAGGGAAGTGATACTGTGCATGCAACTCTGGTATCAGACTGCCTGGGTCAGAATGCCAGCTTTGCCAAGTGCATAACTTTGGTCAAGTTACTTACCCATTCAAGACTAAGTTTCTTGTTTGTAAAAGGAGAACATAATAGCATTTTTACTTGAGTTATTTTGAGGATTGACTGGGTTAATACATGCAAACTACTTGGCTTAGTGTTTGGCACATCAATAAATGTTAGCTATTATTTTTATCACCATTATCATAATTTTAAAATTAACACAATATAAGCATTATTTTTAACCTCCGTTTTTATCAGATATACATTATACATTAGAAAATCTATTTTGTAAAGCCTGGCTATCTCATAAGCTGTTATTTTAAGCTGTAACTAGTAAATAATAGCTATTTCAAAGGAATAGTATATCTGATGATATAGTGAAATTTTTGGAAGAAAATGACACACACACACAAGTACATAAAACAAACTCTTTTTTTTTTTTTAATATTTTATTTATTTGACGGAGAGAGACACAGCAAGAGAGGGAACACAAGCAGGGGGAGTGGGAGAGGGAGAAGCAGGCTTCCCGCGGAGCAGGGAGCCCGATGTGGGGCTCGATCCCAGGACCCTGAGATCATGACCTGAGCCGAAGGCAGACGCTTAACGACTGAGCCACCCAGGCACCCCAAAACAAACTCTTTTACCAGTAAATCAGACCAATAGGCACAAATACTGATTGTAACAAATACTTTATTATTTCCAGCATCAATAATGCTTAAACTTTAAAAAGCAGGTGAATCTCACCTGTTTGTTGACGATGTTTTTCCAACCGGTCAAACTTAAAATCCTTTTAAGCAGAAAAGCAGAGGACAGTAGTTTCAGAATAAAAACAAAATAGGGGCACTTATAAATAAGCTATCTTTCACAAAGTATTCATTCCTTAAGGAGAAATTCTTTGCTTGTAGATATGCTGAAATTAGGTGTGACCAGTTATAAACTCCAAGTCCTGGACATTATCTTGTTGGTGCCTGAAGCTAAATCAGAAACTACTTGTTTTTAGTAAATTCCCCTCAATTTCACTTTGAGGAAACAAATAGGGAGAGTGTGCTATCATAATTATATACTGTAAGCTATCTATGAAATTTCAACATTATATTGTTTTGATCTAAACTAACAATTCTAGGTATCTGAAGATTATTTGTTGGTTTTGACATTTCAAAATGCTTACATCGTTTGCTTCAGAAGTTCATCATGCTACTTTTCTAGAAGAGGCTGGTATTAGTAGAATGGAACCCCCAAAATCTAAATTAGGGAATTTTATAAATGGACATTAAAGAATACCACTATATCGTCAATAAACTATGCTTTCTAACACTACCATGTAACTTTAAAAGTACAGTTGACCCTTGAACACATGGCTCTGAACAGCACAGTTCCACTTATCCATGAATTTTTTTCAATAAGTACAGTAGAGTATTGTAAATGTATTTTCTCTTATGATTTTCTTAGTAACATTTTCTTTCTCTAGCTTACTTTACTGTAAGAATGCAGTATATAATACATATAACATGCAAAATATTTGTTAATTGACTATATTATTGGTAAGACTTCTGGTCAACAGTAGGCTATTAAGTAGTTACGTTTTAGGGGAGTCAACCATTACATGTGAATTTTTTTTTTTAAGATTTTATTTATTTATTTTTGAGAGAGAGAGAGAATGAGCACAAGTGGCAAAGGGAGAGGGAGAAGCAGGGAGTCCGATGAGGGACTTGATCCCAGGACCCTGAGATCATGACCTGAGCCGAAGGCAGACACTTAACTGACTGAGTCACCCAGGTGCCCTATATGTGAATTTTTGACCACATGGGGTTGATGCCCCTAACCAACAGATTGTTCAAGGATCAACCATAACTGAAATGAAAGAGAATTATAAGTAGTTACTGAAAGCAATATCAAAATAACAAAATTTGTCCCCAGGAATGTATCAGAAAGTTACTATTAGGGCCTATACTATTCTCCAGTTTATGAGGTGCAAAGATTCCCCAAAAGGTAAAAAGATGAACCATGGAGCACTTGCAGCTATAAAAAGTCCCCAGTACTCCATGAAAACACAATACCAACTGCTTCAGAATCTTAAGTCTTGACTCTTTGATCTGTTTTGTACATTATGTACATCATTATCTATATTACCATTATCTTATCACTATGTACAACTTGTTCCATATTTTTACCTCCGTATTTCTGGGTCTAGTTCAGCATCTTTCTCCTCTCAGTTTTTTATTTCTAACCTCCTAGTGTTTGCTTTACTCCATCCCTGGTATCTATACTTGCTATCTGCTTACTTTATTTATAGCTCCCTTCCTTACTTCAGCTTACCAAATGCCAAATTTTATGATCTGCTGAACTCTTGGTAAATCAGCACCTTTTCACCAGGGACTGCCCTATCTTCACCAAACTCAGAGCAGATGTGTGCCTTTCCCAATAAAAGGATTCTTTGTGGATCCCTCCTGGATTATAGTAATTATAATACCTTATAGTATTATTAAAATAAACTCAGCTAGTCCTAATGTACTTCTGAATTTGAATTCTAAATGTTTAATATTGTTGAAGAACCCCATACTGTGTGACTTGGCTCTGATTAATTCTAGATGTTTCTAATCTTGCTCTGTACTAAGAGCTTTTAGATTCCCAACTATAACTGCTTACCAAACATTTGGAGCCTCCTCTGCAAATCAGACTATCCATACTCTTCTATGGAGAATTTAATTTTACTTTAGGGTAACAAGGCTGATTTATAATATTTTCCTTTCGTCTATGTTTTTGACCAACTATTGTAGTAAATGTTGCTTAAATCCTCTCTCAATGCTTTTCTACTCTGCCATGTTGCATTATCCTATATCTGAATTCAACTTCTGTATAGAGAGTTTGAGCCCTTTAATTTATTTATTCATTAATATAATAATCCATGGAAAACCTCCAATGTGATATGCTGTATGAAAGTACTGGGGAAAACAAAGACAAGTGGGAAACAGACTCTCCCTTCAAGGACTCTATAGTACAGTGAGGAAGGCAAACTGGTCTAATGATTTGAATACAATGTAAAAGGACTATATTAGGACTATAGAGACCAAATAAAAAACATGCTAGACATACTGATGCTCAACTAGAAGACTCTGGGGAGATTTCACAAGCATTTGTTCCAATAAAAGACAAGTAGGGATGTGCAAAGCAATCAGTTACTAAAGGGTTCGAGTTAGATGATGTAAAGAAAAAGTTGACAGACTGTAAGAATAAAAAACAGGAAAAAACACACATGGGTACAGAGAAGGAATAACTTTTGGAAAAACACAGACATTTCTTGTATGTCTTTCTTGAATTGACAAGATGTTATAGTAAGGGAGTAAAAATTTCTAAAATGAGTAATATGTAGGACAAAGTCCAAGATGTGGTTCATCTGGGAATGGGTTAATGAAACAGACTGATGGTGAAGGTACTTGGAGAGGAAAAAATCAAGGAATTAGGGTACTAAAAGTGTCACTATTAAGACATGGAAATTATTCAGAAAAATGGTAAGAAAAGAAAGGAGAAATGAGAATCAAGACTTCACTGACTGCATGAACATGCTGAAGACAGAGACAGGTGAAAGAGCTGACAGGAACTGATTGTAGGTAAGTCATTTCTTTTTATCCTTTTACTTTGAAATAATTTCAGCTTTATAAAAAAGTTGCAAAAACAGTACAAAGAATTCCTATATACTGGGTGAAGGCACCCAGATTCTCCAGATGTTAACATTTTACCGCATTTGCTTTATTATTCATTCTCTCCAAATCTACCTACCTACCTGCCTATCTACACGTGTAATTTTTTTCGTAACATTTGAGAGTAACTTACAGGCATGATGTACTTTGACTTTTCAAGTCAAATTTTAAGATGATACAGCTCTGTCATATTGCATTTTGCCAAGTTTTCTTTACTCTTTTCAAAGCCTGACTTAATTTCAGTTTCTGAGTTAGTACTGTCTCCAACCAAGAGAAGATGATAGCACTTAGTGACTCTAACTCAGTCGTCGGTTATTTTCCCTAAACTCTCCAGCCCAGAAGGTAGACCATTATGGGGGCACCTCGGTGCCTCAGTCATTAAGCATCTGCCTGTGGCTCAGGTCATGATCCCAGGATGTTGGGATCGAGCCCCACATCGGGCTCCCTGCTCTGCGGGACGCCTGCTTCTCCCTCTCCCACTCCCCCTGCTTGTGTTCCCTCTCTCGCTGTATCTCTCTCTGTCAAATAAATAAATAAAATCTTAAAAAAAAAAAAAAAAGACCATTATGAAGTGATAATGGGGTGAAGCTACTAAAAGCTTCAGTTGAGCTGTTTGGATTGCCCCATCACCTGAAAAGGCATTGCATAAGGAAATTTAAGTTTATAAGGCAATACAACACAACAAAAAGAGAAGTTATAGGTCTGTTTTGCACACTACTCAATTAGAGAGATAACTGTTTAAAAGAAAAAACATTCACGTCTGATTCAAACTCTTATCTCTAGGCAGATGAAACTTTAAAATTATTCTATTAATTCCTCTCTTTCACATGGTTTAAAATGGAAACTCCATAACCTTCTTTAGTAATCTGCCTCAGTGTTTAATCAATGTCCTTGTTAACTGTTCCATCATTATGATGAACAGAATACTATTTAAACATATTTCTCCATATGGACTTAGAGAGTCAATTATCAATCTCTTCATACTTCATAAGACTCTGAAGTCTTTCTTTTTTTATTGTTACGTTAATCACCATACATTACATCATTAGTTTTTGATGTAGTGCTCCATGATTCATTGTTTGCGTATAACACCCAGTGCTCCATGCAGTACGTGCCCTCTTTAATACCCATCACCAGGCTAACCCATCCCCCCACCCCCCTCCCCTCTAGAACTCTCAGTTTGTTTCTCAGAGTCCATAGTCTCTCATGGTTCGTCTCCCCCTCCGATTTCCCCCCCCTTCATTTTTCCCTTCCTGCTATCTTCTTTTTTTTTTTTTAATATAATGTATTATTTATTTCAGACATACAGGTCTGTGATTCAACAGTCTTACACAATTCACAGCGCTCACCATAGCACATACCCTCCCCAATGTCTATCTTTCCTAAGAGTTAAACGACAGGGAATTTTTATGACTACTATCAATTCCTTTATTTACTTTATTTGCTCTTCTGTGAGCACACTGTATTACTAGACATGAGAATTTGACTACTTCAAACCAAATATATTTCCCAATTTTTTCTATTAATACCTTGTGCTATCGCTACCGTACAAGCTTATCCTATGGCCATTTGAAAATGATGTTATAGAGGATTACTACTAGATAGTCTTCAAATTGCTATTGCTAGAGATAGTTTATTCATCTAGGCAAAATGGGTGGACTTTGTAAAGATTTGGGGGGAATCTTAATACATGTGCCTCAGCCATCCCCAACATATGTTTGAAGACCCTGTGTCACTTTAGTGACTTTTGTGCTGTTTCCAATGGACCATTTTCATGATCTAACAAATTCTCTTTACTTCTGGAGGTATCAGTATTGTCAACTATCTCAATACTAGCATTGCTATTAAATTCTCAGTTCCTTAGCCTAGAAAATTAACAATATTATGCCATTTCCTACCCTAGGAAGGAAAGCTCTAGGATCCCCTTTGAGTTCAATTCTCCAGACAATTGTACATTAGTTAATATATAATACACTCAGTTAAACTGATGCTATTCAACAAATCATGACTCATGGCCAAAAATAACTGTTATTTCCCAACTACTACACACAAGTGAGGAGGTGGCTAGAATCAAATAGGGATTCTTAAAGGCTGGGAAATTCTGTTCTGTCTGGCTTTGTAAATAGTTTGTGACAACTGGTATCTGTGTAAACGGATTTGATGGTCCCCTGGGGGGGTCAATACTGTTTACAGAGCTGTTTCTTCAGAGTGGTAGAGCTAGAATTGTCTCCAGGGATCCTCCCAGGGTTACTCAGAATAGCAACATGCCAACTACCTGAGAGCTCAGGGGCAGAAAAGAAAAAGGGCAACAGAAATACTGTAGGCAAGTACATTCAAATAAATGGATCCCTTGCACCTTCAGATGCAGGTGCTACTTCTGGGCATTTATATCTAAGATGAACAATAAAGGAGGCAATTTTGTTAATGTGCTCTCTGATGCTTACTCACACAATTGGTCACCACTTCTTTAAACTCTTTTTTTGGAGGGGAAAGATGATTACTTATATTATAGCATGTGATTTTATAAATATAAAAAGAACAAAAATCTCATGTTTATCGCTTCTTTCTTTTGTATATTGTCTGTTACCACATTATGTAACAACATCAAAATGATATGACATTTATTGCCACTAAATAAGACTGTAAACTTGATGTGATGATGTAATTACTACAGTAGTCCCATATTTTAAACAAAAGATGTCTTTTTTCAATGATTAAGGATTTCTCTAAGTAAACATTAGTTTCAATATAATCAGAACAACAGTTATCAGTTAGTGGCCCCAAATAATTTCTACTGATTCCTTAAGTAAGTTAAATGTAGGTTATCTGTGTGTGTGTACAAATACTATTTATTTCCTTTACTAAATAATGCTGTTTCCTTTTTTATGTGGGGAAGGGTTAGTTTTCCACATAGATGCATACATGGGCTTCCCCACCCCCTGCTAAACATAAAAGAAAAAGACATCAGAAACTTGTGCCATATCACAGAGTGGTCTCACCTACTATGAGTGTGTACAAGAGAAAAGTTGAGACCTTCCAAGTAGAACACTGGTGTATTTAGATCTTCCAAGCAAAACCACAGTGCGTGGGCTAAAGACAAACAGCAGGGTTTGAATTCTGGCTCCACCACATGGCTGTATGACCTTTAGCAAATTACTTAACCTCATTAATTTCCCAACCAATAAAAGTACATAATAACAGCACCTATCTCAAAAGATTGTTATGAGGATTAAATTATTTAAATTATATAATTTCTTGGAAAAGTGTTAGCAAAGAGTACACACTCAATAAATGTTAGCTATTATTATCTGCAAAATTCTGCTTGGCTAAAAGCAAAAGTTTCTTTTTTTTTTTTAAAGCAAAAGATTTTTAAATTAAAATATAAAAACAATCAATAAAATATAACTTAAAATTTCTTATTAAAATATCCAAAGACATGAATATAAAAATAAATATAATGCTAGCTCATTCAATGAGAAACATACAATAAAGAGAAAATATTTAATGAGGTTAAAACTTGTAGTTAACGTGTAATGGTTTAATAAAGCACATATCAGAACTTCGGAATTTAGAAATCCTGACACTAGGAAAAGATCCTGAAAGAAAATTCATTGCACAGAAAGAAAATTTAATAGTATATTTCTGTAGATTCAATCCCATAGCAAGAAAATAAGAAATTTAAATACAACATAATTTAAGCATTCACTCTATTGGCACAATATTAGATATAATCAGGACTATAGTTTCTACAACATAATTTCTACAACATAATTTAAGCATTCACTCTATTGGCACAATATTAGATATAATCAGGACTATAGTTAGTAGTGCACAGGCACTTACCCTTCAGAGATTCTAATTTGGGAGTCACAAGAAATTAGGTAACTTAAAAATGCAAACTTGTCACTTGGATACTGTACACTCTCTCAGTTTTTAATATATTTTGGCTTGAACAGCAATAAGAAGAAGAAAGGAAGAACTGTAACTTTCATTTTCATTGGTTTACATACATATTTGCCCACATTTCAAGTGCTCACAGCCACACACAGATACAACATCTTGTGTAGTTCTATTAAAGGTGTAATGTATATAATGAGAAGTCAAAAATATATTGGGGGCAGAGGCAGAATATAGCTATCAGATATTGAAGTAAGATTTTATAAAAGTTTATAAAGTTGGAAAATCACGAAACCTGCCAATATCACATAATTTATTCATTTGCACATGAAGGTTCAACATTCAAAATAAACTACATCTTTTACATTCCTATACGTGGTTGCATATTTAGAATAACATATCAAAAAGAAGTGGTGAGGTTATTTCATCCGTGATTAAGACAACTGATGACTTAGCATATCATATTTCAAATTATCCACTGGCTAGACATGAAAATTATTTTACTGGAATTTTGTTATTTGATTATGAAAAAGCTATTTTAAGTGGTGGTACTACACCAGATTTTAAAAAGTGTTTGTTTTATCAAGTTTGAATAGTCAGGAGCACATCAATATTCCTTCCACTGGGGAAGAGATCATATTTCTGTGTAAGAACTAAGTTCTATTATGTTTCAGAGTCTAAATTTTAACATCCTTCACTGTATGAAGACCATGAACACAGTATAATAGTGTAATCTCCTAAAGCTTAGGCTACCTAATTAACTTATGAGCATATCACATAAAGCTGTGTAAAACTTGTATCATCCTATTTAAACCATTACAAATATTATCTAGGTTGAAATAATTGTGAAAACTGTCCTAAAATTTTATTAACTAACATGAGCGGTCTTTATTCCTTTTTGCCTCAATGATATGAATTATTTGGCTACCTACTATACATTTCTAACCTTTTCAGCCTTTCTCAATTTGTGTTGTAAAAATAATTTATATAAAGTAATTAAAAATATGAACGAACTAGGTTAAGTCTTAAATTTCCACAACTGCAAGTAAAACAGGTTTCATAATTATCTATTTTTTGTTTGTTAAGTATGAACACATACCGATTGTCCACGAATTCAACAATTTCATAAATCACTTATGGACGCTAACTTTTCTAATAACAAATATAAAGAGAAAAAAGCAGATTTTCTTCATTTGTGCCTTTCATTTTATTTAAGAGCATTTTTAGATTTGAAAAACAAAATAGAAGAATCACCAGTCAGACACTAAGTGGAAATCACTGAAACACAATGTTAGTTCTAATGGATGGATGATTGTGTTTGGTCTTTTGAAACTTTGAAGTATAGGTAAGTCTTGATCACACAAATTAATAAATCCTAAAGCTGGAGTTAACAATAACCATTACACCCAAATTCTGCAGCTTAGCCCAGCCAATTTTTCAAAAGGTCAGGTTGTGAACTGGAGAAGATCAGGGAGGTCCACCGCATAGCTTTGTTGCCAGGCATCTCTCGTCTGGATTGTTGCAGGCATTTATTAGTATTCGTCAGCAGACTCAACAGAGCAAACAAGAAATTCAAGCACGAATAATAAAATGAAATGCTGCTATATAACCCTTTGTCATTCAGCAAATATGGGACTTTTTAGCTACATTGTTCCTAAACCTGGGTTACTACTTTAATTTTTCTCCACAGTGCTGACTGAATGAGTATGCATGTGTGTTAAATGCAGAGCTCCCCTAACAACTGCAGGACTGCCATTTAATCTGTTGGTAGATGGACCATTTCCTGTGGGAACCCTAGCTATGATTTCCAGATCCACCAAATAAATCTCAGATTAAGATTCCAAATGAAACCTGCCTTTGGCAGATAAAAAATGTCAAGATGGATATAAACAGTAAAATTACAAATTATCTAGGTGTTGCATGACAAACCAATGTTCAATTTTTTTTGTTGACATGTGCCCAGATATCAAAACTATATGAGACATTCATCAAATGTCACACTTTCATAATATTGGAGGCATCATTAAAACTGTTTGACTAAGGACCTCAAAGTGTTTAAGCAGTAGCTCAAAAGTATATTTGTGCAAAGTAGAAGAATAAATTTACATATCAGCAGCAGCTCATAAGGGATGGGTAAATATTCTGTTTATCTCTCATTGTAATTCAGGTTGCTTTAAATACAAGGTTTTAGGAAATCATTATACTCTATATGGCATCATTACATAACTTTCTATGCAAATGATGTGTATTTTATTCATTTGTTTCTCCCAAAAAAAAAAAAAAAAACACACACACACAAGCATAAAAGGAAAAGGTAGGGGACTCCCATTTCATCAATCAACCATGACTACTACACTAGTGCCTCGTTCGTCAGTTATACTATTGTATCATCAGCCCCATAGTAGAGTTAACATTGGTAACTTTTTAAAAAAAGCACTAAATACCTGAGGCAAAAAAAAAAAAAAAGTCTGAGAAAAGTAAAAAAAATTTTTTAATGTTTTCATTTCAAATGACTTGGGGAAGGGGAAGAGACTTAAAAAAAAAAAAAAAAGGTAATAAAAGACCAATACAGTACATCTTAGAGAGCAAATAGCCTGTTAAAAATGCAGAGGAAGTCTCTAGTGCATCCTCAGGAGATCAAGTATTGGCTTTTTAATGAAAATTTTTGTTTTGTCTTTGGTCTTCTTACCTGGATTAATGCAGCCTTGTCCTGGTCTTAAACTCTATACTGGTTGACTATAATACATGGGCACTGAAGATTTCTAAAAGGAAACAATCAGATTTGCCAAACTGAAATCATTAACTTTAAATGCTTAAAAACGATTGTGTAAAAGGCTTCAGTGACTCCAAATTTGCAACATCTGATTTTTTAACAAAAATTCAAAAACATCTAATCTTAAAATAGGAATTCTTTCCAATTATAAATTCTTTACACTTAATCTGTGGAAAGAATCCAGAATACTCTACACTCCATATTCCAAATGCTTATACACAAGCCTGAATCCTTAAAGATTACAGTATTTGTTCTATATTTCCTACCATATTTCCCCTAATACATGTTGTTGGTTCAAGAAAACTAATGCTAAATAAACCCCACCTATCCTAATCTGATCAACATTAACCTGAAAGTTCTGAATGGGGGGAGAAATAAAAAAGATACTAAAGAAAGAAATAAGGGTATACCGTGCTTAATTTTTTCTTTTTTATTATTTATATATTTTTTTATACTTGTAGCAAGAATTACTATCAAACTCTACTCATTGGGCCAGAGACCCTTGTGGTGTTAGTGAAAGACTTGCCCCTCATGTAGCACACTACCTGCCTATACTTGCCAGTTCCTCAGCCAGCCAGAGGCCTCAACTCCAAGCTCTAATAACGTGCATGTGCTTAATTTTGATTATATTTCTATACTAAAATTGTTCAAAATCAATAAACATTACTATGTTTTGGCTTATGTCAAATTACCCTAGGTACAGCCAGTGAAACTGCATTAAAAAAGAGAATTTAATTTTAATTAAAAAAAACTTAATTAGCAAAAACTAATATATTCAGTATCTATTCAACAAGTATAATTTTATCAACATGAACTGATCACTTTTAACTTTCACCCACTAGCAGAATGCTGATTTTAAAGTACCAAAAAGTTTCCACAGGTGAAGACTAGACTCTCTCAAAAATTAAAAATGAAAGTTAAATAGGATTTTTAAAAATAATTACTTTTAATTTACATCTATCAGCACAATTTTATTCTTTGGTAAAGAATTACTGAATTTACTCCAAAGCTATAAATTAGAATATTTTTAATTTAGTCATTTAGACTATGAAATTTCAAAATTTTGTAGCCTGATTTGTTGTTTGCTTTTTCATATTCACCAAGAAAAAACAAAAAACACAAAAGGCAAAAACAAAAGAAAAACTGCATCTGAAACTACTCCCCAAAAGATAATAATGTCCTAGATGTTAGGTTGTTTTGTACACACACATACACACACACACACACACACACACACACACAGTTGGAGTATTTAGTGACCCCCCAATTTTTTATTCAATTACCAGATTTATTGATAACCAAACCTAGTGAGTAAATGGAGTCACATCAGTGCTACTCTACAAACAGTTAACCTGGACCAACTGTGTAAATGGCCATAATTTCAGTCTATACACCAATGTATATTGATTCAGATCTCCAAAATCAACAAAATGCCAATGCACACTCAGGGCTTTATAATAATCACACTAAAGGTAAAAAATACAGCCACTATGGAGACCAAAATGGTTATCTTAAATATGATAAGATGAAATCCTAATTTCTAAAAAAAATTAAAGATTCAATAATACTGTATTAAGATCTGTGTTGTAACTATGTGTTCTAGGAAGTGCTCTAGCATGAAAGGGCCATAACCAGAAATCGATGAGGATTTTTATCAAAGACCTCAGAATCTTAAGGATGGAGAATTTAAAATTTTTGAAAAATTCAGATATTTTTTTCTATTTCAAAAAAACATATTCATATTTTCATGGCCACAAATAAATTTGATAGAACTTAAGACATAAAAGTAGAGTTGTATTTCCCTAAATCTAAGAAATAGTCACAAGTTGTACAAAGAGAGGATCATACCAATAGTACAGAAATAATGGGGGAGAATGAAACACTAAAAAAAAAGAAATTTACCATTTGTTGTGCTTATTCTTCTTAATAATTATCATTTTTATAAATGAAGGACCAAAGGTGTAGTGAGAATGCCACATGAAGAGTATAGCCTGAACTGATTTAAAACACTTGAATAAAAACAAAAAAAGAAGGTGAGACTTCTATTACCCCGCAAACTTTTTCCCTTATTCAGAATTTATAGGTAGGTTCATCAACTGTAGCAAATGTTCCACTATGGTGGGGATGTTGATGGTGGGAAAGGTTGTGTGTGTGTGTGTGTGTGTGTGTGTGTTGTGGGGGGGAGGGGGTTAAGGAGTAGGGGGTATAGTAGGAACTCTGGACTTTCCTCTCAATTTTGTTGTGAACCTCAAACTTCTCTACAAAATAAAGTCTATTTAAAAATTACCAAAAAATAAAGGGGAAAAATACAATTTATGGCATAAATTCACAAATGTGAATTATTCATATCAGAAACAATGAATCTCAAAACACAGCTCATAAACTTTATAACCAGTTAGAAAACTTTAAGTTGCCCTTGTAAATTTATTTTTCATTCCATTCTGCAACTGAGGCCAACAGTAGTTAATGGAATCATTCATATCAAACTTAAAAATAAAGACACAAAGAATCCCATTTATTTTAATAAAGTTATTTAAAATAAGAGAAATTTATTTTTTTATGAAAGAGTATAGCCTCTATCATTCTTTTAAGAGTAGCCTTAGCATTTCCTCTGTAAATGAATCAATCCTTGTTGACTAGCTGCCAGTAGTGCTAAAACCACTCTCCCAAATATTCTAGATGGCCATGTGTGAGAAGCTACCACCACCCTACTAAGTTAGGTCCTATAGAGATAAATAGTAAATTTAATCAGACCCAGGACATGTTCTTTTTTAACCCTTATATGGCATATGGAAAATAAAAAATGCATTTTTAAATTCACACTTGCCAAAAGGAAACGAAAGGTACATTGTGTGGTGCCACTCGTCTGAAGATTTTTATTGCAATTGGGATTTCAATACAAAATTAGACTCTACCCTAAATAAATATTATTGATTTTATATTCTATTCTAACAAATATAAACATACCAAATACAAGCTATGCTACGTTGAAAAAATCAAGTTTCCAATGGTATTGTGAACATTATATTTGAAAAGAATATTTTATAAAACTAATAATAACCATTTCAAATACTGTTGTTTCTGTTTCTTAATAGTTCTGAAACTCTTTTATAGACCTACCTTTCACAGCTGGGTAGAAAAGAAATGACAACCACCACCACCATTTATTTAGGTCCTGTAAAATATGTTAACAATCTTTTCTTTCCTTTTTTTTTTTTTTTTTTTTAAAGCATCTGTAAAAAACCATTATCACCACCATACTAGTGAGAATTATTATTCTGGTACATGAAATACAGATTATATAAACTCATCTCCTTTTCCAGGTGTTATAGTGGGCTTTACATACACAATCCCTAATCTCCAAAACAGTCCTAAAGGAATTATCTCCCTAGTCCATACATAAGACAACTCAGGCTTAAAATTATGAAATTTGTGCCCAAGGCCAGGTAGGTAGTAAGTGGAAGATTAAAAACCTGAAACCCAGGTCTATCTAGCTCCAAAACCTGTGTTCTTTCTACTTTAACATTGTATTGAAATTATTAAATGCACTGGTTCTCCAGTAAAATTCACCTTCTGCTATGAAACAAACAAAAACATATTGCAATACTTTTTAAGGAAAATATATCATTACTTAATAGAAAGCCAATTATTAAATATAATTCAAATCCTGTAATTTAGCAGGGAATGATTAATTATCTAGATTTCAAAATGCTGAATTTCAAGCAGTGTCTAATCATAATGCCTAGGAATCTCTTTTTTTCTACCAGCTATCTTGCTGGTAGAAATGGATGGCCATTCTATGCAACTCACCATTCATTTCCTTCTTCTCTGCTTTAAAAAGAAAGTTTTTGAAAATGACGTGAGATTCTACACTCATATTTTAGTCACAATGATCAGACATTTAAAAGCATGGTAGATGTTTTTCTATAGCATTTCTAAAGATGTCTCCCCTTATAAAATGCTTGCAAACCATGCAACAGTTTTAGATGTAATTCAATTACAGAATAACAGATGGACAAAAGGTAAAAAGAATACATACTTTGTGAAAAGACAGAAAGATAGATGAACCAATAATAAAAGAGGCTGATGGTGGCACACAGGTTCCAAATGCCAAGCAAAAATAAACAGTATTCTGACTCAATAAGAAACTAACAAATCGCTGACGAGTTACCTTTCACTGGGTTTTAGTTATTTATTTTGCTTAGTAGAAAAACCATCAGAATCATGGTTATAAAAGATAATTGTTAGTCTAATTCTAAAGTAAAGAAGACAGTTGTTTTTTACTTAAATTCAGTAAGTTAAGATTTTTAAAATATTTGCTAGCCTCCAGTAAACTACAATATGAAAGGACTCGAGGCACTTCTAGCAGTGGTTTTTCATTTCAAGTTTCAAATGAGTACAGATTTAGAATCATGTTTGCTTTGTAAGCTTAAAAGAAAATAGTTTAAAAACACACGATTCATATCTAAATTGAGATAATATATGTAAGTAAAAATAACTATGTATAAACTACATATTAAATACAATTCCCTAAAATAGTAAACCTAAAAATCATATATCATAATCACTCGTAAAATTCAAAGGTTTTTGTCTGAAGCTTCTTCAAGCTATATGATTCTTACCATTTCTTGCCTTCATTTGGTAAGAAATATTTAAAATACATTAGACTTAATATTTAATTTGGGTAGGCCCAGTAACCTTTTTTAACCTTTCTTAGGGAACACTGACCCCTAAAGGTTCTAAATTTAAATAAGTTTCACCATATTCTAAATTTAAATGGCATCCGGACGTCATTTTTCCCTATATTATTGTAGATATGTATACTTATGGCAGACATGTTTGTTTATAAATATGTATTTTCAGTGCACTGTTGTGCACTATAAATAAACAACTAAACCATGTGTCTGCTAGTTTAATAAAAATCACCAAAATTTAATAGAGATATCCCGAAATTTATCATACTATTCCAAAAAATTACAGAGACTTCTGATCCTCATGCCTTTTTTCTTACATAGTTAAGTAAATAAATAAGTAAATGCTTAAAAGGGCTCAACAACCAATCACATAACAACTCACTCTGGGGGGCTAACTTTACATACATCCTTTGATTATAACATTTCATATCTTTTTTCTGAAAAAGCAGAAACAAGAAAAACCCTGACAAACAAAGTTTTCACAAAAGGGCAAAAAACATCATTTACTTCTTAAGAAACCAGAAGATGTTACCAATGCTCACTCGGCAACACATGTTCATTCACTCACATATTGCTTCCAACAACTTCCAATGTCCTCCACTTAGAGTAAAAACAACTCTTCAAGAAACCTGGACACGTTTTGTAGATGCCCTCACCCGTCCTACCTACCAATCACAGCTTTACATTTTCTAAACTGTCAATAATGACAAAAACAAAAAAAAAAGTAAATGGTTATATCTGTTCACATTATATACCTCATCAACTCGGACTTCAAATATTTCAGCAATGTTTCTACAATAAAGCTAGGAAAAGAAGAGCCACTTTAGCACTCCTTATAATAAAATGTGTAAGGTGACACAAAGGCCTGTCTGTATAATACAAGTTTTTAGTTAGCTCCATTTCTTTAAAAAAATAAGTAAAATAATATTAATTAAAATAACTAATTACCCAAGCAGACTATGAATATTAGTTTAAGACAGAGCTTTGAAGCAATTTGTGTTTTAAGATAAATCCTGCAAACCTTGATGTCAAGACAATGACCATGTGAGATTTTAAACATATCAATTATATCACAAAACTCAAAAGATACATTTACCTATTTAATTTTATTTCTCAATAATGTTTCATTAACAGGCCCTTTATATAAAGGAATGTCTTATTCCTATTTCTGATGTAAAACAAAAAAAAGTCTCTAAAAATGCAAATTTTCTTAATGATGTTTCAGTCACGTCTATTGCAGTCTGCCTTCTGCAAACTATTTATGCATCTATGTCTTTAGCCCTAAAACCTTCCTTTCTGTAAGTGTCCTAGAGCTTCAGCAGCTCCCTTCCTTAACTTCTTTCCTGGTTATTCTATACTTATGAGAAGTATTTCCTCCACAGCCTGTAGCTTTAGATATATTAAAAATAATTCCTTTGGTTCCGCAGATATCCTTTTGTCTATAATTTGAACAACATGACTTCCACAGCAATGTGACCTCTGAATAGGGAACATAAATAACAGGGGCATCATTATTTACTTCCTCTTTTCTTATTATTGTACATAAATTGAGTAAAACTGCTTTGAGCCCTTGAAAAGAAGAATGTTGCTTGTTTATTTGCATAAATGAATAAAAACAGCTACAAAAAATTAGTTCCCAGCTTCACACCAGCACAAACTTGAATATAAAGAAAGCAGACAGAAATTAAGTGTCATAAAGCCCATTCACTAAAACCATAAACTTTGAATTAAATACCTATAAACTACCTTACTCAGATATTACTTGCTATTACTTTGTATGTAATTCAATCAGTTACCTGTATTCTAAACTCATAACAAGCAGCCTAGAATCACAAATTAGAAGAGAAAGCTTGCTAATGGTAGGCAGAAACTGCAAAAAAAAATTTATAACAGTATGGAAATCAAAAACAAATGCAGAAATTGGAAAAAAAGTATACTCAGAAAGCAGAGCATCTTCCTGTAATTCAAAAGAATGTGTAACTATTAACTTATTTAATAAAATGATGATAGAATAGTACCCCAAAATGGCCTTTAACCTTGAGAAAGGTAACCGTGTGGTTGATATATGGTGGAAGAAGAACCCTGTTGGGGGAGGGGGAAATCAAAAAAGGGAGAGATGTGTGCAATATTTCGGTAATAATCTAAAATTTAGAGGAAATAAAAACAAGGTACACAGAGATTTAAGCCTTCGATTATACGCAACACTATATTCAGAATGATTAGTTTCCTAGGGATTCCAAATTTGCAACATTTTACTATAAGAGATCTCAAATTAAAACCACCTAACATTTTTTAAACCTCTCTCTTTATGGCTCTCTGTATCTTGCTCTATAGGGAGACAGAAGTGCCCTACCTGCCTGCCCTGCTTACCTACGTGTGTCTGTCTGTCTGTCTATCTATCCACTGCCTCCCTCTGCTTTTCAGGCCATCTCTCAGTCTGTGTCTTTTAAACTGTGTTTCCATCTCTGGCTGTTCTCTCCCTTTGCCCGTGCATCTTCTTTCTGTCTCTCTTCTTGCCTGGGATTCTGTCTTCATGTCTCTCTCTGTCTCTATCTGGGAGTGTCTTTCTCTGTCTCCTTCTGTACATCTCTGTGTGTCTCTGTCGCTCTACCTCTGGCCCCCTCTGACTCCATCTCTCTGTGGGTGTCTCTTTCTGAGTGCATCTTTTGGTGTGCACCTGTCTCCACATATGTCTCTGTATCCGAATGTGTCTTGGTCTGTTTCTCTGAGTGCATCTGTCTCTCTCCACGTATATGTGTGTCTCTCTCTGTGTATATCTATCTTCTTTTACTGTGTGTCTTTTTTCCTGTGTGTGTATATGTATGTTTTTCCCTGTCTCTCTCACTGTATGTCTCTCTCTGTCTCTTTCTACTGTGTTCTTTTACTCTGCTATCTTCCTCTGTGCATCTCCAGTGTGTGTGTATCCACATGTGTGTGTCTTTCCCTGTGTGTGTGCTTCCACATGTGTGTCTGTGCCTCCCTCTATGACTTTCGTTTCTTCCTCCCTGTGTCCGTGTCTCTCTTTGTTTGTGTTTCTCTCTCTGAGTGTGGCCCTCTGTATGCATCTCTCTCCCAGTAATTCTCTCAATCTCCTCTCTCGATCACTTTGTGTGTGTGTGTGTGTTTCTTTCTCTTCCTGCATCTCTGTTTCCCCTTCTCTCTCAGTATCTCTTCCTCTGTGTGTTTCTCTTTCTCTGTGTGTCTTTCTTTGTGTCTCTTTGTGTGTGCCTCTTTCTTTGTATGTGTGCGTGTGCGCTTGTCTGCCTCCCTCTAATATATTGGTTAGAACAAACACACTTCATTCAGTGCCTTGAACTAGCACAACACCTGGGGTTTGGTATTAATACCTTGAAAGTCCTTACCTTTTGACCAGTCCTCCATTTGTACTTCTGTTCTTGTTTGCTCTGGCAATGTCTCTGGTTTTTGCTCCAAGATTTGAAGCTAAAATAAAGCCAACTCTAGATAAATAAACTTAAAACAATATATCAGAACATACCTAAACCTTACCTTTGTTTAACAGAGAATTTACAGGATAAATGGTTTTCTAAAACATTTATAATGGGACTACTGTGTATTTCAACAGGTGAAATTAAATCTTTTTACTCAGAGAAAGATTCTTTCTTTCACACTTACATTTTAGTAAATACAGTTCAGGTTAAGCTTCTAGACATTCTCGTTCCTTAGGTTAGAGAACTATTTATTTTATTCAACTTAAGTTTTTTCTAACTCCAACAATTTAAGAAAAATAAAATTTATATTCTATATGTCATAAACTTAATACCAAAAATTTCAAATTTATTGATTTGAATTTACAATGTGTATTTTCATATAAAACATTTTATACTTGTAAAAATAATTTTAAAATACTATTCAAATTTTTAAAAAACATAATGACTATTACTAACTTATGGAATTATCGGTATTTGTCTTCCATTTGTTTTCATAATAAACATGACAAAACCTATGCAAGGGTTTTTTTTTTTTTCTTGGTATGCTTTTTAAGGAGAATAAAATTTGATTTACCTCACAGCTAGAACTCCGCGTTCTTTTAAAAAGTCCTCAAATAAAGCTGTAGTAAGCTTCTCCTTTTCCAATTTTCTCTAAATATGTTGATCTGGAGTTGGCAATCTTTTTCTAAGTTCCTCATTTACTTTTGGATTAGCTGAAAATATAGGAAGTTATTAATATCAAAGAAATATGTCCCAGTCAATGAAGCCATTTCCCTACATATTGCCCAAAAAGGTTAATAATAATTGCAGTCTTTTAATAAGAGATTCATATAGCAAGACATGTAGAAAATACAGTCTTTAATAACCTCTGGAGTATTTTAAAACATGTCTTACAGGCCTTAATGTGCTTAGTAATATACTATTTAAAACCATAATTTTATCCCTCTGCAATATACAGTCACTCTTCCTCATCATTTACCCAGCTAATGAATGCCAGCAATTAGTAAAATGTAATCCCATTGCACAATCATTTTAATGCTTTTAGCACTCAGAAAAGTAAACACCAAATTAATACTGCTCAAGCCATATCAGATCCTAGTTGGAAGCAAGCAATTATAGTTCAGCTCCTCAGGTGTAATTAAATGATTGAAATGATTTAGTTCCATAAATGCAAGTTAATTCATAAGCAAGCAACAAATATACTGGGAGTAATTACAAGAAACATTGACAGTCTAAGCAGGGCTAAGTCTTTTAGGAGCCTGATATAGTAAAATGCTGCCCTCTCCTGGGCATGTAAGTGAATATCTCAGAGCCAAAAAACAAAACAAAAACCACTTCCCCAAAACCTAACTTTAAAAAAGTTACTAGAAAATATAATAATAACCAATATATCAATTTGATTTCATACCTTATACAGAAAAATTAACATATAGCTTATACTGTGATCATTTCTACACACCTGGTTATTAATGCTTTTTCTAATCAAACTCTGAATATGAGTCCCAAAATGTACCAGGCAATATCTATTGTGTCTAATGAAACAAAATCACTCATATATAACACTGACAGGCTACAAGTGAAACTTCTAGTACCCGTCTGGACTGCCAGGCCAATGCCTATATTCTCTCATTGGTAAACCCTAAGTGGACTGTTACAGATAACAAATCAACTATGCTGTTCATAATTATGAAAATTTTCATGAAAAATAATCTCTGAAAAATATGAAACAAAATACTGTGTTATTCTAATTATACATAATGGTCTAAAATTAATTGTTTTTAATGAATGTTAATAATAAAATAAAAACTAGAGCGCTGGTATAATGTCATTATAAGCACATTTGAGAACATAAAGAGTAACAGGTGGTACACAAAATAAAATGCATTCTGCTTTTACTTAACACCATTCCCAACTTTTTACTTCCTTAGGCTAAAATTCAGAACAAATTGACTCGTACACTACTCCGATGGACCTTAACAAAACTTCTTACACTAAACTTTAAGAAGGTTATTTATTATACATTTAAGTTATGCTATAATCAACAAATCTGTGTTAAGACATAAGTATTTGAATCACTAAATCCAATCAGAATCATCCTTTTGACTGTCTATAAAATTGAATATATTCTCAGATATTACCAACAGCACAACAAATGCTAAATTCTCCAATAAATAAATACCTGCAGAGGATAATGTTTAATACTACCGATATTTTTGTGGAGGGAGGAAGCATTATTGCTCTTCTAATATGCTTTCAAATGTATTAAAATAACCATATTCTAAATCACATCCTATCTAAACTATAAAAATAAAATAAACCAAAATATTAAAAAAATCCTGCCACTAAGTTTAAAATGTACAGCACATTTGCTTTGCCCTTGATGTCACAGTCTTATTTTTCAATTCATATCTTGTACACTGTAAGTTAATTGCTTTTGGAAAGTACTTATTATTCATGTAAAAATTAATGTGCCAATGTGTTTAAATCCTCTTAAATGACCATTCATGCATCTTTCTTCTTTAAGTACCAATGAAATCTGTCAAAAGACATCAATGCAAAATGGTCTTAAAGAAAGTTCTAATAGAGATTTTTTTTCTGCTAACACAAGATTTTCATATTCACCAACTTTAGTTAAATTCCATTAATTTTTTAAGCTACTTTTAATAAATTCACCAAGTAAAATTTTTAGGCCCCATAGTCTGTCATTTGTGTTCCAGCTGACATTATGAATATTAATAACAGTGTTATCCTGATTAAATAGGCTTCATATGAAATCCCTGTGAATCCTATAGCTCAGACATCTCATTTTTCCAACTCTTTATGAATTTGGATTCAGACATTAAACTGGAAAAATCTTAAAAAACAGATTTAATGGCACATTTGCATATTGTCAAGCAAAAATTAGATGTTCTAATGATTCAAGTAATTACAACTTATATATCTACATGTCATAAAAGGAATAGAAGATTTCTGTAAAAATGCAACATATTTTATACTCCTATTCATTTTAGGACAAAAGATAAGACTAATAAAATACTAATTCCTTTCCTTACACTCACCTTAAAGATTTGGTATCAAGAA
This sequence comes from Phoca vitulina, assembly GCF_004348235.1. Taxonomy (NCBI): domain Eukaryota; kingdom Metazoa; phylum Chordata; class Mammalia; order Carnivora; family Phocidae; genus Phoca; species Phoca vitulina. The sequence continues at coordinate 13,204,530 of NW_022589710.1, read as the reverse complement.
CTTGTTTTAATTAAAAATTATATATTCATGTTAAAACTAGCTGGAGGATTTTACAGTAGACACCAGATAAATTAGACTCCTTAATCAAAATACTAACTTATTATACCACAGACAAAATATATGTTAATTGCTTTATCATTACTAATGTATACCAGGTTCAGATAGCAAAATAAAATCAATTTCCAACTAAAGGTTGTTTATAAGTTTTGCTGGAAAAAATTACCTAAGTTAAAAAAAGATTAAAAAAAAATCTTTAATATAATAGACAGAACATACCACATTAGCATCTGTTAAATTAAGATCTTCTCCATCACAGATTCGTAACCTCATTCTTTCAAGTTGCTTTTAATTTTCAAAGGAAATCGTCTTATTACATAGAAAAAAGGAAAAATAAATAATAATTAAGGAAACCGCATACCCCCTTATCTCTCTAGGTACATGGGAATCTGAATGTATCGGCCAAAATTTCCTACCTTCACCCTATCAAAAAAAAATGAAGATTGAAAAAATTTAAACAAACATCTCTATGATCTCAAATGTGACTTGACTCTTTGTTTACTCAGCAGTAAAACACCTCATGAAACAAAATGTGTTCTTTGACCAGTCTAAAATTTCTAATCTGCCTAAAAAATTTTAAGTGATTTTGACATTTCTCCTTTAAAATTAAAATAATGCCTTTTTGGGGCGCCTGGGTGGCTCAGTCATTAAGTGTCTGCTTTCGGCTCAGGTCATGATCCCAGGGTCCTGGGATCGAGCCCAGCATTGGGCTCCCTGCTCTGCGGGAAGCCTGCTTTTCCCTCTCCCACTCCCCCTGCTTGTGTTCCCTCTCTCTCTGTGTCTCTGTCAAATAAATAAATAAAATCTTTAAAAAAAAAAATGCCTTTTTGATAGAGAGGCATTTTATTTAAAAACGGGATTCACCAATGTAACAATACCCAGGATTTTTAAAAACTTATTTTAAATAGGAGATGCCCTTCCTGCCTTCTTCCACAAAAGCCATATTATAGCAAAGGTTTTTGACTGACTTCGGTTAATGGCATTTTTTTCATAACACATCTTTATAATCACAAATTTTTGTAAATTGAATCCAATAGTGTCAAACTAGGACTCGTTTGTAATACTGCCTCGTATCCAATAATAACTAAGAAACTCTGAATTTTCTATTTGCTAGTTGTGAAAGTAGAGATAATTTCTGCATTGAAATGATTTCATTAAAAGGCAAAAGGAGAGCACTGTATTTCTGAGAGCCAAATATTTTATCACATAACTCAACATACACAATATATGCATATGTTCCACTACTGGATTTTCATCTTATTAGACAAAAGTCTCTCAAACATTCACAGTTCCCAGCACATTCTCTTCCAAAAAGAACTCCTTTCACTCACTGTGCCTCATGTCACAGCCCATTCCCTACCAAGCTCTAGACAACCCAAGTTCTTCAGAGCCAGAGAAAGCTAGAAGAGGTTTAGGGAGAAAGGATAAGGGATAAAAGAGGTCCCATTCCATAGCTATCACAATGTAAAATACATACACCATTTAATCCCTCAGTTTTACTACTAAAAGTATTTAGAAAAATATGTAAAATATATTTTTATGTATAAAGACACTCACTGAAGCCATATTTATTTGTAAGAGAAAATATGCTCTAGTCATATTGGATTTCTTTCTGTTTCTTGAAGTTACCAAGCTCATTCTTGCCTCATCGTTTTTATACTTACTAGTTCCTCTGCCTAGATTTCTCTTCTCTGGCTCCCTAAACTATTTTTCTCATCATTTAGTCTGTCCGTCTTTCTTTATTTCATTTGCCTGGCCATCCTACCTAAAGTAGAAACTCCTCTCTCATCATATGATCTATGCTATTGCCTTCATGAAACTAATTTGGTTAGGTTTTATTTCATCGTTTTTGATATATCTCAATCAACTATGTATATGTCAGTTACATGCAAGCAGAGCCCAGGATTTATTCCTTCATCTGCTTTCTTAGAAGGTGTTTGGCATACAGTTAAGTACGCAGTATATATTTGATGAACAGACATGTGGATGGATGGGTGAATGGATGGATGGATGGATGGATGGATCAATGACTAGCAGAAAACAGACCTAACATAAATGTTCATCAACAGAAAACTGGTAATATAAAATGTGGTATAATCATAAAACACATCTATAAAGTTTGTACCATATAAACCCATATATGTACTATGTGTGGAAGATTCTTTTAACAAGCATCTGTTAAGCACTTAAATATTATGTGTCAGGCATTATTCTAGGAGATAGATATAAAATGATGAATAAGACATATACATTTCCTACCCAAAATATGTCTTTAGCCAAAACAATGCAGGAACAAAACATAACTACAATAAAATAGAGAGAAATGTAAAATTATACTTACATATACATACATGCTTGAATAGGTGTAGCAAATACACAGGAAATTATTACCAGTGGTTACTCTAAAAAAAGGACCTAAGAGTTGAGGTGGGGATATTGAGGAATGAGAGAAGGTAGTATTTTATTTCATTTTATATCTATCTGTATAATTTGATTTTTTAAACATGTGCATGTATTATTTTTAACTTAATATTTATTTATAACCTTTGAATTGAAACGGAAATTATTTGTTGAAACTATTTGTAACCATTACACCTGAGAGATCTAAAATGAATAAAGGACATAATTTTTATGACTCCCTTGAAACTTTGAAAAAATTATTGCCTAATTAATCTTTTATAATTATACTTTATTATGGTTGCTTACTTGCTTGCTTGGTTTAAGTAGAGTGAAAAGTTAAAATTAAACTAATATATGGTAGGAATTTTTTTTGAAAAGTTTAAAATAAATGAGTTTCCTAAGAGTTACACAAGTAGTGTTCAGGATTTTAAGGTTTAAAAGTTTATAATAAAAATAACTTTCTATATTATGACTATTGTATGTCTCACATAGTTCCCCTGTGTTATATGCTTTAGTAATCAAGAAATTACTATCAAAAAAGATAAATTACTCCTCATCACTGAAGGTCATAGAAGGACGTCAAATTAAGAAATAAATATTTGGTTTAAAATAAATGGCTCTCACATTTTTAAAACTTTGAGGGCAAAACAATGTACCACTTGAAACACTGCGATTGTTTTCAGTGCCAGTTACAAATGACACTTTGATAACAGAAATGGCATTGCATAGCCTACTGATAAATTTTTAAAAAGCAAAACTTTAAAACTAGTATTATTTTCAGAGAGCTAATCAGATATAGGATTTTCTAAAATATCCTGAAACGTTTTGCCCTAGGCTAAACTAAACTAAATCACTTAATCTACCACAGAACAGAATATAAAAACAAAGTCAGCTTATAGAATAGTTTCTCTAGGGAACAAACAGCCTGTTTTCGTAAGATTCATGTGGGTGCCAAGTTCTGATGCAATTATCTACTCCTTCACACAAAGGCTTGTATTTCCACACAACCAATTGAAGTTCTTGGCATATCAAAGGTAAAAAAGTATAAGAGCAAGTTAAATCAATCTACAATGACAACTGGTATGAGTAGCCACTTGAAATCAAATGAAATAACAGCTATCAGAAAATGTCTTTCTAAAATAAAGTAAAAATAACCACATAAAGTCTTAATTAATTCATTAGGCATCATAATGATTCCTAACAGATTTTATCAAAAAGCTATTTAATAATTCATACTAAGAGACATTAACAAATACAGGCACATACATGAAAATCAACATATTTCAATAACAACAGTCATACTTTGGTGTTTTGAACACTTAATAGCAATTCATACGTTGTGTAACTAATAAATGTTTACACCATTCACTAAAATTAGAGTACCTAATCATTCTCAATGGACAGTGCTGCATGCAAACTATGCATTTTGCTTTTTTAAATTGGGAGGTTAAAGACGACTTCTAGGCTGCAAAATACAATTACACAAAATCTTTAAACAGTAAAATAAACATTAGGCTTACAGCTCTAATTTCTTTTTCAATATCTAGGAAGTCACAGCTATCAGTCTCCTTTATCTGAAGAACTGCAAAAGCTCATGTAATTTCTTAAGAGTCATTCTTACTAAATGTTTTCACTAATGAAAAGTAAGTAGTAAGAATATGGTTCTAAAATAGATATTCCATAGTTAATAATGAAATAATAAAAATACAGTATGAAAAGAAAAATATAAGCCAAACTGTATGTAGCAATTTCCTTCAAGAAACACTTTTGTTCTTCTTGCTTTTAAAATTATAATTTCCACCATAAATTATATGTAAGTATTGCACTATCTCTTTTCATCATACTATATAAGGAGTTTCTTAGAATCAGAAGTCCATGTTCACTAAAAATCTGTTTTAGAAAACACATTTTAAAAAAATTCCTAAATGGCAAATCAACTGAATTAAAAATATTACTTACAAAATTAATAGTAATACAATTGTACAGTGTTCTAAAGTATTAAATAAATTAAGCAGTGTGATTTTAATTTCTTAAAGACATTTTGAAAAAACACTGAAGATCTTTCACTTAAAAGTATGACTTTTACTTCTTTCAAGAAAATTGCATCTCTACAATGTGTTGATTACTACAAAGTGGCTATATAAACAATTTGACATTTCATACTACCAATTGTGTAAGAAAACCTTTTATAAACTGAGAAGAAAATGAAGAGAAACCAAAAACTGCCATAAATATTCAAAGTATTACAAAACAGCATCAAACATTATAAGCCTCCTAGTGGAAGTATGTAACACAAACTTGTATGTATCATCCTGGGGTGGGAGTAGGGGGGCAAGGGGAGCAGGATTCATAAGGCAGGCAGAATAAGATGAAACAAGATTAACTAACATGAACAATGAAGGACAATTGAAGTTGCACAGTGCGTACATAGGAGTTCATTATTGTTTCTCTACTCTTGTACGTTTAGTTTTCCATAATAAATAGTTTAAAACACACATTGTAATTTTTATAAAAGAGAATATACAGCATTTTTTACTTGCTGGTAAAAGCCATTAAATAATCTTTCGCAGGACCAGCAATGAGTGTTCCATTTTATATGAGTGTTATCAAAACCCCAACAATCTCATGCCTGATATATATACACACAATATATCACGCAACAAATACTGCACATTTTTCACAAATATATATACTCACACCCCACACAGATTCTATACTGCATTTTGCCTAGAGAAAAGCCTACAAATTTCACCTTAGCATGCAGGAACTGAAAAGAAAATATTATCGGCTAAGGGATATGTACTTTATTTATTAAAATGCTTTGGAATTACTCCCTGACCTTAAATTTAACAACTTCCTGAAGCTAAGACCTTATGTTTCCAATGACCTAGTGCATATGGGAAATAGGGTAGGTACACTCTGTCACCTTTAGCAAACATTTTCCTCATCAAGCTCCTTACAGGCCATCTGCTATACCCTGAAGCAACATCCTAGTTAGCTACTGCTACTTACTGACTTGCAATGTAAGTAACCAAGTTTATCATTTGCTGGAGTCATAACTATATAAATTTGAAATCTTCTCTAATTTTACTTTACAAAATATTTATTTCTATTCCTGCGGATGTGTCCCATTTGTAGAACAGTCATATTTCTTTGTGAAGGCATAGTAATTTTAAAAAGAAGATGACTTACACAGAAGATTCATAAGCAGAAATACTGATAATGACTATAACACCATGTCTCAAAATTTCAACACTTGTCACCATTTAATAGGTGTTAAGTCTATACTTGAACCAACAAATTTAGGTAAATTTTATATCTCATCACAATGTTTAAAATAAAACTATTTTACTAAACAATAACTCTTCCTACCAGTGAAAGAAATAAATATATCTGTAATCTTCAGGTGAAATGACAGCTAGTCACAGGTCAGGTCCAGTTTAATTCTTTTTTGACCCTATATTTTGAGGAACTGCAAACCCAAATTCATTCTGATTGAAACAATTAAGCATTTGCTGGAATGCCTCCTGATATCTACCATTCCAAACTTTAAAATACTAAAACATTTTTATTTTATTTTTATTTTTAGAGAGATGGAGAGTGCAAGTGGCAGGGGGGTGGATAGAGAGAGACTCTACCATTCCAAACTTTAAAATACCAAAACATTTTTATTTTATTTTTATTTTTAGAGAGATGGAGAGCACAAGTGGCAGGGGGGTGGATAGAGAGAGAGAGACGTGGGGCTTGATCTCATGACCCTGAGATCATGGCAGGAGGAGAAATCAAGAGTCAGATGCTTAACCGACTGAGCCACCCAGGCACCCATAACTAAAATATTTTTAAATAAATGTTAAACCACAGATAAGCTCAAAAGGAAGAAAGGTAAACATTCACATGTCAAAATCAAACCATAAGTAAGAGTGGGACTTGAAGCCAAGTAGTCCATGAAAATGTTAAGACCAAATTGGCTTAAAGGTTAAAGTTCAACTACACCGACTTTCCCCTTCCTTAAATAGCAATCAGATAATCTCCAACCACCTGCTCAATATCTTAGCCAGACACAAGGTACCTGCCAAAATAGGTGAAAAAGTTAACTACCCAAGATCAAAACCAAAAGCCTTCACCAGGGTGGGTAAGGAATCCAACTCTTCACTTTAAAAGCAAGCAACTAACATAACAACTTGACATCATATAGTCCAGCCAGAAATTTAAAAGGAAAAAAAAAAAGTAGGTCATGAACTAGATTCCTTTACAAGATAAAATCTTTTGAAAATAAGCTCATAGCCATAAAAAAAACTATAAAAAAATATGAAAGAATCTGTTGTAAGAGAAAATAATATAGACATACAAAAAAGAGAGGTGGGGATTCACACTTGAATTAGAGAAAACAAAGCAATCTGAAATCAATCTTCAAAATAGGTATAATTTTTAAAGTGCCAGATAGATAAAGCAAAACAACTATTAAATACAAGCGGGCAGTTATTAAATAAGCATGGATAGATATTAAAAAGGACGAAGTAGAAATCACAGAAATGAGAAATATGTTCACTGAAGTTGAAACAATAGATGAAGTGAATAGAAAACACTGGAAATGAAAATTAATGACTTGGTGGCAAAAGGGAAGAAACTCCCTAGAATGCAGCACAGAGTTACAGAGTTGGAAATATGAGAAAGAAGAATCGTGGAAGATAAAAAGCTCTAACATATGTTTAATTAGGGTTAGAGAAGGGGAGAACAGAAAAAAGAAAGAAGCAAAATAATTATACTCTAAAAGAAAAATTGAATCAGAGCTACACAGTATCAATATTGCATAATTCCTATAGAGATGCATTCCCAACATCATATTTTGGCAATGATCTTTCATTTTCTTCAAATCCCTGAAATTATGGCACACCTACCTTGTTTTGTTAGCTACAAATCAGAGTGATACATATAATACCCTTCATAATATCAAGAAATGTTTAATAATGCTAAGCCTGCTGATCCTTGTTCTCCCTTTTCCTCAACTTTTACATGAAGCCACAGGGAATCACCAATATAATTGCTTGTTAACATACAGCATGATATTATTTCTCCATTTTTTTATAGTCCAGCATTATTAGTTGCACATCTCTTGTTACCAACCTGATCAAAACTGTTTGCTAAAAATCAAAATAAATGGCAGAATGTAATGCCACATTTAAAGGCTGAGTGCATGTAGTACCGTCTGCAGTCTTAGTTCCTACTGGCCAAAAGCATAGGATAACACGCAGAATACAGGACCAATATGGATTAGCAATGTTCTATAAAGTATTTCCTTTTTTTTTAAAGATTTTTATTTATTTATTTGAGGGAGAGAAAGCAAGAGACGGAGCACGAGGGGGAGGAGCAGAGCAAGAGGGAGAAGCAGACTCTCCTGCTGAGCAGGGAGCCCGATGCAGGGCTCGATCCCAACACCCTGGGATCATGACCTGAGCCAAAGGCAGACACTTAACCAACTGAGCCACCCAGGCACCCCTAAAGTATTTCTTCATAGAAACAGAAATGAATAGAACTCAAAAAGCAAACATCACCTCACCCTACCTTTACATTCTTTCTCAGGAAGCTGGTAGAGAATGTGCTCCACCAAAACAAGGGAGTAAAACATGAAAGAAGCAGCCCCTGATTTTAGAAAACAGAGGTCCATCTCAGGAGAGAGATCAAAAGAATACATAAGGTCATGGTGAGGGAAACCACAGGATAACAGCTATACACCAGACATAGAAGGAAATCATTCAAAGTTGACAGCATTAAGAAAACTCCAGGCGTCTGAAGAGATTCAAATAAATGATAAGACAGTTTGGGATTCAATCAATAAAAACACACAAAAAATTAAGCAGCAAGATAAATACAATAGCTATGCAAGGGAGGGGGAAGGGAAAATAATCAAAATATACTACATGTATTAGTTATGATTAGCATCTACATGACCATAATAATGTAAACACTATATATTTTTCTAAATAATTACAATATAACTATATTAGAAGCTTGAGAAAACAGAAAGTGAAGGTGTGTGTACCAGGGGCAGAAGTATCAGAAAGACCTTATAGGGGGGGTTACTTGGATTGGCTCTCCCAACTTTCACTCTTTCCATTTGAAAGAGGTTTCCATTACATTTTGCTGTCCCTTTGCAGCTCATGGTCTGAATGCAAAAAAAAGCTTTTATCAAGCAGATGTACTCCAGCAAGATATGGAAGAAGAAAGTAAGGTAGAGGTCATCTGTCTGCTTTCAGCATGTAAAGTCAGACAGACATGAATGTTTCCAGTGGCAGAGAGTCTGCGGTCTGATGTCTAGTATGAGCCCCTGGTACAGCTAGTTGTGGTGGCTGCAGCAGCAGCTCACTGACCTCGAGACTGCAACAGCCTGAATCACCGTTTAGGGATAGTCTCTGATTTCTGTTCCAGCACTTGGAATAATTTTCTAAGGTACAATTCCCTGTACTAAAAGCCCTTTCTGCTTGGAATACCTGGGTGGGTGGGTGGGTGGGTGTGGGTGTGGGTGTGGGTGTGTGTGTGTGTGTTTCTGTCCTAAAGCCCTTTCTGCTTAGAATACCTAGGGGGTGCGTGCGTGTGTGTGTGTGTGTGTGTGTGTGTTTCTGTCCTAAAACATGACTGATAAACATCTTCCCTACGTTTGATATCTTCAGGAAGTCTTGGAATTGTGATAAGACTGGGGTAGGGGGATCACGAAGCAGCAACATAAACATACAGAAATATGGAGGTATATTTCAAAAGAATTAGACAAAAGATTTCGTAACAAACCTTATAGAAATTTGACTCTTTAAGTAAAAGGAAAATAAAACATTCTGGAGATGCACAGGGGTGACAACTGTATAACAATGTGAATGCACTTAATGACACTGAACTATACACTTAAAAATGGTTAAAATAGTAAAATCTTATGTACATTTTACTACAATATAAAACACATTGGCATATTTTTAAGACACAAGGGTTTTATAGCTTCATGACATTATATGACAAAGTTTTATAACAGTAATGCACTGTGAACTAAGTATAAAAAGAACATTAGTTTAATAAGAAAACAAATTTCAGAGAGTAGTCAAGATTCTTTCCGTTATCACTTTCTTTTCAGTTGCCTGGATAAAATCATGCATATAACATACTCTGACCCAACCCATATAGTTTCACATATTTACACTATAGTCCTATTCATAATGTATAGTTAAAAATTACCAGTTGTACTAAACATAAATATTTTCACCAGTACTCTTAGGATTCAACTAAACCATTTTTAAAAAATTTTCTTTATTTTTAAAATCAACTTCGAGATATAATTTGCATCATGCAGAAGTGTAGCCACTTTAAGTATACATTTGGTGAGTTTTGACACTGTCTACAATGGTATAACAAAAAACCCCATTAAAAAGTTGCCTTATGCCCCTTTGCAATAAATCTACCCCACTCCCCAATCCCAGGCAACCACTAATCTGTGTTCCTTTACTATATAAATTAGATGCTACTTCCAGGGTTTTGTATAAATGGGCTTATGCAACGTATACTTGAGGAGTCCAGCTCCTGGCCAAAAACCAAATGTGTGATTTTGTAAACCCAATCATAGGCAATTACAAAGCCTTCATCTGGCAGACCTCACAGGAAGAAGCTGCTCTCCCCACACCAGACTTAGCAAAACCAATGCACTGCAGTATCGAAAGGGAGTTGCTGTCAAGAACTCAGGCCCCTGTGGCTGGCCACGCGTAGTCACAACCTGCATTCCTAGACATTCAGATATCTCTTTATCCGGACCCTCCCTCAGGAGACATCCTTAAAGGGCTAGGGAGAGAGGATACCTTTCTCCGCTTTGGCTTAGTGAACAGTACTTTTCCACTCCTAGTCCTTCACTCTCTCCCTCCTCCCTATGCCCCACCCCCACCCCCTGAACCTCCCATTGGCCAACCTGGGCCCATAAATGTACAGGAGCTTTTCGTTTGGAGCTACCTAGGCAGTGAGATGATCCCCATGTCCGTGCTGATCCACCTGACCCTCAAATGGGTGCATCGTTCTATGGGAAAAAATTGAACAGTGGGGAGGTTAGTGCTTTCTCCATTTTTTAATTTTTTTTTAAAGATTTTATTTATTTGTCAGAGAGAAAGAGAGAGAGAGCACACAAGCAGGGGGAGGAGCAGGCAGAGGGAGAAGCAGGCTTCCCGCCAAGCAAGGAGCCTGATGCAGGGCTCCATCCCAGGACCCTGGGATCATGACCTGAGCCAAAGGCAGACGCTTAACCAAGTGAGCCACCCAGGCGTCCCAAGTGCTTTATCCATTTAGTTTCTTGCTTATACTATCATAGAAAGTGATTTAAGGCTTGACAGTTAATTTCATTTCGGCTTATTGTTTTAAACTGCAACTCTGACACCTAGCCTGTCAGATTTCTCCAGCTCAGCTGAGCCCCTAACAATACTCTTCTGTATCTGAACGCTTTCACTTAGCATAAATTTTTGAGATTCATTGATGTTGTATAAAACAGTTCCTTTCTATTGCTCAGTAATATTCTATTGTATTGTGTGAACATACTGCAATTTGTTTATCCATTTACCTATAAACTGATATTTGGGTTGTTTCTAATTGCTGGCTACTATGAGTAAAACAGTAACAAATGTGCTGGTACAAACCTTTTTGCAGACATAGGTTTTTCAATTCTCTTGGATAAATATCGAGAGTGGAATTGCTGGATCATACTAACTTTGTAAGAAAGAGCCCAACTGTTTCCTAAAATGGTTATACGATTTTACACATCTACCAGCCATGTGTGAGAGTTCTAGATGCTCCACAGTCTTAACACTTGGTATGGACAGTCTTTTTATAAATATAAATACGTAAATTTATATATATATATATATATATATATCTTTTACTCTTCATACAACCTGGAAAAAAAAAGAATGTGTTTTGCTTAATCAGTTTTTTTGGGGGGGGATATAACTGACATAAAATTATATTAGTTTCAGGTATACCATATAATGATTGATGTTTGTATATATCATGAAATGATCACAATGTCTAGTTAATATCCATCACCAAACATAGTTATAAAATTTTTTGTTGTTGTGATGAGAACTTCTAAGATCTATTCTTTGTAACTTTCAAATATACAATACAGTATTATTAAGTATAGTCATCATGCTGTACATTACACCCAATGACTTATTTCAGTTTTCTTGATTTTAATAATTTTCTTGAGTATGCAGTTATAGCCTATGATTTTAATTTGCATTACTTGTTTAATGATGATACACATCATTTCAAATGCATATTGGCCATTCATACATCTTTTTTTGTGAAGTGTCTGTTTAACTCTTTTGCCCATTTTTTTTTTATTGAATTGCTTGTCCTATCACTAAGTGGTAAGAATTCTTAATATATTCTGAAAACAAGTCCTCTGCCAAATGTATGTATTGTAAATATTTTCTTCCAGGCTGTGGCTTGCCTGTTCATTTTAGCTAATGGGGAAATATTTTTATCTTAATAAAGTCCAATTTATCATCTTTTTTTCTTTTGAACTTAACATGTTTTAAGTTCTAAGAAATATTTACCAATTCTAAGATCACAGCTATTTTCTTTTATGTTTTCTCCTGTAAGTTTTATAGTTTTAGGCTTTATATTTAGATCAATGATTGATTTCAAATTTTGTATATAGTCATAAGGCAAAAGATCAAAGTTTACTTTTTTCCTGTTATTCCAGTACCATTTGAAAATACTATTTTTCTCCACTGAGTTATGTTGGCACCTACTTGAAAATCAGTTAACTATATATGTGTGGGTCCACTTTTGGGCTCTTTTAGTATTCCATGTCTATCCCTTCACTAAAACCAAATTGCCTTCATTACATGAGATTTGCAGTAAGTCTTGAAATTAGGTGGTATAAGTCCTATAATTTTGTTATTCTTTTAAAGTATTACTTGGGTAGGCCCTGAGCATTTTCATATAAATATTGGGGTTGGCTTATAAATTTCTTTTTAAAGAGCATGCTGGAATTTTTTTTTTTTTAAGATTTTATTTATTTGACAGAGAGAGACACAGCGAGAGAGGGAACACAAGCAGGGAGAGTGGGAGAGGGAGAAGCAGGCTTCCCGCTGAGCGGGAAGTCCGACGGGAAGCCCGATGCGGGGCTCGATCCCAGGACCCTGGGATCATGACCTGAGCTGAAGGAAGCTGCTCAACCGACTGAGCCACCCAGGCATCCCATGCTGGAATTTTTGACAGAGATAAATGAATTAAGAAGGAATTAAAAGTCTGACCATCTAATCCATGAACATGGCACACCTCTTTATTTATGTCTTCTTTTAATTTCTCTCAGCAATGTCTTACACTTTTCAGTATAAAGGCCTCGCACATATTTTATAAAGTTTATCCCCAGTATTTAATGTTTTATGATGCTACTATAAATGTAATTGTTTTATTTCACTTTTTCAATGTTCTTTGCTATATATAGAAATACAATTGATTTTTGTATTGGACTCTGAATCTTACAACCTCACCAAATTCACTTACAAGTTCTGCTCATTTTATTAGAGGCTTTAGGATTTGCTACATATATAATTATGTTATTTGCTAATAAAGACATTTTTTATTTCTTTCTTCCCAGTACATATGCTTTTATTTCTATAAAGCCAAGTAATTAAGACAGTGTGATACTGGTGCAAGGAAACAGGAATAATTCAGTGGAATAAAGAGTACAGAAATAGACCCTCACCACACACAAACCCACACACCTGCACACACACACAAACACACACACACCCGATTTATGGCAAATAATCCACAGTAGTGAGGAAAAGCTAATCTTTTCAATAAATGATGCAGGATCAAGTGGATATCCACACAGAAAAAAATTACCCTCAATCCTTACTTCATACTATGCCAAAAAATTAATCTGAGCTAGATCATAGATCTAAAAGTAGATTTTTTTTAAACATTTATTTTAGAAAGAGAGAACATATGAGAGTGAGAGCAGGGGCAGGGAAGGGGCAGAGGGAGAGGGAGAGAGAGAATCTCAAGCAGACTCCCCACTGAGTGCGGAGCCTGAGGTGGGACTCGATCTCAAGACTCTGAGATCATGACCTGAACCGAAATCAAGAGGCACCCCTAAAAGTAGAATCTAAAGCAATCAAGCTTCTAAAAGAAAACAAGGAAGAATATCTAAATGACATTGGGATGAGCAAAGATTTCTTAAAAAGTATACATAAAACACTAACTATAAATGATTGACAAATTAGACTTCGTTAAAATTAAGATTTTTCTTTTCATCAAAAGATGTCATTATGAGAAATGAAAAGGCAAACAACAGACTGGGAGAAGTTCATAACATGTTTAATGATAACAGACTCAGATTCAAAAAAATGTTTTTAAAAGCTCCTACAAATCTATACAAGAAAGACAATATTTTTTTTTTTAATGGGCAAATAAACAGAACATCCATTTGACAAGAGTTTTTTTAAAACAAGGCTTAGAAACATGTAAGGGTTCCCAGAATTACTGGTCATGGAAGTATAAATTAAAGCCAAATCAGGTATCACACATTACACATAAATCAGTGTGGCCGTAACTAAAAGCTCTAACAAGGCAAGCTGGTAGAAAAGATGTGAAACAATGGAATTCTTTTGCATTCTTACTCGTGTGACATAAAACATGGCTAATAAAGCCTAACTAAAACTCAAGGCCAGGTGAAACTTTTGGGAATAATGTGTGCTAGAAACACCAAGGACATACTTAATCTTTGAAAAATATTTTAGTATTCCTTATGACCTTTCCCTAGATAGACATCCCAGACTAGTGGGACTATCTGGATTTTGGCAAAGCAACATCTTCCATTTAAAGATATGGCTAAGCCTCTCAATAAAGTCAAGAAAAAGAAATCTGAATATGAGTAAGGCTCTCAGCCAAAATAATCAATTAAAGATTTACAAAGGATTGTCTCCCAGGCAGTGCCTCTAGGTCCTAGAGTCTAGAACATTATGATCTCAGTGCTCAAACTATTTTAGAAGTATCTTCAATACTGACACATGAAGGAAGATAGGAGCCTTGGGCAGAAACCGATTATTATACCTCAGAAACTCTCAGATCACTAGAGATTGGAAAGCTGCCCGATGTGAGTGTTAAAGATAGACCTTTTTAAAGACTACAGCTATCTTATTATTGGGTATTGGTAGAAAGTGCACCTATCATCAAAGGTCATCAAAGGTCACCAAATTATCCCGAGGTAAGAAATACCCACCATGTCCTAGATGCTGTAAAGAATCATTCAAATAAGGAGAAGGCCGCTCAGCAGAGCTCACTGATAACAGACATGTCCTATGCAAGAGTGTATTCTAGGGGTAAGTTCAGGAGGAGTTCATTGCATTCACATGCAGGCCTATTCACCATTTTGAAGCCACTGACATAAATGTCCCCTCAGGACCTCCCAGTTCAGATTGCTGTACAATGTGAACCCTATGATTCTCAGCCAAAGCAAAATATACCACTTGTTTTAACAATGCAAGTTCCCTAACTGTAATGGAATGCATTACAGCCTGCAAGAAGCATTTTTCTCTATCCAACTCCAAGATCAGAGATGCCATGTTTTTAGCCTGAAATGTGGTTATTTAAACAGAAACAAAACAAAACAAGCCCAGAAGCAACAAATAAGGTGTTGTTTTTTTTTTTTTTTGCCAGAGAGTCAATCCCTTACCGTTACTGCCTGCTTGAGAGTTGCAATGTTTTTGAAAATCAGCCATATATAGCCTGCAGACAGTAAAACCATGGTAGAAGGTAGTAAAGGAAAATCTGCAAAATGGGCCTCTGGGGTTAAGATCTGGATATTCACAAAATCTTAGGTCATTCTAGTACAGTATGGCCCTGGATGATTGGGCAATAAAAAAAAAAAAAAAAAACACTCTTTATGGAGTCTCCATCTATCACTATGAAACTTTATCAAAAAAGTAAAGTGCTAGTTCAGAGGGGGGCTGGAATGCTGAGGCAAATGCCCCAGACCTCTAGAACTAGCCTCCTGAATTCATGGAATGAGTGAGCACTGGATCACACAAGTAATACAAAGATAAAACAAATGATATTATTTCCCTTGCACTGCACTGAATGAAACTATATTAAAAATCAGTAGGAGGAATGACAGCAAAATGGCAGATTAGAAAGCTCCAAGCTCTCATTACCCAAAAGAAACATCAAAAAAACCCAGCAGGAACTGTCTGAACCAACTTTGTTGGAACTCTAGAAAACAGTCAAAAGTTACCAGCAACCAAGCAAACACCCAATCAAGAAAAAGCCATCTTCAAAATGGTAAGAGAGTTTTGTGCCATTTTCTCCTTACTCTTCCCCTGCCCATTCCCTAGTGCAATGGTGGTCTTCTTCTTAAACAGTGGCAGTGTGGTTCCCAGCTTCCTCCTTCGACTAGAGGACAGCAGAGAAGACCTGATATGCAAATTATTGTACATAATCTGTTCTAACCTGTCTGGGGGAATACCTGAAGGACTGATATAAGGCACCTGCCTCTATATCACCTAACTTGGAACTCAGGTGGGTAAAGGCGCAAACATTGCTTGTAAAAGCTGCAAGGCAACTACAGACTCACTGACACCCACGGTAAGAAGAATGGAGACATATAATAGACCACCTAGAGCCCAGAGGAGAAGCTGAGGGGAGACTCTGGGAAATTAAGAAATGCAAAGCAGCTAAGTATATGAGGGAATTTAGAAAGCCACCTGGCATGTTCAAGAAAGACCTAAGAAGACCTTAAGCTTTCATTTCAGGCTGATCACTAGGCTCAAAGCAAACCTAGCTGAGGGTTAAGGGAATGCCTTGAGAACAGATGCAATCTACAAGGACTGGAAGTGCTCCTGACATTCAAGGAAACTCTGTAAAAATACTAGCTGAACATGAGCTAAACAGACAGAGATAACAGTGATCATACACAACAAAGAATGTGCAACAATAATCTGGAAAGTCTCAAAACAAATGGGCTACAACAGCCTTTCAATGATTTCATATCTTTGCATTGCTGGGATAAAAAGCAACCATGCAAAAATCAATGTGAAGGAACAGAAGGGGGCAGCTTAGAAGCACCATGAAAATATTGCTAAGACACTAAAGACGTTATGAAAAAAAGTTGAGGGAACTTCTGCTTTAAGAATTCAGCAAGTGGGGGTGCCTGACTGGCTCAGTTAGTAGAGCATGCAACTCTTGATCACAGGGTCATGAGTTCAAGCCCCGAATTGGGTATAGAGCCTACTTAAAAAAAAAAAAAAAAAAAAGCAGCAAGTGGACCTATTAGACCTCTACCAGTACTGCAGGGACCTAATAAATGAGTAGTGACTAGAATTGACACCTATTGTATTCCAGGCTTTGCTCATACTTTAATGAAAGCGATTGCCAAGAATTTAATTAAAGGAACAGAATCACTTATCAGTTTGAACACCTGCATATGTTTCCTCAGATTGTTACCTATTTACAAAAATGGGCAAGGAAATAAAATATTATCACCCTCAAAGTAACGATCTCATTAAAAGTTGGAATGGGCAATTAAAATACCTGTTATTTAAATGATGGGTGATAAGGGCATAAAGGACTAGCTAACTTGACTGGAGCAGTGTATTCTAAAATTAAATATGAGAGGAAGTAAGAGGGGACTCCACTGGAAAAGTTTCTAGGAACCAGAATGGCAGTGAGGGGATGGATGTGGTCCAGTTCACAATTTTATCTTTCCCACCTCACAAATGTTTCTTTCACCTTCCCAGACTAATATGTGCCAACAAAAGGATAACAGTGCCAACAGAGGGAGAGACAAGTTATCCATAACACACAATTTGTACCTGTTCCTAAGGAAACTTTGGAGTGGCTCATTATTTCACCCCACAAAGCTAAATTAAGATTAACCATACGTACTACTTCATTACCAAACAAGAGACAATCCTGTAATTCTTGATTCATCAAACTGTATAAAATTTTCCTGGGAACAAACAAAAGCAAAGGTCTCAGCAAGGCTGCTTTAAGGGTCTGCCGTATGGACAGGCAGCACGGCCAGATCAGAGCACTCCATAGGGGAGGAAAAATACAGGTTAAAACAGTAATAACTGGAAACAGAAATAAAAGGTAGCCAATAGTAAGGGAGTGGAGAAATGGGCTATGACACAAGAAAGGATGCTATTATTCTTTTCCCAACAAGAACTTCTGAGAGCAAGAAAATCAGAATGATTAAGGCTGGGAGAAAGTGGTTGACCCATAAACTCTAGCATATGAGAACTGCACAAATGCTGACTTATGACAACAACCTGAAGTGATGTAGAGAGATGATATCAAGGACAATCCTCTCAATGACTCACCTAAATGGTAGTAAATTAGAATTGTCATTTGAGTCACATTTCTGTTGGTTATGTTTATCATGATGGCTCCTTCGTGGTTGATTCAGGTGGGATGACTGTACTGGTAGCAACTGGTGTACTGTATTGCCACCAATCAAGAACACTCCCTCCTGAGAAAGTAACTGGGGTCTGAGGGCAAAAATATTGCTGCAGCTCACTTACTGTGTAAATAGTCTGCTGCTTTGTTCTTTTGATTATAAAAGGCATGAATGCAAATGGAACAACATTCATGGGATAAAAATGGTCTCTAAAAGAGTGAATATGATACAATACGGTGGCTACACATATGCAGAGATGCACGCCCAGAACTCAGAAAAGGGCTGCTGTAGTAAACCTGTGGCTTACACAGATTAAACTTAATCTGAAAGTGAAATACACCCAATTGACTATTTCTTGGGGCACAAAATACATTTGGGTGTGCACATTATATTTAAATTACACTCAGGCCACAGGCACTCGATGCCAACAGGATTTGTGATAGCTCTGTCAACACTGGCCCCAACAATCAAGAAGCAACTGAAGAGCCCTAGGGATGGATCCAGATTATTGAACCAAGCCCAAATGGTGTTCTGAGAAGCACTTCGTCAGGATGAAATACTTGTTACTCCACATAGGAACACTAGAGGGTGCTCTCTTCTAGAAGACTGGTCAAGACTGGCAGTCAGTTTAGAAAGATGAATCTACACCAAGAGTGGACTGCATGCCTAAGCTAGTAAAACAGTATACGCCACCACTACACTGAAGAAAACTTATACCTTTACTCAGGAAGGAGTACTGAATATTTTAATCACCATGGAACTTGTAGTTTTAAACTGGCCATAAGATTTTAATCTTTCTGCCATTATGATATGATGTAACATTGGGATTATAGGTTCATTAAACGAATTAAATGAAAACCAAACTTACTTGATCTCCAGGATTTAAAAAAAAAAGGGGGGGGCGCACCTGGGTGGCTCAGTCATTAAGCGTCCGCCTTCTGCTCAGGTCATGATCCCAGGGTTCTGGGATCGAGCCCCACATCCAGCTCCCTGCTCAGCGGGAAGCCTGCTTCTCCCTCTCCCACTCCCCCTGCTTGTGTTCCCTCTCTCGATGTGTCTCTCTCTGTCAAATAAATTAATAAAATCTTTAAAAATAAATAAATAAATAAATAAATAAAAATGGGACAGCTAAAGGAAATACTCTTAAAGAAAATATAAAAATTAGATTGGAATGTTGGAAACTATCTAAAGGTCACTCTATAAGTAAGTGGCTAAATGAAGTTTGATACATCCAGACCATATAGTATAATATTAACAGTGCAACCACAGCCAGTATTTTCTGAGTGCCTATTATATACTAAGTAATGCGCTAATATAAAAATATTTAAAAAGCCATTCACTAAATGAGGTAAATCAATATGGACTGACATAAAAAGATATTCTGCAATATACTAAAAAATGAAAGAAACAGAAAAATATGTACAGAATAACTGCATTTATATTTTAAAAAACCTGGGGCGCCTGGGTGGCTCAGTCAGTTAAGCATCTGCCTTCGGCTCAGGTCATGATCTCAGAGTCCTGGGATCGAGTCCCGCATCAGGCTCCCTGCTCAAGGGGGAGTCTGCTTCTCCCTCTCCCTCTGTGCTCTCGCTCTTTCTCTCTCTCAAGTAAATAAATATTTTTTAAAAAAACCTAAAAACTGCATTTATTTTGACACCTGGATGTGTGTTTGCATAAATGAATACATAGAAATGAGTCTGGTAAAATTCAAAGCTACTTTTAACAGTGATTAACACAGAAAAGACAAATGAGATTGAGAGTGGGGTAAAACGGAAAACATTTATGCCAAGTCTGGGTAGCTCAATAACATTTATTATTCTCTGTGTTTTTCTGGATACTTAATACATTTCATAACACAAACAAGATGCTATTAACAGGAGTACATAAATGTAAATGCATAATAAAAAATGGTAATTATTAATCGCAAAAGATGAAGTAAAGGCTTCTTAGGTGCTTGAGGTTCTGTGGAAAAGAGAACGGTCTGCTGATACCTTCATCTCCATTTCCTACTCCACATGAAATATCAGAGGCCCAGGCTGGTGGAGACAGAATTAAGAGCAATATTGCTAAAGAAAATAAAAGTTTAAAAAGTTACACACTATAACTGGTATTGTAACTACTTGTTAGAGAGACAGGCTACTGGGTTCTTGGTTGCTTAACAATATTTAATGAAAATATTGGAGAATTAGTAAATGATAGTTGCTAGATCTGACAGGCTATCTGTTACCATGAACAAGAACTTACCTAGAATGTTCTGAGAGTTGAGTTTTCATTATTTTAAATATGCTAAATTCCTCCTATTTCATTATGACAGTGATCCAGCTTATACCATTTTCATATTCATAATCTAATGTAAAATATTGCCAATTCTCTGTGTAGTAAATGGACTTCATTGAGAATTTCTTAATAACCTGCCCTTTTGTTTCTTTCTTTTTTTTTTTTTTTAAGATTATTTATTTATTTGAGAGAGAGAGCACACAGGAGAGAGCGAGAAGCAGATTCCCTGGTGGAGTAGGGAGCCCGACACAGAGCTCAATTCCAGGACCTCCATGACCTGAGCCAAAGGCAGATGCTTAACCGATTGAGCCACCCAGGTGCCCCAATAACTTGCCCTTTTACAAAAAATGGATTACTGGGTTTCTTTCTAAATTACCATAATACTTTTCAGAATCATTTCATAAGACACTTGACCATAAAGAGAAACAAAGAAAAAAAAGTTTAGTCAAAGTATTAATGGTCAATGGTAAAGTGAAATCTATTAAGAGAGTTCTATCATATTTCACAATGTATGTGTATATAAAAACATCATGTTGTACACCTTAAAAAACATTCACATTGTACAACCTAAATACATACAATATTTATTAGTCAACCATACATCAGTAAAGCTGGGAAAGTATAAATGTAATTTACAACATAGTAAAGCAAAGCTGGAAAAAAGAGTTCTAACTTACGTAAAAAGTTAATCTGAGTTGGTCCCAATAATGTAACAAACAAGGCCGTTTGAACTAACCTTGGAAACAAGAACAAAAATACCAGATAAAACATAAATAAAAAGAATCTATGATCTGAAAAGAAGTTATAAGGCCAACAAATAGCTAAAGCAAGAATTCAGAGGGGAAACTACAGTGGATGCTATAGTATATAACCCAAATCTCTTTCTGTATCGAGGCTATAATTCCCCCAGTTGGTTAAGAATGTGACTGCTGAAGGCTCTCAGCTACGTCCTTTACAAGGACCAGCCCTCAGACAAAAAGAACCACCTCATCCAGAATCATGCCTCCTCCCTCAGAGTGGCCTGCATTCAATGTGAGGGTCTATTTGGGCGTATAAAAGCCAAACCCTTTGCTCAAGATGAGACATCTCCAAAGGACAAAAAGATTGACTGAAATCTTTCCTGCAACTGACTGCAGTTCAGCTTTTCCTTCTGCTCACTCCTGCTTCTCTCATTCCTCACAGACATTGTCCCTGACAGAATTCCCCTAGCAAACCTCCTACACACAAATCTCAAAGTCTCAAAGTTTATTTCATAGGGAATCTAACCTATGAGAGAAGCAAAGCACAGGATCTGCTTTAGTCTATGGATATTAGCCAAACATAAGTAACTGATTTTCCTGTCCTTTTGAGGATCTATAAAAGATAAATCCCAGAATGTGACCCAAGGTAGAATATACTGAAACATTGCTTCCATACAAGCTATGACTCCAAAAGTTATAAAGCTACCAAAGAAGGAAAAAATGCAAAGACATCAAAGAAATAAACTTAACCCATTACTCATACTTAGAGGACTACAGGGAAATCTTCCCTGGTATTGATCAGAGCAGGAAAAAGGGTCCTTAAGAAATTTTCACCACAAGCTAGACCTTTCAAAGGTCTGCAACTCAAATTCACATCAGCTGGGTAGTCCAAAAAATGTCAAACACTGAATTTAGTTTCAAATAGAGCCAGAATGGTAGGTTCTTTGGCACCTGGCAGAAGTAAAAGCAAATCTTCTCTGGAGAAAGGTATCTTCATTCCAGGAATCCAAGTCCCACACAGAAAATAAATAAATAAATAAATAAAAATATTTTAAAATAAGTAGCATACAGTCAAAAATACCCAAGCACACAAAGAAGTAATGAACTAAAATGAAGAATCACCATTAAAAAAAGGGATTGCACAAACAAACCACAATACTTCAGCCTTTGGGGCTGTCAGTCACAAATAATAAAACCATTCATATTAAATTTAAAAAATAAGAACAGGTTTGAAATATATGCAGAGAACATGAAGCAATAGAAAGTGAACTGTGAATTAACATATATGAAATGGAAATAAATGAAGATTCTATAAATAAAACATAACAACTGAAATGTAAAATTTAATGTGTAGTAACTTATGGTAATGGCAACACAGTGAAGTGGTTAAATGAGCCTTCCCAAGGATAATAATTATGAAATCTAGACAAAATTAAGTCAATGGGAAGCAGCCTGGCATAGAAAAAAGACAAGAGGGGCACCTGGGTGACTCAGTCAGTTGAGCATCCAGTTCTTGATTTCAGCTCAGGTCATGATCTCAGGGTCCTGGGATCGAGCACTGCATCAGGCTCCATGCTCAGCTAGGAGTCTGCTTGTCCCTCTCCCTTTGCTCCTCACCCTGCTTGTGCTCCCTCGTGCACACTCTCTCTCTCTAAAATAAATAAATAAAATCTTAAAAAAAAGAAAAAAGACAAGAATTTCTTCTTGAAAAATTGGAATTCCAAGAAAATTCCCCAATCCCCACAACTCCATCAACAGACCATTGATCACAGCTGGCTTGAGATGGCAGAGAACAGTGTTCAGAACTAGAAGACGAGCTGGAAATAGAAGGGTAAGACACTGAAGTAAGAGAATCAGAGAGCCAGTAAAACCCAAAATTTGAGTATAAATACTGCCCAAATCTCTGGTGGACCACAAAACTGGGCATGCTCGGGGCGAAAACCCAGCATGTTCACCAAACAAACAAAAACAACACACCAGAGGCAGTCTACCCTTGAAAGACAGAGCTGAAATAGGTGAGATTTATGACTCTGCTGCTTTATTGACTGAATGTGTTCCCCAAATAGGCAGTAAAGGCAGCAGAGAGCTGAGGCCTGAGATATGAGAGGACACAGCTCAACATAGGCAGAGTAGTGGAAAATTAATGGAAAGATCCCAGAAACAAGGAAGATACAAAAACTGTAAGCCCCCAAATCTGATTATAAGTGCTACCCAAATCCTTGGCTGACCATCAAACTATACAGGCATACCAGAGAATGCGGCTATCAAAAAAGCAGCAAGTAAAACATTAAAAACTAAGCAGATAGCAGCTAATATGATGTTGGAAAGCCAAGGTTTATAATGTTTGTTTATACAAGTTAACTGTCCCCGAAGAAAAAACAAGAATGATAACCTGTAAAAGAATAAAACAGGGATGCCTGGCTGGCTCAGTCAGTAGAGCATGTGACTCTTGATCTCAGGGTCATGAGTTCAAGCCCCATTTTAGGCATGGAGCCTACTTAAAATACGAATACTAAATAAATAAATAATAAAAGAATAAAACAGAATTTTTAGACATGTAAAGAAACAGTACCCAAAGCATATAAAAACTACAAACCCATAGATCCAGAAAGCTCAAAAAACTCCAAGCCTTTAGAAATGACACTAAAAGCATGATTCATAAAGGAAAAAAATGATAAAGTGGATCTTACCAAAATTTATAACTTTTGCTTTGTCAAAGAACTGCCAAGTTCATTAAAAGACAAGTTACAGACTAGGAAAAAATATGTGGAAATTACATATTTGACAAAGGACTTGTATCCAGAATATACCCAGAACCATCAAAACTCAGTAAAAATGGACTTGAATAGGCACTTGTCTAAAGAGGGATATAGGGTATGCAAATAAGCATATGCAAGTAGTTCAACATAATGACTAATTAGTGAAATACTAATTAAAACCATGATAACTACTATATACATTTGAAAGACTGAATTAAAAAATACTGAAAATATCAAGTGCTGATGATGAGGAGGAACAACTAGAATTCTCACACAATGCCAGTGGACATGCACAACAGTAGTCACTCTGGGAAATGGTCTGGCAATTTCTTACAAAGTTAAAAACTCAGCATCTGACCCAGCAATCTCATTGCTGCATATTTACCCTAAACATGAAAATTCATGTCCACATAAAAATCTGCAGCCCAAGACAAAACAACTGTATTAGCCTTCAACCCGTGAATGGTAAACAAACTGCTATACATACATACATACATACATACATACATACATACAGTGAATGGTACACTATTTACCAATAAAAAAGAACAAACTTGATCCAACAACTTGGATGAATCTTAAAGACATTAAGCTGAGTGAAAGCTGCCAGTTTCAAAAAACTGCACATATATGACTCCATTTATATAACCTTCTTAGAATGACATGACTATAGTGATGGACAAGAGATCAGAGCTTGCCAAGGAGAGTAAGTAGAGGTAACATGCAACTAAAAAAAATAGTACCAGGGTGCTTTTTGAGATGACAGAAAATTGCTCTGTATTCTGATACAGGGGTAGTTACATGAATCTTCACTTGCATTAAAATTCATAGGACTGTACACCAAGTTCATAGCAGCATTATTCACAATAGTGAAAAGATGGGAACAATCCTATTGTCCATCAAGAGATGGATGGATAAACAAAATGTGGCAAGAAGGTACAATGGAATATTATTCAGTCTTAAAAAGGAATGAAATTCTGATAGATGCTACAACTTGGATAAACCTTAAAAACATTATGCTAAGTGAAATTAAGCCAGACACAAAAGGACAAATACTGTATGATTCCACTTAGGTGAGGCCAAATGCATAAAGAAAGTCAAATTCATAAAGTCAGAATAGTCAAATTCATAAAGAAAGAAAGTAGAACAGTTATTACCCAGGGTTGAGGGAAGGAAGAGTAAGGAGTTATTGTTTAATGGGTACAAAGCTTCTGTTTGGGATAAAGAAAAAATTGTAGAGATGGATAGTGGTCATGGTGTACAACAATGTGAATGCAGTTAATGCCAGTAAATTGTACCCTTAAAAAATGGTGCACAGTAAAATGTTATGTATACTTTACCACAACGTAAAATATTCATAGGGACATATACCAAATGAAAAAGAAGTCAATCTACATAATTCAGAATGTAAAAAGAAGTTGTCAGACTAGATTTTAAAAAATTCATCTACATGTTTACAACAGACTCTAAAGTGAAAAAAATCAGGGGTGCCTGGGTGGCTAGGTCAGTTAAGCCTCCAACTCTTGGTTTCAGCTCAGGTCTTGATCTCAGGGTCGTGGGATCAAGCCCAGCATCAGGGTCCACGTTCAACAAGGAGTCGGCTTGAGATTCTCTCTCTCCTCTTCTCCCTCTGCCCCTCTCCCCACTCACGCATATGTGTGTGTGTGCATGCGCGCTCTCTCTCTAAAATAAATAAAATCTTTAAAAATAAATAAAATAATCAGAAAAGTTGAACAAAAAAGATGTAAAAAGATATACCATGCAAATATTAAGCAAAAAACATTATGTGATATTAATATGAGGCAAAATAGATTTTAAGGCAGAGAAAGGGTCACTGTATAAGGATAAAAGTTTCAATTCACAAGGAAGATACAAAAGTTTTAAATGTATACAAGCCTAATAACATAAGCTTTACATAGGTATAGTAGAAACCAACAAAACCATGAGGAGAAAATGGATAATCCACAATGATGGAACAAAACAAAAAAAAAAACTCAGTAAGAATACAGATGATTTATACAATGCCATTAACAAACTTGATCTAACAAATCTAAACAAATCTAAACATAAACTAATGTTCTACCCAACATCCAGAATACACACTCTTTTTAAGCACATGCAATATTACAATACTGACCATTGATTCTACAAAGCAAGTAGAATCAAATTTCAAAGAATTAAAACTTGATGGAGCATCTTCTCTAACCACAATGTAAAGTTAGAAATTGATAACAAAAAGAAAATCATCATTCAGAAATTAAAATTCCCATATATTCAGAAGTTAAGGCTCCCATATACTTAGAAATTAATAAGTCAATGGAAAAAAATCTTTTTTTTTTAATTTTTAGAGAGGGAGGGAGGGAGAGGGAAGTGGGAGAGGGACAGAAAATTTTAAGCAGGCTCCAGGCCAGCATGGAGCCTGACACAGGGCTTGATTTAAGGACCCTGAGATCGTGACCTGAGCTGAAATCAAGAGTCAGATTCTTAACCGAACAAGCCACCCAGGTGCCCACAACTCAATGAAAAAAATCTTGATGACAATTAGAAAATATTTTGAATTTACAATAACAAATTCCACAAAGCAAAACCTGTGAGATGCAGCTAAAGTACTACTTGGAGGCAAATTTATGTCCTTCAACACATATATTAGAAAAGGAAACTGAAAATTAATGAGCTAAGCATCCATCATAAGAAATCAGATCTAAAGCAAAATAAGCCCAAAAAGATTAGAAGGGAAAAAAATTAAGAGAAATTAATTAAATAGGAAAGTAAACATATCACTGAGAGAATTAACAAAGCCAAAAGTTGGTTCTTTAAAAAGACTGAAAAACTGACAAACTGGGAAAACTGATCAAGAAGAAAAGAGAAAATATACAAACAATATGAAGAATAAGAGGATATTATTAACATCTTTATGGCAATGCATTTGAAAATGGAGCTGTAACAGAAACATTCCCAGAAAAAAATATAACTTACCAAAACTGATTTAGTACACATAAAAAACTTGAATAAGCCTATAATTTTCAAAGAAATTAATCAGGAGTAAAAAATATTCCTGGGAAGTAGCATATTCCAGAAATTATTATTACTCCAATCTAATCTGAAATTAGTCTAATATTACCTTAAAATCTCCAGAGAGTTAAAGATAGCAAAATCTTTAGGAAGATAGCAAAAATCTTGGTATCAAACCTATATGAGAACAGCATAAGAAGCAAATTTCATTAATGAACACACATGTAAAAATCATAAAATATTAGCAAGCAGAAACCAACATTATAAGAAAAGTAGTAATGTATTGTGACTAAATTGTGTTATCTCATAGATTTATTCAATATTTGAAAAGAAATGAATATATCCATTACACTAACATTAAAAAAGAAGATTTAAAAATCTATACAGATGAAGCAGCTGATAAAATTCAACAAGCGTTTCTTTAAAATATATTTTTTAAAGATTTTATTTATTTATTTGACAGAGACACAGCAAGAGAGGCAACACAAGCAGGGGGAGTGGGAGAGGGAGAAGCAGGCTTCCCGCTGAGCAGGGAGCTGGATGTGGGGCTCGATCCCAGGACCCTGGGATCATGACCTGAGCAGAAGGCAGACACTTAACGACTAAGCCACCCAGGCACGCCTCAAAATGCATTTCTTAAAAAAAAAAAAAAAATCTTTGCATTCTAAAAATATAATAATCTGATAACAGGTATCTTAAAACAAACAACAAATAAGAAAAATCCTCTAAGAATGGTAAAACACTTAAATCCGTTCCTTTGATACTGGAACAAATCAAGAATCTTGGCTATTCACACTTCCTTCACCCTAAATTTGAGGTCCTTGTATAAGAATCACAACAATGCAAAACCCCTAGGGAAAAAATAATACAATTTTACTGAGAGATATAAAAGAAGACCTAAATAAAAGGAAATACATACTGTGGTCACAGACTGGAAAATTCAAAATTATAAAAGTGTCAGTTCTGTTCATGTTGAATGTAGTCAAGCCAGTTGGGATTCAGGGGCAGAGTTGGAGAGTATAGCAATCTATGAGGGTCATAAAACATCACTGGAATAAATGAGAAGTATGATGTCAGTTAACTAAGGTTTCTATATGTCGCTCTTAACTGGAAATTTAAAAGCACTCCTCAACAATATCTACTACACATGTAGTTGCACTGAATTAAAATTCAGAAAATAATCCATGGCACTTCTCGGGCAACTTCTATTATTATCTAATTTTGAAACTTATAAATGTGCCTTCCATGAAACTGTTTGTTGAGAAGTGAAAACAGAAGCTCCAAAAAACTGAAAAATTTTTTGCAAAATTTTTTCAGAAATGTTTTCCTCAACTAGTGAGAGAAAATTAATTTTTTAATCAGTTTCTGCATAATAATTTTAAAATAAAATCTGTTTCTTCCTATCCCCACTAAATAAAATTTGACCAATATTTGCAGGTTTAAAGGGGCTATTCACTTGTCTCTGTCCAGGCCTGCTTCCATCGGAGTATTTGTCACAGTGTATTTTAATTATTTACTTATCTGTTCCTTCCAATTAAGCAACCTGAATGAAAGGAGGCTTATAGTTTTCACTGTGGTGCCTGACTTATCACACTCAAGAAATGTGTGTTGAAAGAAAAAAAAAATGTGTGTTGAATTAATAAAATCCCATGTTATAGATAAGGCTCTAAGAGCTAAGTTAATCAGCCAGGTTATATACTCAGAACTAATAAGCAGCAAACTACTCATTCATTTATTTATTTGGCAAGTATTTACTGTTCTAGGTCCTAGATCCCAGGATTAAAACCTAGATCTTCTGATTCCTTCCTGTTCTTTTTATGAAAGTAAAAAATTCTTTTACCTTTTTTTAGTAATAAAATTTCTCTCATAGGATTATAGCAGAGGAGGAGAAACTCTTATTAGAGAGGAAATCACTATTGAACCAAAATCACCAGTTTTGTATATGTGGAGGAAGACAATCCCTTGCTAGTTCAACATGAAGAGACCAGACAAACTAAGGACCAAATTTCAAACTTTTGGCTAAAAAAACAATTCAAGGAATCATAAAATCTGGAATAACAGAAAGATTAAAATCATTACATTAACTCAAAAGTAAGACTGAAAAAGCTACATTATTTACTAAAATTATATCTGGAGTCTTTGATAAAGTACTGGTTTTATTTTCTTCTATCTAAATATATTGTCTTCTAATTAACACTTTTTATTTGGATGGCCTCTAAATAATAATCAGCTAAAACAATCATAGAAAGCTATAGCAAGATAGTCTAACATTAAGAGAGAAGCGAATTTTAAAATCATTAAGCACTTAAGTAAAAATAACTTTCAGGACATTTGGCATTTTCAAGTAAAAATTGCTTGGAGAATTATTTCTCAATTGTAACTTTCAAAATGTGAAACTCGTACATTTGTAATCACAGCATTAAATAACAGCACCTTTTGTACAGAACTTACAGAATCCCAAGCATTTTTGGCCCCACAAACATGTGCAAAAGCTAGGTTTTTTTTTTCACAACTTTCTCATTCAAATTCAAAAATTACTATCTCATTGATGGTAATTTTTTTTTTTTTAGCAATTCACCTTTTACTGAGTGTTGCAAATCGTTCACCTTAAGTTTTCACAGGAGGAATGCTTTCTACAAATGATATTTTCATTAGCTTACATAGATTTCATTTAAATTATATAATTATGATCACAGATACAACTGGTATAAACAGGTTTATAACAGGACAAACAAGTGATTCTTGGTAAGTATATAAATCAACTGAACTAGTAGGAGTAGAATCATCTACAAGAGATCAATGTACTAACCTAACCATTAAGCATACCATAGGTATCAGGCAGTATGCTTACATCAAAAGAAATGCAGAAATTTAGTTATGCTGGCAAATCATTAAGCAGAAACCATTTAAGGTAATTTTAACTATATTGAAAATTTTTAATATTTTTGGCCATTAGGGTACCAACAAAGTATAAGGATAGACGAAGACAAACGTAACAACTCCATCAGAAAAATCAAACGTATACATTCCCCACAATGACTGGAAAATAACATTTTTATATGTAAGGGATAAAATTATATTTTACCTTTAGTTATGCAACAAACAGACCAATATTTAACTGTATTAATATATGCATTACTGAAGTTTAACCTTAGTATTACCGGATACATGCCCTTGTTTGCTATAGCACAATACCTAGTGTACAGCTCCATCTAGTGTGGAGAAATAGACAAACATGTCCAGAGCATTTTCAGTCCTAAGAAATTTCACAGTAAACCAAACAAAACTAACTGACTTTTAAAAAGGCCAACTTTTCACTCATACTGTGTAATTATGACATTTTACCTAATCAATATTCTAACCAACATTTTCTATTTGAACAGTGATATTTTTTGAATATTTGGGATTTCTTCAACATCTTCTAACAAATTTTTCCATATAACCAAAAATAATAGCAGTTGGTTTTGCAAAAGAAAAACTTAGTATTCACACTGTTCGTTTAAAGAGGCTAAACGACACAAAAGTCACTCCACAAATGTCAATGTAAAACTCCCTTCAAAGTTCCTATGGTCACGATAAACAGCTGAGGAGATACAGACAAAACACAAGCACGGTTTGTAAACACTTCATTGACCTTTCCCCAGTGATAAATAACAATGAAAAATTTTTGTATTTTTTAAAAAATTTGATGAAATTCGTTAATGTTATAGCAGACTTTGAAATTGACAATTTTCCCTTTAATGACTATTTTTAAATACATATATTTTTAAAACAGTATAAAAACATTCTAATCATTGATATAACCAAATTTCAAATCAAACTTATTTTTGAATCATGATACAAAACATATAAATTTAACTTAATAAAAGCTCACTAAAATTAGGCACCAACATGAAGAGGAATATAATCAGTAGTAATATTAAAAGATTTTTTCTTCTTATTACTATTTCCATAACTCTGCATAAACTCAATACAGAATTTAAGTGTATTTCTCTATGTTGCTGATTTAATCAAAATTAGTGTTACTCTACAACTCTGATATTAATTCATATGAATAGAGTTATCATACATTAATCTTTTAACAATGTCTAAGGATTTAATACTGCAGCAATTCATATCTCTAATGCTTATTGCACACAGTACTAAGCAGAGGAATATATACGTTTTAAATGAATAATCCAATATAAATAGTTTTAATGAGATTGTCAGCTTATTTTGAAAACTTTAACAAAATTTTCAACTTTATATCTCTTCTTTATTGGTCAAGGTGCTCATTTTATCAAATCGAATTCTTTTAAATTTTTCTTCCTTTTGTATGCCATGAGAAGCTAAAATTTGATGCAAGGTACTTACTTTGATAAAACGTTTTTTAAATTATTATTTGAAACCTTCAACCTGACCTGAGGGGAGTGGCTAAGGATACCATCAACAGTTGGGAGAGAATCCACTTGCTAAACAAGAATCATAACCCCCAGGTACCCAACACAAACTTTTCTGCTATCCTTGGTCACTATCAAATACTCGAAGTTAGCGGTTTATCAAAATTATCACCAGGTCCCTGGGTGGCTCAGTCGGTTAAGCATCTGCCTTTGGCTCAGGTCATGATCCCAGTCCTGGCTCCCTGCTCAGTGGGGAGTCTGCTTCTCCCTCTGCCCTTCCCCCTGCTTGTGCTCTCATGTTCTCTCGCTTTCACTCTAAAAAAAGAAAAAATAATTATCTTACCCTGGCCCTATGTACTGTTTATTCTATTTACTGGGACAAGAAATGAAACTGCTTCCTTCTCAGTTAAAAACTAGAACAGTGGGGCACCTGGGTGGCTCAGTCGTTAAGCATCTGCCTTCGGCTCAGGTCATGGTCCCAGGGTCCTGGGATCAAGTCCCACATCAGGCTCCCTGCTCCGCGGGGAGCCTGCTTCTCCCTCTCCCACTCCCCCTGCTTGTGTTCCCTCTCTCACGGTCTCTCTGTCAAGTAAATAAATAAAATCTTTAAAAAAAAAAAAAAAACTAGAAAAGTGAGAGGGAATATGGACCCAGGGAACCCATCAAAAACTTCATGTCATCACGGTTCAGAAAAATTTGCATGGCTCTTACTTCCCCCATGTTGCATGAGGGTAAGTCTTGTATCTCCCACCAATACAGAAATCAGTAGCAATAACCTAAGCTGCAAGTGCCATGAGGTAATGTCAAGGCAGGGCAAAAGTCCTACTAGGAAATGAAAAGAAGTAAGATCTTAGTCCATTTGGGCTGCTTTAACAAAAATACCACAGACTGGATGGCTCACAAACAATAGAAATTTATTTCTCACAGTTTTGGAGGCTGGAAGTCTGAGATGGTGCTTGAATCAGCCAAGTCGAGTTCTGGCGAGAGTCCTCTCCTAGGCTGCAGACTACCAACTTTTTATTGTATTCTTACATGGCAGAGAGCAGAGAGGGGAAGCAAACTCCCTCATGGCTCTTATAAAGGCACTAACCCCATTCAATGAGGGCAGAGCTCTCATGACATTTATTGCATTCTAATTACCTCCTAAAGTCCCCACCTCCCATACCATCATACTGGGGGGTAGGGTTTCAACATATGAATTGGGCGGGGCGGGGAGACACAAACATTCAGTTCATAAAAGATGTAACCATCATTTACTCTTCTACCTCTTCTCCAAAACCTAGACTTGTTGGATTATAATCATAGCAGCTCCTATTCCCAAATGGGGTTGAAGCCAGAGCCATGCAAGCAGAAGTGATATAAGCCAATTTCTGGACTCACCCTTAGAGGCATTCTATGAGATCCTCTAGCCCTCTCTTCCCCTCCTGTAACAACCTTGAAAACCCCAATATAAGATGGTGGCATCACAAGATAAAAGGGATGCTGACCTCTAAGCCAAACTCTGTATGAGTGAGAAATAAACTTGTGTTGTATTAAGTCATGATATGGGGGTTATTAGTGCAACATAGTCTCTCTTAACCTAATATACAACTTAGAGAGTTCCAGCCTCCCACCTCTAGTCCTGACCAGAGGAGCTCCCTGGTGCAGTAACAACAAATGTCAACAGTGATTTTGTGGTTCCTAAAATTCTAACCCCAAGCTCACCCATCCCCTCTTCTGAAAATACACACACACACACACACACACACACACACACACACTCTTTCACACATACACACTCACACACATTTCATTTTTTTTTAGACCATGTGTATGTCTCAGTTCAGTTCATCACCAATGCCAAAACCCAGATATGGCAAGAGATGGTAGACACTGTGTACTGGTTGAATAAAATAACTACAGCTGACCCTTGAACAATACAAGTTTAAACATAAGCAGATTTTTTTATAAATACAGTACAGGACTATAAATGTATTTTCTCTTCCTTATGATTTTTTTCTTTTTTAAAAGATTTTATTTTTAAGTAATGTCTACACCCAACATGGGTCTCAAACTTACAACCCCGAGATCAAGAGTCACATGCTCTATCGACTAGGCCAGGCAGATGCCCCCCCCACACTGATTTTCTTAACAATATTTTCCTCTACCTTACTTTATTGTAAGAATACAGTATATAATACATAACACACAAAATATGTGTTAATCAACTGTTTATGTTGTTAGTAGGGCTTCTAGTCAACAGTAGGCTATTAGTAGTTAAGTTTTTGGAGAGTCAAAAGTTATACATGAATTTTCAACTGGGGGGGGACCCCTCAACCCCTGTGCTGCTCAAGGGTCAACTATATACTGAATAAATTCAAAGAACTGAATACATGAATAGACTATAAAATGTTAATTGATCACCTCCTTATAGAAATGCACCATTTCAAGTAAACAGTAGGCTGCCTCTCTAGAAGCTAAAAAAGGTAAGAAAAAGTCTCCTTTAGAGACTATCTACAAAGGAACGCAGTCCTAGTGACATCATTTTAGCCTTGTGGGAACAATTTCAGATTTCTGACCTCCTAAACAGTAACATAATAAATTTACGTTGTTTTAAGCCATTAAATTTGTGGTGATTTGTTATACCTGTTACAGCAATGACAGGAAACTAATCCATATACCTTGTGAGTTTCTAGCTCTCACACCACCTAGCATGTTCAGAGACATTTTCAGCTTCTCTCATAGAACACATTTAAAATAAGAGGGGTCACAGTCATGAATCAACTGGAAAATGAATTCTTGATAATCAGGAACCTACCCAGGAGAGAGTCCTAACCCAGAAGAGCCATGTATTAGATGAAGGATTTAAACATTTTTAAAACAGAGCTCCCTTTCACTCAGTCACTTCCTATAACTAGTTCAGGGCTGATTACTGTGGAATCATAAAATGAATATTTGGATACAGGTGCTGGCATTTATCAACTCTGTAGCCTTTGGCAAATCTCTTCAATTTCCTGTTCTAGGAAATTGAGAAAATCAGTAGTCACTAAAATTTTAGATTTCCCAAGCCAGTAAAATTTCCAAAACAAAAACTGTTGATAGGCTTTTATTTTATAATTGACTTAAAAAAACAGAGGCAACTACCTGCAATAATCATAAAATAAAGAACATTTTAGGAGAACATACTTTCAAAAAAGACAACTCTTTAAACTGAGTAAATTTAACTTTGTAAAAAAGCCAGGAAGATTCTGGGAAGACTGTGGTGGAATCAGCAGTTTTTGAATCTTCCCAACTATCTTCATAAAAACAAGAGCAACCAGGATAGCAAAATGAAACCATACACAAAATATCCACCACAAACTAGGTAAATACCAACATACAACACCAACAACCATGAGACCTGCATGATATCCAGCATCTGTGCAGGAAGGAGGAGAGGGAAACAATAGGGAGCAACGTGATATCTAAAAGTCATGAGAATCCCTATGAGCAGCAGGGATGCTCTCAGCAAGTAAATAAGGGTGCAAAAGGTCTGAATGAAGGAGCTAGAACAGTTAGAGCCTTATGAACTGTCAAAACATTTGGACAAAGTTTCTTACACACTGAAGAGAAACTGGAATTGAGTCTAAATTTATAGGGAAGACACAATATGGACAAAGTAAAAATAAAGTCCAGGTAAAAGCTGGGGAAGGGAAGGAGGTACAGCCATAAGATCTTAAAGTTACTGGTCATTCTTTAAAACTTCTCAAAAACAACAGGAAACATTTTTCTAATTAATTACTTATATTTAAGTAAGTACATTACTTAAGTACGTAAGTTATCAGTATGTTACGTTATCTTTTGACAACTCACTTGGAAGATTTCAAAGGGCATAAAAATCATTATATTCTGGCGTAAACGGATTACAATTAATCCATAATCATTAGGAGAAGTCGGAGCTGATCCAATGTTAATGTCAAATGATGCTGAATTCTTGATTTGGTAAAAAAATTCACTGACAATAGAAAAAAAAAACCCACTTAGACACAAATTGTAGGTACTGCCCCAATGACCTCATCTCTTGGAAAATAGTCCAAAATACACTAAAACAAAAGTAGAAAGAAGGAAAAAAAGATCACCCATTACATTCACCACCAAAATATAAAATACTCTTAAAATCTTATTGTGTTCCCTTTGTCATTTTTTACATATTTATATGGG
Source organism: Phoca vitulina (assembly GCF_004348235.1). NCBI lineage: Eukaryota > Metazoa > Chordata > Mammalia > Carnivora > Phocidae > Phoca > Phoca vitulina. The sequence goes on along the minus strand of NW_022589710.1, from coordinate 13,169,297 downwards.
TAATCAATGTCTACACATATTTAATTTTTTCGTAATTATATATATCATAGGCATTTTTCTTCAAAACACTTCAATAACCATTGACTTTAATATTCCACTGGATGGCAACATCATTATTTTCTGTTACAAAAAGCACTAGAAGGAACATCTTTGTGGCAGCTTTTTGGAAATCTCATTATTAAATGTGGCAATGTTAAATACTAGACTCAATTTTTATCCACTAATAGGCAAATAATACAATCTTTTGCTTTTCATAAAGTAATTCCTAAAAGAACATATTTTAGAAGAAAAACTACTCCAAAAAACTTTAGTGAAGAAAATATTTAATTTCTCTAATTCTTAAGGTATATTTGCAGGCAGAGCAAACATGAGCTTTCAGAATCAACTGGTTAGTAGTAATCATGTGACCAAATATTTTGAGATTTTAATTCTAAAATGGCTAACAAAAATATAAGCATTTTAAAGATGAGTACGTAGATTTTACTTTAAACTGAAGATGGGAATTAGTCACCTGCATGAAATAAAGACAGTAGAAATGGGCCAATGAAATCCTAAACTGAGTTTCTTACCAGTAAAGAATCACAAAGAAACTCACAGTAAGTTTTTGTATGTAAACTTCCTAAATTACTGTTCACCTCCCCAAATGAATTACAATAATCTTGCCCACTGTGCCAGCTCATGCCACTGAATAAAATGTTCTACTTTGGGATAGCATATGCTGTATCACACAGTGTCTGTAGCTCCCATGCTGGTAATAAGCTGTTTGACATAAATTAAGGAAATGGCTTTGATTTACATTAAATTTAAAAGATAATAAAAGTATTACAGTACTAATTAGTATCAAGACATGCTGCTTAAAGAAGAGATTCGTCAATTCAGAAAATACTTCATTAAAATGAACAAATTTAAATGTTTAAATTTTTTTTTTTTTTTAAAGATTTTATTTATTTATTTGACAGAGAGATACACAGTGAGAGAGGGAACACAAGCAGGGGGAGTGGGAGAGGGAGAAGCAGGCTCCCCGCTGAGCAGGGAGCCCGATGCGGGGCTCGATCCCAGGACCCCGGGACCATGACCTGAGCCGAAGGCAGACGCTTAATGACTGAGCCACCCAGGCGCCCCTAAATGTTTAAATTTTTTTAGGTTATATGTATATGGTTGAGACTCAATGCAAAACAGCATTTTAACACCTGAATGCAAATAGCATGTGTAAAAAATTACCCTTCAAATTCCATCCAAGTAGAGTAAGAATGCAAAAATTTTCTAATTATGTGATGACCACTTATATCCTTGCATCTTAACACAAAATTACATGATATTACATCATACTTGCTAAGAAATTACTTCCTAAAATCAAAACAAAAATAAAAATACACAAAAATGAAATAGACACTGTAGGAGAGGAAAATCTTTTCCTCCACCCTCTTAGGGTTCCTGGCTGGGCCTGAATAGTAAACTGACAAAGCCTGATTAATAGGAGAAAAGCAGACAAATTCGTATAACATAAGTTTTATGTGATACGGGAACCTTCATAAGGAAATAAAGACCTGAAGAAAGAGTTAAGCGTGAGCATTTTTATACTAGATATGATGAAAAGTAGAAAGTCATGGAAAAATAGGATAGGACAAAAAGGTATATGCCAAGGATAATAAAATGAGGAAAACTCAGCAAGGCCTGTTCATTTGGATTCCTCTTGGTAGCCACCCATGTTTGGAGATAAGGATGTTCTTTTCCTCCAGGTATAGGGAAGGCACCTCTCACATGAGGGTCTTATGACCTGCTTCAGGGGAGAAGGGGGATGCACCTGCTGTTTCTCAAAATCCATCAGCTTAAAATATATAATTTATATATATTTATATATTAAGCGCATATATGAAAAAGGGAGGAAGAAAAAGATTTTTAAAGGGGATGAAGACCTCTTATTAATACTTAAGCTTCCACCTTTAAAAAAATACAAAATTAAGAAAAATTAAATCTGAAGTAAGCAGAATGAAGGAAACTGTAAAGAGCAAAAATCAATGAAATTGAAAATGTAAAGTCAACATAGAAAATCAATGAAACCGGGGCGCCTGGGTGGCACAGTCACTTAAACATCCAACTCTTGGCTTCAGTTCAGGTCATGATCTCAGCGTCGTGAGATCAAGCCCTGTATTAAGCTTCACGCTGAGGGTAGAGTCTGTGAGATTCTTCCTCTCCCTCTGCCCCCTCCTCGTACTCACTCTCTCTCTCTCAAATAAATAAATCTTAGGAAAAAAAAAAAATCAATGAAACCCAAAGCTGGTTCCGTGAAAAAAAAAAAAAAGCAAAGAAATTGGTAAGCCTCTTGCCAGACTGGTCAAAATAAAAATAAAGAAGACGGGCGCCTGGGTGGCTCAGTCAGTTAAGTGTCTGCCTTTGGCTCAGGTCATGATCCCAGGGTCCTGGGATCGAGCCCCACGTCGAGATCCCTGCTAAGCAGAGAGTCTGCTTCTCCCTCTCCCTCTGCTCCTCCCCATGCTCCTGCTCTCTCTCTCAAATGAATAAAATAAAATCTTTAAAATAAAAAAATAAAGACATAAACTGTCAGTATCAGGAAGAAGAGAAGGACATTAAAGTAATCCCAAAGGCATGAAAAAGATAAAAAGAGAATAAATACGACAAACAACTTCATACCTATAAATCTGACAAACTCCTTGAAAGACACAATCTACCAAAGCTAGTGCAGTAAGAATAGATATTCAGAAAAGTCCTGTTTCTATTAAAGAAACTGAATTCATAGTTTTAAAAAACCTCCCCACAGAGGAAACTACAGGTTCTAAAGTTATGTATCTCTGAAATCCTCTTTCTCTCCTGAAGACCTCCCTCCTGAGGGGGCTTCTCCTTAAATCTGCACCATATGTTCTTGAGGCCAGCTATATAGCTGTTCCTCCTAGAACATCAATTCACTGTGTTCCCAGGTTAGATTTACTGTTTCCTACATTCCAGGCCTTTCTTTCACTTATTTTGCTTGAGCATAACTTCTAAGGCTTTCCAGGTTTGAAAATACCTTTTTTAAAAAAGATTTATTTAGTGCTCGCTTCGGCAGCACATATACTAAAAAAGATTTATTTATTTGAGAGAGAGAGAGAGAGAGAGAGCATGCACAAGCAGGAGGGGCAGAGCGAGAGAGAATCCCAAGCAGATTCCACTCTGAGTGCCAAGCCCCATGCGGGGCTCCATCTCATGACCCTGAGATCAGGACCTGAGCCAAAACCAAGAGTAGGATGCTCAACTGACTGCGCTACCCAGGCACCCCTGAAAATACCTTTGTTCTTTTCCCTTACTTCATTGTTAAATAGTCACAATTCTGGTCAAGACTGATGTTGATACACGTTCAATTCTTTTTTCTATTTTTGTTTTCTCTGGAAACCTTCAAGATTTCTGGTTTTTTGGGTTTTTTTTTCATTCTTGGTGGGTGAAATTTCACAAACATGTGCCAATGGGTAGGCTTTTTTGTTTATTTTTAAATATTGAGCACTCTTAGGAAAAGAAACAATGCTATACACCTGATTTTTAATGAAGGTTGTTTTGGTTGGGTGATAGAATTTGGGGTAATGTTTCACAGTCACCTTTTTGTTTATTTATGTTGCTTGAAAGAGTTTATAATAAGCATATATTGTTTTTATAAAAGCTATGACATTAAAAAATAACAAGAATGTCCCACAATGTCAATTAAAGCTTTAAATGTGTAAACTCTGATTCCATAATTCTACTTCTAGAAATCCATTCTAGCAAAGGGTGCAAAATTATACATACAAGAATATATATTACAGTGCTGTTTATACCATTAAAAAATTAGAAACAGCATAAATGTCTACCAGTTAGGGTCCAGTTAAACAAACTATGGTACATATATATACTATAAACACTATGTATGTGTATAATATACACTGACACAGAAAGATGTATAAAATATTACTAAATGAAAGAGGTATTGTAAAATAATAAAGCATTACCATTGTTATATTAAAATAAAAAAGCAAACAAGCCAAACCATGTGTTTGGGTATATATACACATGTAAGGAAATACATAAAGGTCTGAAAAGATACATTCCAAGATGCAATAGCTTCTACAAAAGAATGGTAAACCATATATAATTTCCATAACTGAAAATAGAAAATGGAATAATACAAAATACGAATGGATTTAATGATCCAGTTACCAAATGCTACAACTGTAAGACAAAGATGTCCCACTGAATTTTTTTTTTTTAAGATTTTATTTATTTATTTGACAGAGAGAGACACAGCGAGAGAGGGAACACAAGCAGGGGCAGTGGGAGAGGAAGAAGCAGGCCTCCCATTGAGCAGGGAGCCTGATGCAGGGCTCGATCCCAGGACCCTGAGATCATGACCTGAGCCGAAGGCAGACACTTAACGACTGAGCCACCCAGGCGCCCCTGTCCCACTGAATTTTTAAAAATCCAATTCTATGCACACATTAACCAAAAGAAGGCTAACATAGCTATATCAAAATTCAAAAGAGGTCACGGATGGGAGAAGACTCAGGAAACACAACTAAATGCAACATCGGATATGGATTGGGTCCTAGAACAACAATAAAAAATTAATGGAAAAAAACAGTGATATTTGGATAAAGTGTATAATTTAGTGAATAATATTGTAACAATATTAATTTCTTGGTTTTGGTCATTGTACTATGATAATGCATTGTGTTAACAGTAGTAGGGTGAAGAGTTTACAGGAACTCTCTACTATTTCTCCAACTTTTAAGTAAGTCTAAAACTATTTCAAAATAAAGTTTTAAAAAAATCAGACTAGACTTTAAAACAAAAGGCATTACTAGAGATAAAAAGGAAAAGTTCTTAGTGGGGAAAAAAAAAGATTCAATTCATAAAAAGACAGACCAGTTACAAGTTTTATATTTCTAATAACATGACTTCAAAATAAATAAATCAAAAATGATAGAACTACTAGAGAGAAATAAATCTATGATTACAGAGATTTAACACACTGCAAATTCTCAGTATTCATCAATTCATCAATCACATGCACGTGCACACACACACACACACACACAATCAGTAAGGAAAGAGATTTTAACAACAGCATTAACAAACTTCACCTAATAGACACATAAAGCATTGCACCATACCACAGAATTCACATCTCTCTCTCTCACACACACATGCACACTCATATTCACACAGCATTAAGAAAAAAACAAAACCATATACAAAGCAAGGACTTAAACATTTCAATGATTATTCAAGATATTTTGATGGTCGTTACATGGGTGTTAATTTTTTTTTTTTTTGATGTAGTGTTCCATGATTCATTGTTTGCGTATAACACCCAGTGCTCCATTCAATATGCGCCCTTTTTAATACTCATCACCAGGCTAACCCATCCCCCCACCCCCTTCCCCTCTAGAACCCTCAGTTTGTTTATCAGAGTCCATAGTCTCTCATGGTTTGTCTCCTCCTCCGATTTCCCCCCCTTCATTTTTGCACAGCAAAGGAAACAGTCAACAAAACCAAAAGACAACCGACAGAATGGGAGAAGATATTTACAAATGACATATCAGATAAAGGGCTAGTACCCAAAATCTATAAAGAACTTATCAAACTCAACACCCAAAGAACAAATAATCCAATCAAGAAATGGGCAGAAGACAGGAACAGACATTTTTCCAAAGACATCCAGATGGCCAACAGACACATGAAAAAGTGCTCAACATCACTCGACATCACGGAAATCCAAATCAAAACCTCAATGAGATACCACTTCACACCAGCAGAATGGCTAAAATTAACAAGTCAGGAAACGACAGATGTTGAGGGGGATGTGGAGAAAGGGGAACCCTCCTACACCGTTGGTGGGAATGCAAGCTAGTGCAGCCACTCTGGAAAACAGTATGGAGGTTCCTCAAAAAGTTGAAAATAGAGCTACCCTACAAATCAGCAATTGCACTACTGGGTATTTACCCCAAAGATACAAATGTAGTGATCCGAAGGGGTACGTGCACCCCAGTGTTTATAGCAGCAATGTCCACAATAGCCAAACTATGGGTGTTAACTTTTTAATTATTCATTGAACTGTCCACATATATTTTATATCCTTTTCTTCACATTTATTACATTTTACAATAAAGTTCTTTAAAATTTCACTGATCTATATCATTTATTTATTTACTCATTTTTTTTTTCAGTTTTTCAACACTTATTCCACAGAAGCAAAATTCCCAAGATAAAATTATGAAGAGGGGATGTTGGTATACTTCAACAGAAAATAAAACAAGATTCAGGATTAAGGGTTCCAGCAAAATAATCCCTGTTGTACTCCAGTAGCTTCCAAAATTTATAAATCCAGGAATACTAAAGGCAATTCTCAAAGCAGCATTTATATATACAATCAAATCACCATAATGCAAAACTACAGATAAGCAAGAGTAGATGACCTGAGTATATATACCCCAAACAGTAAACAATCTAAATTAAAAACACCTTCAATACAGACAATAACTGAATCAAAGGTGCTTGTGTCAACTGCCAAAAGGAGTTCTATGGTAAATTTGTCTCATCAATCATCCACTGTAATGAAACCTTCAACCAAAGTAGTAATTCTCAACTTTCAAAGTAATCATCTCTTTATTGTTGCCAGTTTTGAGATCAAACACACAGCAATTAAGTTATAACTAAAACAAATACAGAACAGTTAAATGATTAATATTTTAATTTTTAAAAAGTAAAAATAACATAACCGCAAACATATTTAAAATGATAAAAACTGAAGTTATGTTCACAAAAACTTCAGGGTGAACTATTTATTAAAAATTTTTTATTAAAAATTTATTAAAAATTAAAAATTACTAAGAGCAATTTATTACTTATTCGTTGCTGCTAAATAGATTACCCCAAAACTTAGCAGGTTAAAACAACACACATTTGTTATCTCAGTTCCTGAGGAATCTGGTGTTGCTTAGCTAGGACCTCCAGTTCAGGGTCTCTCACAAGATGGTAATCAAGGCATCAGGCAGGGCTACAGTCATTTCGAGGTTTAACTGGGACAAGATCTTCTAACTTCACTCAGTGGTTGTTGGCAGGATTCAGCTCCCAGGGGGTGACTGAACTTTCCCTGTGGGCTATTGGCCAAAGGCTCCCCTCAATTCCTTGTCAGGTGGGTCCTTCTATAGGTCAGCTCATGATTTGGCAGATGGCTTCACTGAAGTGAGCAAGCAAGAAAGGGCCAGCAAAAAAGAAGTTACAGTCTATCGCAACATAATCTCATAAGTGACATCCCACTACTTTTGTCATATCCTATTAGAAGTGAGCCTCTTGGTAGTCTACCCTCAAGGGAAAAGGATTACACAGAGGATGAATACCAGGGTTATCTTAGAAGGTAGGCTCTTACAAGTAGCATACAGAAAACGCAACTGGAATAAGTCAGGAGAACTGGATTCTAGTAACTATGTGACTAAATACAATCTCTCAAGGCCTCAATGTTCTCACTGAGAAAAATTGAGAGAATAACCTAAATGACCTCTAGGATCATTTAAATTCTAAACTCTGTGCTTCTCCACCATGTCTTTTGGAAAGAATTACCAAGGATTAGAGATATTTGGTTAAAATGCCTCATTTTACAAGAGAGAGCCAAATTCCAGAAAAGGTTAATATAGACAGGTAGTAAACCACACTTATTCTGCTCTTATGCCCAGTGCTCTTAGCACTATATAGCATGTTGCTTTTGCAATAAATGCCCTTAAACAGCCCCATCCCCTCTTTAGAATAGTATCAAAATTCAAGAAACAGAAAAGGAAGTTGAGAATAATAATACAGTACTCACAAGAGCAGCAAAAATTGATGTTATGCATTACCTTTTTCTTTCACCAACCCTAAAGCTATCTCTGTAGGTGGCCTCTGCCCATCCCCAGTCCCAGATATTTAGACATACTAGTAATAAATTTGCTGGAAGTATAAAAGCAACAAATAATAGATTGTAGCAGAGAAACACAGTCACCTTAAAGAAAACAAGATTAAATATAACCTAAATGAAGTATCTAAAAGTAGAAACTGCAAAAAGAAAAGGCAAGGTTTGTCCCCACTGGAATCCTGGAAAATACAGAGTCCCAGAGGTCCACAATGACAATATGATGCAGGCAATGTCCAGGGAGCTAATGGCAACCTCTGGACTGATAGATATATCCCTATTAGTCAGGGTCCTGTACCATTAAACATTTGTACTACATAAATACCCTATTTGTTCCTACATGAGGTCTACTTTATACCCTTTACCAACCATAATAATTGGTAATGACTCCAACACTGGTTCAAGAAGTAGGGTGAAAACAATGCATATAAGTACAATTGTTTTGTGTGGTAATTATAAAGCAGTAAGGTATTTGTCAAAATATGTGTGAATATGTGTGTCTAAACAAATGTAAATGCATAACTGGATCAAGAATTTTTTTTTTAATTTTATTTTATTATGTTATGTTAGTCATCATACATCATTAGTTTTTGATGTAGTGTTCCATGATTCATTGTTTGAGTATAACACCCAGTGCTCCATTCAATATGTGCCCTCCTTAATACCCATCACCGGGCTAACCCATCCCCCCACCCCCCTCCCCTCTAAAACCCTTAGTTTGTTTCTCAGAGTCCATAGTCTCTCATGGTTCATCTCCCCCTCCGATTTTCCCCCCTTCATTTTTCCCTTCCTACCATCTTCTTTTTTTTTTTTTTAACATATAATGTATTATTTGGTTCAGAGGTACAGGTCTGTGATTCATCAGTCTTACACAATTCACAGCACTCACCATAGCACATACCCTCCCCAATGTCCATCACCCAGCCACCCTATCCCTCCCACCCCCCACCACTCCAGCAACCCTCCCTCAGTTTGTTTCCTGAGATTAAGAATTCCTCATATCAGTGAGATCATACGATACATGCCTTTCTCTGATTGACTTATGTCGCTTAGCATAATACCCTCTAGTTCCATCCACGTCATTGAAAATGGCAAGATTTCATTTGGGTTTTTTTTTTGATGGCTGCATAATATTCCATTGTATATATATACCACATCTCCTTTATCCATTCATCTGTTGATGGACATCTTAGCTCTTTCCACAGTTTGGCTATTGTGGGCATTGCTGCTATAAACACTAGGGTGCACGTACCCCTTTGGAACACTACATTTGTATCTTTGGGGTAAATACCCAGTAGTGCAATTGCTGGTTTGTAGGGTAGCTCTATTTTCAACTTTTTGAGGAACCTCCATCTGTTTTCCAGAGTGGCTGCACTGGCTTGCATTCCCACCAACAGTGTAGGAGCATTCCCCTTTCTCCACACTGGATCAAGAATTTCTATATAAGAAAGGCTTAAGGACAGCAGTGGTTGGTGATGGAAGCTAGGCCTAATGGCTTATCATAAATCTGTGTTTGCATAACAATCAAGTAAGAATGACCAAAACTCAATTATCTATCTCAAAGAAAAGATCAAGTTGAGGGAGATTACCCCCAAGTCTCTCATTAGTATTAGCTTATATCTAAATACATTCCCAAATTCACTCCTATAAACCACCTAAAAAAAAAAGTGTTAGCTAAAAATGTTAACATAGGCTGAAATAGTAGTCAAAGAAAGTTCTGACACTTTCAAAAGTTTTTTTGTTTTTTTTTTAAAGATTTTATTTATTTATTTGACAGAGAGTGAGAGGGAACACAAGCAGGGGGAGTGGGAGAGGGAGAAGCAGGCTTCCCGCCGAGCAGGGAGCCCGACGTGGGACTTGATCCCAGGACCCTGGGATCATGACCTGAGCCGAAGGCAGACGCTTAATGACTGAGCCACCCAGGTACCCCTCAAAAGTTTTTTTGTATTTTTGGTACTGAGTGAAGGGCAGGAGGCCCAAAGTAAGAGAAGATGAACTAGGCAGCCTAATGGGGCATCTAAAAAAGAGAGGACCTCCACCATGAGCAGGGATGCCACAGCTGAGTTTCATGGCCCAAGCCATTGGCTATTATTACCTTCCAAATTATGAGTATACTCAATCAGGTAGATATAAATTTTAATCAAGCCATACCACAATGGAACAGCTCAAAAGAATCTCAAAGTATTGCAGGAAGTATTTTAAGTTTTTTATACTTTTTTACTCTAAGTGTCCAGAACTGTTTGGATATTTATCCCTTCCTAGCCTTCAGGGACTATTAGAATATCAGAATATCAGAAAAGGTTGTCTCCTTTCTTTTCTCACCTCTTACCTCTTTTGTTCATCGGCTTTAAAGGGATAGGAAAAAGTAGGAGTAATAAGAACAGTTTAGAGAAGCCTGAAACAGCTCTCTAATTAGCCTTGAGGTAAAACTGATAAGAAGCAAAGAAAGTATGCTTAGATATTTCGAATTTAACTCCAAAACGCTATAGCACATGCTGCTTAATACTATTATTTAATCTCAAAACACTATAGCACACAATACTTAACATCATTATGTGTTTAGATTTTTTTTCAATGTAGCCCCTCTCACTAATTTCACCACCACCAATGGGCTAAAGATTGAGCTGTCTTCCTTTTTTTTCTTAAAGATTTATTTATTTATTTGAGAGAGAGAGAGAAAGAGTGCACAGGAGTGCACATGGGGGGGGGGTCGAGCAGAGGGAGAGAGAGAATCTTGAGCTGATTCTCTGCTGAGCAGCAGCCTGACATGGGGCTTGATGTCACCACCCTGAGATCATGAACTGAGCTGAAATCAAGAGCCGAACGCTTAATTGACCGAGCCACCCAGGTGTCCCTGAACTGTCATTTTTGAACAGTCATTTTTCAACATAGTAGGTCTTAGCAATCTATGAAACAAGAATGAAAGAAAGGAGGGAGGAAGGGAGGGAGGGGGAGAGGGAGGGAAGGCAAACAAATAGGCAGGCAAAAAAAGAAAAAAAGAAAAAAGAAAAAAAGAAGTAAGGAAAGGAAGGAAAGATGGGAGGGAGGGAGGGAGGGAGGAAGGAAGAAAATACAACAGAGGCTGTATATGATCTGCAAAGCCTAAAATACAAGCAGTCCTAGCTTTACACAGTACTGCATTAAATGCAACTCTACAAAGCAAAGACTGCCTATATTTACTATCTGGCCCCTTACAGAAAAATTTAATGACCCCTGAAATAGAGGATATCTAAATGATCAATAAACATATGAAAAGGTATTAAATATTATTAGTCATTAGGGAAATGAGGGAAAAACCCCAATGTGATCACTATAAATCCACCAGAATGGTTAAAATGAAAAAGACAACACTAAGTGTTGCAAGCTTTTGGAGGAGCCAGAATTCTCAAACAACGCTAATAGGAGTGTTGACACAACTAATTTCAAAAACTTTTTTGGTACTATATACCAAAAATACATACCTGCATATCCTATAATATAGCCATTTCACCAATAGGTATATGTATATCCAACATAAATGTATACATATATTCACCAAAATACAATTGACCCTTGAATAATGCAGGAGTTAGAAGCACCAATCCCCCACAGTCAAAAATCCAAGTTTAACTTTGACTCCTTAAGAATTTGATTACTAATAGCCTACTGTTGACTGGAAGCCTTATCAATAACATAAAGTCTATTTATACACATTGTGGATATGTATTATATACTATATTCTTACAATAAAACAAACTGGAGAAAAGAAAACATTCAGAAAATCATAAGGAAGAGAATATACATTTACAGTAGTGTACTGTATTTATTGAAAAAAATCCATGCATAAGTGGACCCCTACAGTCCAAATTCATGCTGTTCAAGGGTCAACAGTACTTATAAAAATGTTCATAGAAGCCCCATTCATAATAACCAGAAGCTAGATGGAATACTATACAGCATGAGAACTACTGCTACCGAACTTGTATAAACCTAACAAATATAATATTAAGCAAAAATGAGACTCAAAGGACTATTTACTGTACGATTCCATTTACATAAAGTCAATAATAGGTAAATTCATAGATGACTTTAGAAATCGACATAATAGTTACCCTTGGAAATGGGTCACAGAAAGTGGGGTTTCTAAGATGCAAGTAATGCTCCTTCTTGATCCAGTACTAGATACATGAATATGTACGCTTTGTGAAAATTCAATGAGTTGTACACTTATGATTTATACGGTTTTCTCTGTATCTATTATACCCTAAAAAATAACACACTAAAAAGATTTTTATAAAATCTATGCCTTTACAAGAAAATTGTGTACACCCCCCTTTCATTTTTCTTACTTGCCATCATTACTTTTCATCAATGAGGTATCTTGTTATCTTATATAGAAGTCAGCTTCATTTTAATTAATTTTCTTGGTATACTACTGCACAGGATACCCAAATAATTATGTAACTGTCATTTTCGGTTAGTACCACACTAGATCCCAAGGAGAAACTTCGAAAAGCCAATAATTTATGATAGTATGTTAAAGTTATCTGGAGGGTGGGGGGACCTTGAAATGTGTTTTGTTTGGCCCTTCGTTTTGGTTTACCTCTGTCTACTGCCACAGTGCATAACACGTTCAAAGGAGCTTTTCAAAAAAGCCTGTTCTTGTGGGGGGTTAAAAAGATTTTTTTTTCTTTCTACCACCCTGCCTAATTATGCTGCTACCTTGTGTTTATGTAGTTCCTTTCATCCCTGGAGCTTAAAATACTTCACAAATACTGTTGGGTGGTGTCACCTTCCAGAGAAATTTGGGCTCAGACAATGTGAACCCAAAAATTCTAATAGTATCTTTCTACAGCACGGCTCTCTGTGCCTAAGGAAGCATCGCATTCTTTGCTGCAACTTACAAGTGTGAGAACTGAAACACACAATGATTAAGTGACTCTCAAGGACACACAGTCAATCACAGGTTGAGCCAGGACCTGAACTCTCCAACTAACCGCCACTTAAGGGAAAAACAAACAAAAACCTACACCCTTGAATAAATGCTCAGCTGAAGTCGTGTCATAGGAAACGGGAGGATGCCGAAATTATGCCCAGAAGGAGGACCTGCGGGTCCCAAGACGCTGACCTTCGCGGGAGCCCCATCACTCCTGACCGTGCGGGGCCAACATTCACCGGGCGCAGATTCCGCGCAGCCCCTCCTCTTGCGCCGAGGTGGCTGCGGCCGGAAATTCCAGGGCTGGATCTAAGCCCACCCTCCTTTTCTCCGTCGCCCAAACCTCCCAGCCTACCTGTTTACCTGAGATGCGCCTGGCACTGCCTGGAGAGCCGACTCTGCGCGCTCGCCTAGAGTTTCTGAGGCCCTACGAGCGGCCACCACGTCAGCCAATCGACTTTCGCTTGAAGCCTCCCGACCCTGCGGCCCACCCGCCTGAGGAGGGGCGCGCGCCCGCAAACGACCGGGCGGGGCTCGGTCGGGGAGGAAGCCAGCCGCACGCCGCGAGCGGGGGCCACGGGGAACCAAGGCGGACCGGGCGCCCGGCAGGGGCAGGCGGCGCGCACCGGGCATGCGCACACCCCGGCGCCAAAGCCGCGGGGCGGGGCTTCTAGACGACTGAGGAGCTTAGGAAGTACGTGTAGGAGTTTGGAGGAAAAAAGAAAGCTGTTGTAATAGTTTTCGGTGGCTTCAGTGGCAGGACGCTACGGTCATCGACTCCGAGACGACGGGCGCGTCTTGCGAGAGCAAAATATTGTCCGGACAAAATCTAATCGGGCCAGAGGAAGGAAACCGTGTGGTTAAAAACGTGTCTTGTGGCCTCAAAGTTAGGGTTGCACTCTCCAAGAAGCTGGAGGAATTGTGGTTTCCTGCTTGGTTTGTCTGTGGTTTGGGGTGAGAGGACACGGGAGAGGCGGGCATGTTGTGAAGTGATGGTTGAATGAAAAGGGCTGAAGTGGATTCCAGTTGGGTGAGCAAAAAGCAATACCTGACTCCTGGCCTGGGAATGTTTACAAACTAAAACTTGGAGGTGGTAAACTTTTTGACTGAAGTACTATAGAACGGGATCTGGATGCTTACGTTCAACTAATGAATTCTTTAAGACACAATGTTGAATCTTCCAGAATTAAACAAAGAATTAAGTCCTCAATTCGTGTACCTCTGTGTTGAAACAAGAAAGGACTGGCATAATTAAATAGCTGCTAGTAATTCAAATGTGGTTTTCTTGTTCCATGTAACAGTATTGCTTTTATAAATGTCACCTTAACTCCTTCAGACACCAAATAATTATTGAGTACATACTATGTGCCTGGTACTCTTCTGGGTGTTTGTTAAGCAATGATAATGGATTGTTTGTTTTTACACATCCCCAGAGAATAGGCATAATATGAAGTGTTGACAGTTTCCCAAGTTAATGGTTCAAGTTAATGAAAGGAACTTACACTTTAGTAAGTGCAAAAAAAAGGAAAAGAAAAAAGACAAAAAAAATTGAATATAAATTGTTGGAACAGGGGTGCCTGGTGGCTCAGTTGGTTCAGCATGGGACTCTGATTTCTGCTGGGGTGGTGATCTTGGGTCCTGAGATCAAGTCCCCCGTTGGGCCCCCTACTCAGAAGGGATCTGCTTAGGATTCTGTCTCCCTCTCCTCTGCCCCTCCCCCTGCTCTCTCTCTAAAATAAATAAATAAAATCTTTTAAAAAATTGGTTGGAAAAAAATAGATTATAATATTCACAAACTCTTGGCTATTATAGTGTAATGAATGGAAGTGCTCTAAAGAGGTTTGTTAAAGATTCAGCTTTGAAATACATTTTTTCTTCAGTCAAGGTCTGAATCAGGTATTTACAGAAAAAGTACCACTGAATATATGAGACAAAAAGAGGAGTGGTATAATTTGTTAGAGTAGATGAGAAGGGCACTCCAATCAAGAATGGCCTCTGAAAATGTTTAGGGCCAACTCAAATTATGTGCAAAAGAAAGGAAAGAAAGTTGCTTTTCCTAGCTAAGGAGTAAGAAGAAACCAGGGGGGAGAGTGACCACAACATTGAGACATATCAAACCAAATAATGGATTCATTGGTTAAATTTAGAGAAAGTAATTATACTATTTTTCTCTAGGTAAAGGTACATTAACCCTAGTTTTTTTTAAAGCTCATGTGGGTGCTAAAAGACTCCTGGGTAAAAAGAAAACTCCGTGTTTTCTTTCCCTTCAGTAACTTGTTTTTTCTTCCACCTTTGGTATCCAGTAAGTTCAAACATTAGGCCTTTTCTCCCCAGTCCATCCTCTAACTTACCTGAAGTAACTAATGTTCTTTTCCTGACTGTTTCAGACCTCAATAGCTAATTTTTCCTCAAATCTTTTCCACACCACAGTCACTCATATATACATTTCTTTATTCTTTATCCTGCTAACAGTTGCCAGTCTTTAGGAAATGAAAGAGACCAATTAGAGCCTTCTTTCCTGTTCTCAAGCTAATTATCAAAGATGTCTATGCCTATAAGTTGGGCTTTTGCAGAAATTTGGCTAGGGATGAGAGGGAAAAGAAAATGAACTCTCCTCTTTCTGTACGGAGAGCAAAAGAATGTCTGATCATGAATGCTTTCAAGTCCACAAATATCTTAAGCCTTTTGCAATGTGCCAGGTACTCCACAATCAGTTCTGGAAATAAAATAATGAATAAAAATTTTGCTTACAAGTACCTGAGGATGCCATGTGCGTTTAGTCAGGGTTCTCTAGAGAAACAGAACAAGATTTTACATATATATATATAAATCAATTGTGTTTCTGTACACTAACAATAACCAATCTGAAAAGGAAATTAAGAAAATCCATTTATCATCAATAAGGATAAACGGATGAAAGGCTTAGCAATAAACTGAGAGGTAACTTTTACACTGAAACCTATAAAACATTGCTAAAAGAAGATACTGTTTGTGAATTGGAAGACAATATTGTTAAAATATCTATACTACCCAAAGCAATCTACAGATTCAATGCAATCCCTATCAAAATCCCAATGGCATTTTTTGCAGAAAAAGAAAATCCTAAAATTCATATGGAACCACAAAAGACCCTGATAGCCAAAGCAAACTTGAGAAAGAACAAAGTGGAGGCTTTACAGTTCCTGATTTCAAAACATGCTATAGACCATAATAATCAAGTGGCATTTTCATGTCTCTTCATATAGTCTTCTGTGCATGTCTGTCTCTGTATCTAAATTTCCCCTATTTTATAAGGATATAATCATATTGGATTAGGATCACCCTAATGACCTCATTATAATTTTTCTGTAAAGACCCTATTTCCAAATAATGTCTTATTCTGAGGTATTGGGGGTTAGACTTTGCATCTTTTTTTGTGGGGACATAATTCAACCCATAACAACACCTTGAGAAACATGAACATGAAAACACAACATACCAAAAGTAATGGAATGGAGTGAAAGCAGTGCTAAGAGGGAAATTCACAGCTGTAGATGTTTATATTAAAAAAGAAGACTTCTCAAATCAACAACTTAACTTTATACCTTAAGGAAGTAGAAAAAGAGCAAACTAAGCCCCAAACCAGCAGAAGGAAGGAAATAATAAAGATTACAGCCGAGAGACATGAATATTTGAAAAATTCTCCTCTTTAATTAGATCAATTAAAAAAAATGAAGATGTAAATAAAATTAGAAGTAAAAGTGGGGACATTACTAGTGACCTTACAGAAATTAAAAGAATTATACGAGATATTATGCCAACAAATAATGAGATGAAATGGACACATTCCTGAAACACACACTTTAACCAAAACTTACTCTAGAAGAAATAGAAAAGCACATTAAAAGGATTAAACACCGGAGTACCTGGGTTACTCAGTCTTGGGCGTCCTCTAGATTTCGGCTCAGGTTGTGATCTCAGGGTGGGATCAGGCCCAGTGGCAGGCTCTGACCCTACTTGAAAGTCTACTTGAGATTCTCTCTCTCCCTCTGCTCCTTCCCCTGCCCCTTCTCAGGCTCCTTTTTTCTCTGTCTGTCTGTCTGTCTGTCTCTCTCTCTCATAAATAAATAAATAAATAAATAAATAAATAAATAAATAAATATTTTAAAAAAGGATTAAATACTATGAATAAAGTGGGATTTATCCCAGAAATACAAGGGTGGTTCAACATAATCCATGTAACACATCATATTAACAACAAAGGAAACATACCCACATGACCATCTCAACAGATTGTAGAAAAAGCACTTGACAAAATTCAACTTCCTTTTATGATAAAATACTCAGCAAAACAGGAATAGAAGGGAACTCCCTTGACATGATAAAAAAAATTCACGAAAAATCCACATATAACATTCAATGATAAAAGACTGAAAGCTTTCCCTCTAAGGTCAAGAACAAGACAAGGATGCCTAATATCATCACTGCTATTCAGCATTGTACTGGAAATCCTAGACAGCAATTATGCAAGAAAAAGAAATAAAGGCATCCAAATTGGAAGGGAAGAAG
This sequence comes from Phoca vitulina, assembly GCF_004348235.1. NCBI lineage: Eukaryota > Metazoa > Chordata > Mammalia > Carnivora > Phocidae > Phoca > Phoca vitulina. The sequence continues at coordinate 13,151,925 of NW_022589710.1, read as the reverse complement.
TAAAACTATCCCTATTTGCAAATGGCGTGATTCTACATAGAAAATATCCCAAAGAATCCACCAAAAAATTAATACATGAATTCGAGTTGTAAGTCACAGATCAGTATACAAAAATCAATTGTTTCTATACACCAGCAATGAATAATCTAAAAAGGAAATAAAAAAACAATTACTTTACTACAACATCCAAAAGAATAAAATACAAGTAATTAATCAAGGAGGTGAAAGACGTGTACACTAAAACCTATAAAAACAATGCTGAAAGAAATGAAAGACCTAATTAAATGGAAAGGTATTCTCAGTTCACAGATTAAAAGACCACACAACTAAAATGCACTACTCTCAAAAGTGATCTACAGATTCATTGCAATCCCTATAAAAATTCCAATGGCCTTTCTTGCATAAATGGATAAACTAATCCACAAGTTCATATGGAATTGCAGGGAGCCTCAAATAGTCAAGATAATATTGAAAAAGGAAAAGCTGGAGGATGCACGTTTTCTGATTTCAAAACTTACTACAAAGCTACATTAACCAAAATAGTGAGGTACAAACATAAGGATAGACATATAGACCAATGGAAAGAATAGAAGGCCCAGAAAGAAACCCAAATATCTATGGCCAGTTGATTTTTTACGAGGATACCAAGACCATTCAATGGAGAAAAAAATAGTCTCTCTCTTTAACAGATGGTGCTGGGATATCTGGATAACCTTATGCAAATGAATTTGGATGCCTACTTCATGCCATATGCAGGCATACTTCATTTTGTTGCACTTTGCTTTACTGCATTTCACAGATAGTGTATTTTTTACAAATTGAAGATTTGTGGCAACTCTACATCAAGTAAGTCTATCAGTGCCATTTTTCCAAAAGCATTTGCTCACTTTGTGTCTCTGTCACATTTTGGTAATTCTGCAATATTTCAAACTTTTTCATTATTTGTTATTCAGATCTGTGATCAGTGATCTTTGATGTTAGCGTTGTAATTATTTGGGCGGCACCATGAACCATACCCATATAAAACAACAAATGTAATCAATAAATGTTGTATGTGTTCTAACTAGTCCACTAACCAGTCATTCTTCCATCTCTACCCCTCTCGCTAAGCCTCCCTATTTCCTGAGACATAACAATATTGAAATTACACCAATTAATAACTCTACAATGTCCTCTAAGTGTTCAAGTGAAAGGAAGAGTCACATGTGTCTCACTTTATATCAAAAGCTGGAACTGATTAAGCTTAGTGAGGAAGGCATGTTGAAAAGCCAACATAAGCTGAAAGCTAGGCCTCTAGAGCCAAACAGCCAAGTTGTGAATATAAAGGAAAAATTCTTGAAAGAAATTAAAAGTTCCACTCCAGTGAACACATGAACAAGAAAGCAAAGCAGTCTTATCGCTGAAATGGAAAAAATTTTAATGGCCTGGAAAGAAGATCAAATCAGACAAAACATTCCCTTAAGCCAAAACCTAATCCAGAACAAGGCCCTAACTCCCTTCAGTTCTATCAAGGCTGAGAGGGGTGAGGAAGCTGCAGAAGGAAAGCTTGAGTATAAGAAAAGAAGGCATCTCCATAACAAAAGTGCAAGGTGAAGCAGCAAGATATCCAGAAGATTTAGCTTATTAATGAAGGTGGCTACACTAAGCAACAGATTTTCAATGTGGATGTAATAGCCTATTGGAAGAAGATGCCATCTAGAATTTTCATAGATAGAAGTCAATGCCTGACTTCAAAAGCTTCAAAGAACAGGCTCTTTTATTAGGGTCTAATGCAGCTGGTGACATTAAGTTGAAGCCAATGCTCACTTACCATTCTAAAGTTCATAGAGCCCTTAAGAATTATGCTAAATCTACTCTGGCTGTGCTCTAGAAAGGTAACAACAAAACCTGGATGATAGTGCGTCTGTTTATAACATGGTTTACTGAATATTTTAAGCCCACTGTTGAGAACTACTGCTCAGAAAAAAGTTTCTTTCAAAATATTACTGCTCATTGACAATGCACCTGGTCGCCTGAGAGCTCTAATGGAGATGTTCAGTGAGGTTAATGTAGTTTCATGCCTAACACAACATCCATTCTGTAACCCACAGATCAAGAAGTATTTTTGACTTTCAAGTCTTATTATTTAAGAAATATATTTTATAAGGCCATAGCAGCCATAGGTAGTGATTCTTTTGATGCATCCGGGAAAAGTAAATTGAAAACCTGTTGGAGGGGCACCTGGGTGGCTCAGTCGGTTAAGCATCTGCCTTCGGTGCAGGTCATGATCCCAGGGGGTCCTGGGATCGAGTCCCGCATCAGGCTCCCTGCTCAGTGGAGAGCCTGCTTATCCCTCTCCCTCCCGCTCTGCCTACTTGTGCTCTCTATCTCTCTGTCAAATAAATAAATAAAATCTTTACAAAAAAAAAAAAAAACTTTTGGAAAAGATTCACCATTCTAGATGTCATTAAGAATATTTGTGATTCATGGGAAGAAGTCAAAATATCAACATTAACAGGTGCTTGGAAGAAGTTGATTCCAACTCTCAATGATGACTTTGAAGGATTTAAGACCTCAGTGGAGGAAGTAACTATAGATGTGGTGGAAATAGCAAGAAACCTAGAATTCAAAGGGGAGCCTTAAGATGTGACTGACTTGCTGCAATCTCATGATCAAACTTTAACAGATGAGTTACTTCTTACAGATAAAAAAAAGTGGCTTCTTGAGATGGAGTCTACTCCTAATGAAGATGCTGTGAGGATTATTGAAATGAAAACAAAGGATTTAGGATATGACACAAACTTAGCAGGGTTTGAGAAGATTCACTCCAATCCTGAAAGAAGATCTTCTGTGGGTAAAATGCTATCAAAGAACTTTGCATGCTACAGAGAAATCATTTGTGAAAGGAAGAGTCAATGGATGTGGCAAATGTCATTGTCTTATTTTAAGAAATTGCCACAGCCACCCAACCTTCAGCAACCACTGCCCTGATCAGTCAGCAGCCATTAACACTGAGGCAGAACCCTCCACCAACAAAAAGATTATAACTTGCTGAAAGCGTAGATGATGGTTAGCATTTTTAGCAATAAAGTATTTTTCAATGAATGCATATACATCGTTTATTTTAGACATAATGCTATTGCACATTTAATAGAGTACAGTATAATGTAAACATAACTTTTATATGCACTGGGTAACCGAAAAAATTCATTTGACTTTATTGTGACATTTGCTTTATTGTGTTGGTCTGGAAATGAACCCACAATATCTCAGTGGTATGACCGTACAAATATAATTCAGAATTGACCAACAACCTAAATAGTTAAAACTATAAAACTATTACAAGAAAATATCAGATTAAACTTTATTACGTTGAATTTGGCAGTGGATTCTTAGTTTGACACCAAAAGCATAAACAACAAAAGAACAAATAGATAAATTGGATTTCATCAAAATTAAAAATTTTTGTGCATCAAAGGACATTATCAAGAAAGTAAAGACAACTCACAGAATGGGAGAAACATTGGCAAATCATATATCTGATAAGAGTTTAATATCCAGAACATATAAAGAACTCTTACAACACAATAACAAAGAGAACCCAATAAAAATGAGAAATAGACTGGAATAGATATTTCTCCAAAGAAGATATACGAATGGCCAATAAGCATGTGAAAAAGATAGCCAACTTCATTGGTCATTGAGGAAATGCAAATTAAAGCCACAATGTGATATCACCTCCTCACACAGACTAGGATGGCTATAATTAAAAAAAAAAAAAGAAAATAAGTTTGGGAGAAATGTGGAGAAGTAGGAAGGCTTTACATTTCTTTGGATATATAAAATAGTACAGCCACTGCTGGGGCGCCTGGGTTGCTCTGTCCGTTAAATGTCCGACTCTTGATTTCAACTCAGGTCATGATCTCAGGGTTGTAGGATCAAGCCCCGTGTAGAGCCTGCTTAAGATTCTCTCTCTCCGTCTGCCTTTCTCACCTCAGTCTCCATCTGCCTTTCTCACCTCAGTCTCCTAAACTGTCAAATAAGGAATCGATTAGTCTTCCAGGTTTGTCATCCTATGATTCTAAAAAGTTAAAACAGGCTTCACTTATAGGAGCTCTTTTACTTAAACCAGTGATTCTCCACTAAGGACATTTTTGCCCTGAAGGGAACATTTAGCAATGTCTGGAGACATTTCTGGTTGTCATAACTGGGGATGGAGTTGCTACTGGCAGCTAATGGGTACAGGTTAGGGATGCACAGGACAGCCTCCCACAACAAAGAATTATCTGGCCCAAAATGTTAATGGTGCCATCATTGAGATACCCTGACTTAATAAACAGAAAATTCACACCATTGTCACATATGCAATTTGTGACATTGAAGTTAGTGCTTTTCTAACTTCAGATATATAAAATTCCTGATCCAGCTTACCAATTGTTTACCAAAGTCAAGGATACTACAAGCTACTTACTCTGAATAATTTTACATTTTCATTTTTTTTGTATGGGTAGAAAAGCTAAAATTAAAATTAGAACATAATAACAACATAGTGATTCAGAAAGAGGCCTCCTACATTAAACATACTTAGGTTCAAAGAATACTTCAGTTAAATACTTAGTGTGACTTCAGGCAAGTTACTTAACTTGCCAGTATAAGATGAGGATAATATTTCTGTCATAGGGATTTGTGAATGAGATAATGGGTTATAAATAAGAGTTAAATGAAGGTTGTCATTATTCCAATTTACTAGGCAGGCTGAATATGGCTGGGAAGTTGCAGGTTGCTCTTCACTTTTCTAGAATCTCCCTCATTTCCCCCTTCCCAATTCTCTTTTAATTTTGTCTTTCTAATCTGCTGTGAACCAAGATATTAGACATCCACCCTACCAACCTTTTTAGAATTGGGTCTAAAACTAGTTCTAAGTGAAGGCCTGCAAAGCTCCTGGGGGCAAAGTGCATAGATTTCTGCATGTTGACTGCTTAGAGGCCTTAACTTCTAGGTTCCCAGCTATGTCCCAAATAACAGAAGTCTGTTATATAAATAACCTCTAAGTGTTGTTTCTATTACATCACAATAAAATATTGAAAAAAGTTTCCCAAGTAATTATTTTGTTCATACTGTCCAGTAAAATCCCTTGGAATTTAGAAATGCTCTGTTAGATGATGGGAAAATCTAATGCACCAGAACCTAAGATCTGTCCTAAAAAATAACATGATACCTTGGTATTTGTAAGTTATAAGCTATTGTGAGCTTAGAACAGTGATAATCAGACCCACAAATTTAAAACCTGTCTTTCACTTGCAAATAGCATTTCTTCAATACTTCTAATACTTCTGTAAAAGAATATTATGGAATAATAGATCTTTTGAATAGTTCAAGAGTTATAATCTCTTCTATCCATCAAGATATCTTAATCTTATGTCCATAAACCTCTCTTTCCAACTTTTCATCCTATTCCATGGATGGACTCCACATGTGCCAAATTCTGCATTTGTGTGTCCGTGTTTTGACACCTAAATAAAAGAATCTATGGGCCCACAGTGGCTATGTATCTTTCAATGAATGGTATCTTAAAATGTGGGTCCAGTCATAGTACAAGTACCACAGGGTTTTACTGTATTTTCTAGTAGACACTGATGAAGTAAACTTTAAATTTGAGGAAAACAAAATTTTTCAAAATGAGCACATACTGTCATTTTAAAATATAGCTCTTCATTCCTAAACTTTTCTCCAAAGTGGCAGATACTGCTGATTGTTTCCCAATATGTTCTCCCCTTTTTCCATAATGTTTGTTTTTGTTTTTTTCCTAGACTCACTGACACACAGCAAAATACTACTCTTTCCAATTTCCCTTGTACCCCTTATGGCCAAGTTCTGATTGGCCAAGTTCCAATTTACAGGGCTTTCTTTACCCTTATCTTTCTCCTCTTTCTGCTGGCTGGAACCTTATTCATGGCTTACAACTGGGCTTGTGTAAGAGGGAAACAAATTTCTATCTTATTTAAGCCACTATTATTTTGGTCTCGAACAGTAGCTGATCTAATGACCCACTACAAAACTTTATTCCAAAAAAAAAACTGAACAAATTGTCAGATATTTAAGTTCAGTGAGGATTTTAAGGCTCCTGGCAGTTTAGTTTCTAGCCATTCTGCAACTTGATAGATAAATCAATACTTTAATTATGTTGTTCTCAACCAATATTAGGTAAATAATCAATAATGTAAAAATATAAGCTTGGGGGTGCCTGGGTGGTACAGTTGGTTAAACATCCAATTCTTGGTTTCGGCTCAGGTTATGATCTCAGGGTGGTAAGATCCAGCCCTGCGTTGGGCTCCATGCTCAGCGGGGAGTCTGCTTAAGAATCTCTCCCTTTCCACACCCACCCCCCAGCTCTCCTTCCGCACGTGGGGGTCTCTCTCTTTCAAATGAATAAATAAATAAATCTTTAAAAAATAAAATAAAAATATAAGCTTGATACTTTAGCAGTTTTGCCCTAATATCAGGACATTACAGCATTACATAAAATAATAATAGAGTAATTGTGATGGATTAAGTCTAGGGTATCTGAAATAGTAGGTCAAATAAATTTTACATTTTTTTTTTCTTTTTTCCTCAGAGCTAAACCTTGCAGCATTCCAATACTGGCCACAGGCAAATTCGGCTGCAGATAAGGGATATATCCCATAATCAGAGCTCTCAGCACAGTGGGTATTTGCTGACTCTGGATCGATACTGGCTGACTCCCAAGCTTCAGAATATTCTTATACCTAGACCCTGTATCCTAACTATTCTAGAGGTATAGGACTAGTTTACATGTGATATCAGGCTTTGCTTTTTTTTTTTTAACTCAAAAAAATCGGTTCTAGCCCAAAGAGGTTAAAAATTGGTAGCAATTTGGGCGCCTGGGTGGCTCAGTCCTTAAGTGTCTGCCTTCGGCTCAGGTCATGATCCCAGGGTCCTGGGATCAAGCCCCGCATCGGGCTCCCTGCTCGGCGGGAGGCCTGCTTCTCCCTCTCCCACTCCCCCTGCTTGTGTTCCCTCTCTCACTATGTCTCTCTCTGTCAAATTAAAAAAAAAAAAGTTGGTAGCAATTTTCTAACGATATTTGGAACTATGTCTAGGAGAGTCTTCTCACTGAATTTACAGGTGTTGAGAGACTGAGGTCTTAGTGAGCCACAAATCTGCACCCACCTCCTCAGGATAAGATATTCAGAGATTAAGGTACTCATAGAATTGGTTAAACATCTATCTTTACACTGATCTGACTGGGGGAGAAAAAAAAAAGTTATCTTTAAATCTTGACCTGGGAGTGTTATTGTATTTCCTGAAATAATCTAAGGAAGACAAAATTTTACTTATATTGCAATATGGTGGGATGTCCTTCATTAGATTATACGCTTTATCAGGGATTTTAAGTGTTACATTGCCAGCACATAGGGAAGCTTTCAATGAATGAATGTAGAATTTGGTTCAGTGTATGCCTTGGGGTTCAATAGTTATGACTTTTTTTTTTAACCTTAAAAAAATTCTCCACTTACATATGTGAATGAATGACATTAATTTGGGGGGGCATTTAATTATTTTAGGTTTCTGTGTGACAGAACGTAGTTTGGCCTGTGGCTAATATTTAAATCCACAATCCCATTGCAATTAGAAGAGGGAATCCTGGAATCAAATCCCAGCAATGTTATTAAGTCATAGTGTGATCCTGGGAAACTCAGTTTCCTCATTGGAAAACAAGGGAAATGTTTTCTATGAGCTCTGAAATTCTGATTTTAGTGCTCAGAATATAATAGGTTCTCAAAGTTTGTTGAATAAGTGATTCTATATTGCACTCAAGAGCTCAAATTTAATTAGTAAAAGACTGAAACATTCCTCAAAAGCTTTTACTTTAAACAGCAAAAATTTCTGAAAACTATTTCTGGGTAAACATTCCAAACTTGGTAATTTTAGTCAAATATTTAATCAAATATGAGAAAATTTATTTTTGCATATCTGATCCATAAGCAGCAAGTCTACCCAATTCCTTACTTTCAACAATTTTGCCCATATCATTATTAACAGCTTTTAATAGCTCAGCCTCAGAAATAAAAACAAAATATGAAAGTAATTATTGTATTTTGCATTTAATTGGAAAACATTTTTTTAAGTTTTATTACATTCCTGATATTCAACTGTTTTTGGTTTTCAAAACTGGCAATTCTATATGGTTCAAACTGAATATATTTAGTATTAAATACAATGTTTAAGAAATAATATGACAATAGGGGTTCCAATCCTCTCATTCTACCTTTTACTGGTATCATCTCCTACCTGTTAGGGGTGTCGCAGGTATTTTTCTAAAATTTCGTAATATTGTGTCTCTCTTCTACATAGCATTTGTAACTTGTGGTTTAAAAATAGTATAAATCATTGCATTTTGCCGAATACCCTAAAGGGCTGGTACAAATAATGAAAGTTTTTATAGAAAGAATATCCTGATAGTTCCTTAATATTCCTTGATTATTTAGCTCTGTGCTTCACAAACTTTAACCTTCTTAACAAGCACTGGAGAACTTACTCAAACGCAGGTTTCAGAGATTCTGATTCAGTAGACAGGGTAGGGCCATTAATTTGCCTTTCTTACAAACTCACATTACGCTTATGTTGCTCGATCTTAAGCTCAGACTTTGAGAAACACTGACGTGGAGTACTGAAGACACTTCTTTGTAACAAGGCCTCTTTCTTATTTTGGTCTTTCAGTAAATAAAACTCAAGCGTGATGAAGTCCCTTAAGCCAGTTTGTAAAGGACTACATTCACTTAGTTGTAAGGTAACTGTAAATTGGATTTGCTCGGACTTGGGTCTCTACAGCCCACAACTGCAGGACCGCTAACTCCAAGGAACGTGTTCACCCGTCCGGCCTTTAGAACCTGCGGGAGCGCGGGCTTGCCGGGAGGGCAAGGGTCGCCCCAGCCCCGCCGCTAGGCCAGGCTCGCTTCTTTGCAAGCGTTATCAGAGGCAGCGCTTCCAGCCTGACAAACTGCAGGAGGCTCCTGATAGAGAAGCGCATGGGCGCCAATCTAGGAGACCAAACCCGACCCACCGCGGGCGGCCAACCCAACCCCAGCCGCGAGTCTTCTCTCCGCCAGGGTCCTTCCTGGAGCCCACGGGGCCTAGCAGGGGCGACAGAGAGCCCTTGAAGGGGTGCAGCGGGCAGGTTCGGACCCGCCGGAGATCACGCAGCGAGTCTGCGCTCTGAGCCGCCACCTCCGAGCAGTGGCCGGATTGCCGCCTTACAGGGAGCCACTCGGCGCAAGGACCTACCCAGCGCCGGCTCTCTCTCGATCAGAGCAATTTCTACAGGTCCGCACTGAGGCCGGCGAGCTCGCCTACTCTGCTCGGCCCACTCCGTCGTGCCCGGCTTGCGAAGATGTCCGTCAAGCCCGACGCCGGCTTCGTGAAAGAGGCTTCTCGCCAGATCCTGGCCGGTGGTTCCGCTGGTAAGGCCGCCCCGCCCCGCCGCGGGCCAGTCGCTTTTCCCTTCCCTTTCGCGTGCCCCGAAAACTTTCCTCAGACGAGTCTCCCGACCGAAGTTTCTCCTCTGAATTGCGCGCTGCAAACGCAGCGCCCGAGCCCGCCGAGTGCGAGAGCAAAGGAGGCCGGGAGCGGGCGGCGGACGCCGGGTGCCCCAGGTCAAGTCGCCGCCGCCCCGCGCCGCCGCTCCCGGGTGCCCCGCCTCCCGTGTCCCTTGCCTGGAAAGCGAGCGAGGCAGCCCCAAGGCCTGCAACTTGGACGAGGCCTTTATGCCTCGCTGGTTTCTTACTTGAAACGATCCAGTTTCTGCCAGACTTAGTGTTGCTCTCAGTTGTAGCCTTCTTCTGGGTAATTCAGGTCTTCCGTGAGTCCTGCCTCCCTCATTAAAGTACATACCTCGGCATTCCGCAGGTCTTCTCCGCGCAGGCTGTGCTTGCTTGGGGCTATTCGTGCCTTACATAGGCATACTAAAATTAAATGCATATGTTAACACATATAAACACATTTGGTATAATCGGCTCACGTTAATTTGTGGAGAGATGCTGTGGGGAAAAAACCTTCAGAAAAAATTTGTTAGAACTAATCGTGGAAATAGTTACTAAGTGTGGCTAGAGAAAGTTACTAACCCACGAGGTTATGTTGTGTGAATGTGTGTTAAAGATATTTTAAAACATAAATTATGAGTTAATTGAAAATTTTTCATAACTGATGCATTTTTATTTTAAATTTATAATTACTGTAATTCACTCATCACCATAATACATTTTTATAAATGTAAATAGTCTCTTAATAAGTTATACTGTGGCAACTCTACTAAATCATATTAAGAGAGTGATTAGGGGCGCCTGGGTGGCTCAGATGGTTAAGCGTCTGCCTTCAGCTCATGTCATAATCCCGGGATCGAGTTCCGCATCCGGCTCCTTACTCAGCGGGGACCCTGCTTCTCCCTCCCCTACTGCTCTCCTTGCTTGTACTCTCTCGCTCTGTCAAATAAATAAATAAGATCTTTAAAAAAGAGAGAGAGAGAGAGTGACTAGATGTCTAATGTTTAACATCGACTAGTAAAATTAATTTTCAAACAAACTTGGACTTTTTATAAAGGCCTATTATAAATTATGACTAGTTATCAGTATGTCATGAACTACTTGCCTCTCAGGAGTTGCACATACTGCCAGATGTATCAGTTACAGTCTGTATACTTTCCTAAAGATGATACTTCATTAATATGGCAATCAAGGTATTCATCTTTTATATGTGATTGTGTTTTGTCCATCCATAATTATGATGTTAGTAGCCCCACTGTCTACTTTTTTAGTTGTTTCTCAGTAGTGATGATGAATTTTCACCAATTTACTCACCATTTTGGCCAGTTTCACAATGTCCAAGACTCTGCTAGCTGTCCTGACTCAGTTGATTCAGAATCCATGACCCTGATCAAAGAAAACTTAGCTGTCCCAGTAGGAGAATAAGGCTAATTGGTGAACATCCTAACCTATGACTAATGATTCAGAAGCATCTGTAATTGGCTTAGATGATCATACTCTATGCTAGACACAGCTAAATTCAAGGGATGTTAAGAGTAGATCAAACTATAATCGTACTTACACTGTTTTGTTGGATGATAAATATTTGGCACAAATATCATGTGTGATTCCATCATGTAACTAATGTGAATGAAAATTAGTATATTTCTAAGGTAAATTAAACATAGTGTAGTTGATTTATATAGTTAGTACTATGGAATTATTGATAAATGATGAGAATAATTTGTACTTTCATCATAGTATAGAAAAACAGTCATGTTTTCTTCTACTTGGGCAATAACATTTTCATAAAATTTTATATTTATTGGACTTTAATAAACACAGACTAATCATATTACATATACTAGGTCAAGGGCCAAAAAGAAATTAATATACAAGAAAGGTAGAATTTTAATAAATATAGAAAATGCATTTGAATCTCTAGTGCTGGAGTTCTGACTACTGATAATGTCATCAAATGCAACACCTCTGTGTGTATATTATATGACCTTTGGAGGGTAAAGGTTAAAAATATATTCTGGCTTTCTTAAGGGGAAAAAAAAAAAGCTGGGGAGGTTTATTGGAGAAATACCAGGGTTTCTCGTGGAATTCAAGGTCTTGATACCTTCCTGGAGGAGACTGGAATCAGGAGCTAGAGCACTGAGGGGAACTCAGGAAGTGAACTCTTGCCATCTCTTACCCTTCCTCACTTTGTGAAATGGTTAAGCATTTCCAAGGCAGCAGGGTGGTGGTTAATAATAGGGTCACAGGTAATCCTAATACAGTTGTTAGGACAGCTTGCCATACTTCCGTAGATTTGCCTGGTAACGAGTAAATATGCCCAAATGGATTCAGACAGCTAATTACTTATAAAGACAGGAAAAGCAAGTCATTATGGTGTCAGTTCCCTGTGTCCCTTATTCCACGGAGGACACCAAACTGAAGAGGCCAGATGATACACGGTATGAGCGGTGGGTCACTCTGCTGGTGAGGAGACACCTCAGAACCACAGCCAAACAGTCTTATCCACTTACACTGAAGGCTGCAGCTTTCCCTAAGTGGAAGTGAGGTGGAAAGTCTTGTGTTCAACTGAAACTAGGGAGATAGATGAGAAATGGCCTATGGCAGTCTTCCATGAGATAACGGGAGAAACCGCTTCTCAGCGCTTTCTCACCAGTCTGCTTATCTTCCCTTAGGGCAGAGGAAATCACAGGGCATTCTGCCAAGACTCGGCTCAGACTGTGGCCTAGCCCTACCTATAGGGTTATATGGAGATGTGCAAGGTTGTCAGCGTGCCAGGCTGTGGAGGTATTTCCCTGTGTCCTTCTGGTGCTTTCATCAGTCTTTTTGCTTACAATTGACTGCTGTTTGCTGCTCTTCCGTCCACGTGATGGAGTGTGGTTCCTAACAGCTCTTGAATTTACATGCTCTTGACTTCTGTTTTGTAGAGACAGTGAGAGACTGACTTCCTTTTTTTTTTTTCAGTTCTTGTGTAAAATCATGGAAAAGACTCAAGATAACCCAATTTTGGACAGGGGCCCACCTCTGCCATCAATCAGTTGTAGCCACTGCCCATGTGGATGTGTGAGTGGGGCAGCATTGGGCATGGGGACTTCAATGGAGATTTATTTTCCAGAGAAGCCAGAAATGTCATGAGATGGCCAGTAGATGTCTTCCATAATGAGAATAGGTCTGTCTTTCATTAAAAGATGGTTTGTGATATTTGTATTTAAAAGACAAAAGAGATTGACGCACTGACAGTTGCTTGATCAATATACATCTGAAGACTGGCCTTGAGCTTGTAGCTATAGCTAATATATAGTTATTGTTACCAGTGGCAACTTTGTTTTATATGATGAAAGCTATGCTCAAGACAAGTCAGTATGAATTGAAGTTTTACAGAGCGGGCTTCTAGTCTGTATTTTCAGCTTCAGGTAATCACAAGATTCACGTGAAAGAATAGAAGCCAATGATGAGAGCTTCAGGAAGATCAGCAAGGCCAAACACTGCAGGAGGGATAAGGATGTGAATGAGAAGGGGCCATCATATCACACCCTTTCATTTTTTGATGGCCGTGTAATATTCCAATTATATATATAATGTATATATATAATATATACATATATAATATACATATATACACACACACCACATCTTCTTTATTCATTCTTCTGTTGATGGACATCTGGGCTCTTTCCATAGTTTGGCTATTGTGGACATTGATGCTATAAACATTAGGGTGCAGGTGCCCCTTCAGATCACTGCATTTGTATCTGTGGGGTAAATACCCAGTAGTACAATTGCTGGATCCTAGGGTAGCTCTATTTTCAACTTTTTGAGAAACCTCCATCTGTTTTCCAGAGTGGTTGTACCAGCTTGCATTCCCACCAACAGTGTAGGAGGGTTCGCTGTCCTCCATATCCTCCCCAACATCTGTGATTTCCTGACTTGTTAATTTTAGCCTTTCTGACTGGTGTGAGTTGGTATCTCATTGTGGTTTTGATTTGTATTTCTCTGATGCCGAGTAATGTTGAACATTTTTTCATGTGTCTGTTGGCCATTTGTAGGTCTTCTTTGGAGAAATGTCTGTTCATGTCTTCTGCCCAGTTCTTTTTTTTTTTTTTTCAAAGAATTTATTTATTTGAGAGAGAGAAAGAGAGCACATGAGAAGGGGGAGGGTCTGAGGGAGAAGCAGACTCCCTGCTGATTAGGGAGCCTGATGCGGGACTCGATCCCAGGACTCCAGGATCATGACCTGAGACGAAGGCAGTCGCTTAACCAACTGAGCCACCCAGGCGCCCCTCTTCTGCCCATTTCTTGATCGGATTATTTATTATTTGAGTGTTGAGTTTGGTAAGTTCTTTATAGATTTTGGATACTAGCCCTTTACCTGATAAGACATTTGCAAATACCTTCGGTTGTCTTTTGGTTTTGTTGACTGTTTCCTTTGCTATGCAAAAGCTTTTTATCTTGATGAAGTCCCAATAGTTCATTTTTGTCTTTGTTTCCCTTGCCTTTGGAGACATGTCTAGCAAGAAGTTGCTGTGGCCAAGGTCAAAGAGGTTGCTGCCTGTGTGCTCCTCTAGGATTTTGATGGATTCCTATCTCTCGTTTAGGTCCTTCATCCATTTGGAGTCTATTTTTGTGTATGGTGTAAGGAAATGGTCCAGTTTCATTCTTCTGCTTGTAGCTGTCCAATTTTCCCAGCACCATTTGTTGAAGAGACTGTCTTTTTTCCATTGGACATTCTTTCCTGCTTTGTCAAAGATTAGTTGACTATAGAGTTGAGGGTCCATTTCCAGGTTCTCTATTCTGTTGCATTGATCTTTGTGTCTGTGTTTGTGCCAGTACCATACTGTCTTGATGATGACAGCTTTGTAATAGAGCTGGAAGTCTGGAATTGTGATGCCTCCAGCTTTGGTTTTCTTTTTCAACATTCTTCTGCTATTTGGGGTCTTTTCTGGTTCCATACAAATTTTAGGATTATTTGTTCCAGCTCTGTGAAAAAAGTTGATGGTATTTTGATAGGGATTGCATTGAATGTATAGATTGCTCTAGGTAGACATTTTGACAATATTCTTCAAATCCATGAGCATGTTTTTTTTTTTTTTTTTCATTTCTTTGTGTCTTCCTCAATTTCTTTCATGAGTGTTCTATAGTTTTCTGAGTACAGATCCTTTGCCTCTTTGGTTAGGTTTACTCCTAGATTTCTTACGGTTTTTGGAATAATTGTAAATGGGATTGACTCCTTAATTTCTTTCTTCTGTCTTGTTGGTGTATGGAAATGCAACTGATTTCTGTGCATTGATTTTTTTTATATCCTGCCACATTGCTGAATTCCTATATGAGTTCTAGCAATTTTGGGGAGGAGTCTTTTGGGTTTTCCACATTGAGTATCATGCCATCTGGAAAGAATGAGAATTTGACTTCTTTACCAATTCAGATGCCTTTTATTTATTTATTTATTTATTTGGTTGTTGTTGTCTGATTGCTGAGGCTAGGCCTTCTAGTTCTGTGTTGAATAGCAGTGGTGATAGTGGACATCCCTGCCGTGTTCCTGACCTTAGGCGAAAAGTTCTCAGTTTGTCCCCATTGAGAATATTTGCTATGGGCTTTTCATATATGGCTTTTATGATATTGAGGTATGTTCCTACTATCCTATCCCTACATAGTGCAGAGTTTTAATGAGGAAAGGATGCTGTACTTTGTCAAATGCTTTTTCCGCATCTATTGAGAGGATCATATGGTTCTGGGACATCTTTTTTTATTTCTCACAATGACCGAAGTGATTGGTAGCAACCTGACAGCAGTACTGATAGAATTCCCCCCAAACTTGCTAGAGTTCCCAAGGTCCCTTAGGCCTCAGTATTTCATATCATTACCTTGTCTGCTCACCAGTAGGGCTCCAGGAAGTTCCCCTTCTATGCACATCTCTTCCTTGGATTCAGGAACTTAGCTTTACCTCAGACCCTCCCATTCTCCTTAATAACCAGTTTGGGTTCTTACATGTGTTTCCAAAGCTCACGGGGTTCTTATTTCCCATGTCATGTAGAAGCCTTTTAGGCTCACTCAGATGGGTATTCTCCCCAAGTTCTCATTGGGCTTTTGCCTCTAACTTCAGAGTTTTCCAGGGTCTCTGGCAAGTCCTCATGGATCCTTGAGAGACCCTGCTCTCACCAGAGCCTGTCAAGGTCCTTCCTGAGGCCTAGGCCTTGTCCACACTGAATTCCCTTGCACAGTGGCATCTCTAAGGCCCTCCCCCTCCTGTCTCACAGAATCTCATACTCATATTCCCAGAAGTCTGCCAGTGCCACTCAGAGGACTTCCTAGAGCATTTCCCCTCCTTATAGCTTTTACATATCGCCATTCATGCAGGACACTGATTTATTTCCCAAAATTTTCAGGCTCCTCTCCAGCCCCACCCTAGTTCTTTGTACATTGTAGGCACACATCCCCATCATATCTCCAATCACAATTTTTATTTTGTGTCTTCCTAGAGATATTTTAGTCAAATTGTGTAGTCAAAGTGTTCTGAAAACAAGTTTTCCAGTTTTGCACTAGACATAGTTCCAGTACTTTGTGCAGTTTTTCTCATTAATCACCTTCAAGGAGTCAAATGAGAAAGTGAAACGAAAAATCTTTTTTAGGTGGAAAGAAACCTGGGATTCATGGATAGGTCTCTGGGAAGTTAACTATTGCACAGTGTAAAATGTGCATTATACTGGTGGAAGAGTCAAGGCTTTCAACCTAAAAAGGTAACTAAAATGGTATTGCATAATTTCAAATCTTATTTTTTAAACTCCTAATCTTATTATATATCTTATGTATCTTCATTTTTTTACAAGATTTCTACCATTTTTTGCTTTAACCCATAGTAGTTAAAATACAGTTAAAAGAAGTACCTTAACAGGTAGTATGTATATTAGTAGTCCTCTGGACTTTAATTTGGTCTAAGTAATAAAAGGGTCGATGCACCGGGGGGTAATCAAGGTTGAAATTTTGATCAAGGAAAAGTCTTTTTCAGAATGGGTGCAAAGGGGACACACATGTGATATGGATAAATGGCACCTTTGGAACGTCAGGATTTGGGAAACTGCAAATGTTTGATAATAAATAGCAGGTTGTAGTGAAACAGGTGAGCCTTTATGACACATCAAAGGGAGGCTGGAACCCATTATCTGGGTAATTAGGGAGGAAAAATTCCCCTTATTTCAACCACATAGGAGGAAGCAACTCTGCTGCTCAAATTAATTATAAAATACCTTTAAAGGATGCATTTTAATTTCTCTCTCTCTTTTTAAAATTTTTACTTAAATTCAATTTAATTAACACATACAGTATTATTAGTTTCAGAGGTAAATTTAGTGATTCATCAGTTGCATACAACACTCAGTGCTCATTTCTTCAAGTGCCCTCCTTAATGCCCATCACCCAATTACTCCATCCCCCCATCCACCTCCCCTCCAACAACCCTCAGTTTGTTTCCTACAGTTAAGAGTCTCTTATGACTTGCCTCCTCTGTTTTCATCTTATTTTTTGTTCCCTTCCCCTATGTTCATCTGTTTTGTTTCTTAAATTCCACATATGAGTGAAATCATATGGCATTTGTCTTTCTCTGACTTATTTCACTTAGCATAATACCTTCTAGTTCCATCCACATCGTTGCAAATGGCAAGATTTCATTCTTTTTGATGGCTGAGTAATATTCCATAGTGTGTGTGTGTGTGTGTGTGTGTGTGTGTGTGTATATACACACCACATCTTCTTTATCCATTCATCTGTCGACGGACATCTGGGCTCTTTCCATAGTTTAGCTATTGTAGACATTGCTGCTATAAACATTGGGGTGCATGTCCCCCTTCAAATCACTATGTTTCTATCCTTTGGATAAATACATAGTAGTGCAATTGCTGGGTCGTAGGGTAGCTCTATCTTGTCTCTCTTAAAGAAAATCTAGTTCTCAAAAATATGAATTTAAGTAAGAACAAAATATGAATTGCATAACCATATTTCAAAGGATTTCTTATTTTACTGTCCTTCAGTGAAAGACATTTTAAAAGCATAAGTATAATGTGTGGGTACATGATTCAGTTGATGTAAAAACATGAATCAACTTTAACACAACATTTTAGGAACACCTGTTAAACCAGCACTTCCTCATCTCCTTTGCCTACGCACTGCGTTCCCCTCCCCTTGACTACAATATCTCAGAGCACTGAGAACCTGGTGTTTTAGGTAGAGCGTAGTAGATGCTCAGAAATGGATGTTGACTGTATTAATGACTAAATATCAGAAGCTTAGGCCACAGAATATATTCTTAGGGTCCCACTCTGAAGAGAGAAAATTATGCTGAGGTTCAAGTCATCAGACAACGAATATTTGCAACAGTACTTTCCTTTAACAATATTTTCTTATATTGTAATCATTCGGTAAATGAAGTGAAAAAATTATCTTCAGTTCTAAAATGTCTGCCACCTTCTGAGTGAGAAGTCCATGATAATTTTTTAAATTTATGTATCATCTTTTGTTCCAGGACCCCAAAATGAAAAGAGGTGCACAAATCATTTTCAAACATCTTTATGATTTAAATAGGTGGTATCTTAAAATGACAATGAAACCAGGTTAAGGAACGTCTATGAGATTCTTAACTGCTCTAGATTTTAACTGATTTTTCTTACCAATTTCTTTTCCTTTTGGTTTTAAATTGTTACGTTTGTGTCAGTTATTTCCATACTTTGATGTGATCATGGCTTACACACATTCTAAGTATTCTATTAGATCTGTATCTTTTGATCCCTTGTATTAGTTTGCTAGGGCTGTCTGAACAATGTACCACAAACTGGATGGCTTAAAATAACAGTAATTTATTGTCTCATAGTACTGGCAGTTAGAAGTCTGAAATCAAATGTGGATAGGGCTGGTTCCTTCTGGAAGCAGCAAAGGAGAATTTGGTCCATGCCTCTCTCAGCTCCTGGTAATTGCTAACAATCATTGTGTTCTTTGACTGTCATCACATGCCTTTCTCTTCCCATCTGTCTCTGTGTCTGTCCAAATTTCCCTCTTTTTATAAGGATATCATTGGATTAGGGCCCATTCCAATCCGGTATGACCTTGCCTTCACTTGATTACATCTGTAAAGACACTATTTCTTTCTTTTTTTTTTTTAAGATTTTATTTATTTATTTGACAGAGAGGGACAGCGAGAGAGGGAACACAAGCAGGAGGAGTGGGAGAGGGAGAAGCAGGCTTCCCGCAGAGCGGGGAGCCTGATGCGGGGGGTCGATCCCAGGACCCTGGGATCATGACCTGAGCAGAAGGCAGTCGCTTAACGACTGAGCCACCCAGGCGCCCCAAGATGCTATTTCCAGATAAGGTCACATACAAGAGTTTAGGACTTGAACATATCTTTCTTGGGGGGACACAGTTCAACCCACAACAGGCATTTGATTGTATTTTTTTCTTTATATTGTGATTCTCAAGTTCATGTTCCATATCTCAAGCTATGGTCCTGTGTTTCTCTTCCTTTCATTGTCAACCTTTGTGAAAAGTTCTTCACTCAGTTTCCAACCTACTATAATTGGTGTATCTGTCTTTACCTTTGTGCTCAAACTGCTAACTACTGGTTTTCATTCTTAATTTTGCCTAATCTTTGTAAAATTTCACATCTCTGACCAATTTTTCTCTTTAAAGTTGTCTACTGTTGATTGTTACTCTCCTCTTCATATCCAGTTACTTCTTTATGTTTCCTTTGCTGGTTCCTCTTCTTTCCCTTTCCTCAAAAACTGGCATTCTGCAGGGTCCTAAGTTCTCTGCTCCATACACTTTTTTTTTTATGCGTTTCAGGTGTCCAACATTTATTCAACATTTATATACATTACAAAGTGATCACCACAATAAATCTAGTTACCATCTGTCACCATACAGAGCTGTTACAATGCTATTAACTATATTCTCTAGGTTATACTTTGCAGTCTTGATTCTTTTAATGTCTGCAAAAACAGTTTATTGGGTCCGTATGCTACATAATCTTTAACTCTTCCATCTTCTGTAACATGTATAAGGCTTTATTAAGTTGTCCCATAAAAAAATGTGATGAACTTTTTCACTAGAAAAAGCTTTATCTATATTGAACAGTATCTTCTCAGGATTCTTTTCAAGAAATTGGGCCAAAGGAACAAAATAATTTTAAATTTTCTTGAAGTGAAATCAGTTTCCAAAGGGTTGGGATTAATATCCTACCTGGCAATTTTGTCCTATCTTCACCAGTACTGATGATGCCAGGTTTTTAATATTCTGCTTAATTCAGTGGATCTTGTCCTTATTTTAATTTTCATTCACTTCGCTACTAGAAAGGTTGAATTTTTACCGTATCAGCTGAATTTTCTTTTACAACTTATCTATGATTTACGCCTGTTTATTTATTGGAATCTTACTGGTTTTCTTTCTTTCTTTCTTTCTTTTTTTTGATGTAGTGTTCTGTGATTCATTGTTTGCATATAACACCCAGTGCTCCATTCAATATGTGCCCTCTTTAATACCCATCACCAGGCTAACCCATCCCCCCACTCCCCTCCCCTTGCTCCATACACTGTTACCTCCCTGAGCAAGCCCATCTGCTCTCTGGCTTCAATATTATCAGTTTGCACGTAACCCCCCAATCTATATTTCCAACTTCTCTGTGTCCTACAGATTCAGATTTCTAACTTATACAGTAGAAACAACATGGGAACAAGAGTTATGTGGATTTTTAGTGATTTTCAAAGGTAATGTTTCAGAGGTAAATTTTGAAACTAGTATCAGACCATCAAATACCATTTTCTCTTTGTTATATCATTGTACTCATCCTTATTTTGAGTTGTCTTTCTCATTCATTCTTTTTGTTAACTTAGCAAGTTACAAGCGACCTTCTCTGGGTGTTCGGGTTTAGATGGACCCTCCCTAATTATCTAGTTAATAATTAAGATCAGACAAACAGGAAACAGTAAGATAAATCTTAAGTGCTCACATTAATTGAATGATTACTATGTATAAAGCACCTTACTTTGCTTAAATTATTGATAATAATTTGTAATTTCTTGAGGATGAGGAAAGTGAAGCTCAGATATATTAAGTAACTTGCTCAAGGCCAGTGACAGAACATGAACTCAAACTCTGTTTTCTTTGCTTTTAGAGCTTTTACTCCTACCCACTACCCCACCCTGCCTCAGAGTGTGCAAAATGAGAAATCAGGCTAGCAGCCCCATACAGAATATTGCCTTCGTAAGACCTCTTTTCCTTCAGGCTGGTTTAAATACTGTAGCTGCTCTAGAAACTCGCATACTGATGAACAATCAAGATCTGCCTTTGGCATAACCAGCATTTCTTGTTTTTGCCAGCCATAGTACAAGTATAAAATTCTCCATATCACCCATCAGGGGACTCTGTCAGCATTGACAGAGCTGCCTCTTTTCTGCCATTCCCTACAGGTGATTGATTAGGAATGGGTTGAGCCCCAATCCTCGGGTAATTGTTAAATAAGACTTATACAATTAGGTAAGCTACCAGAATGACTCACTGGAGTGAGAGCAACCCCAGAGTAGACTGGGTGAGCCTGGCTGTGAAAAAGGAGGGAATTTAAGTTGCATGAAATAGGTTTGTTTTGAGCTTTTTCATTTGCATGAATCTGGTAGCTTTAAGTGAGCCACGGGGTGAATTTAGTTGAATGTCTGTAAAATCTAGAATGGACTGTTATGGGGGGGGGAATATAACTTTGGAGAAATAATAATGGAATATATGTTTCAGTAGAATTGAATGACACCTAAAATAGAATTAAGCTCAAAAAGCTCTACATTATGAGAGGGAGGGAGGGAGGGAAGAAATGCCAAATGAGCTAATATTTCTTAAAAAATTATCAATATTTATGGATCATCAAACGTACCAAAATCAGATTGATACAGTTATGGGAAGTATTATTTTTGTTCTTGTTGATGTAGTTGTTGTTGTTATTATTTGGAGAATGATTGTAGAGATAAGTTAAAATACTTTGGAATAAATTATTGGTACCTCTCCAGAGATTCAATAATGCGCAAAGTTATTTTGAAGCTTCCTTCTAGGGCAATGCATTTGGTTGGCTACTGCATCACAGTGGACAGTCACATTTGAAAAGAACACCATTCTGTCCTTGTGCAGACCTATAGATGGCACTGTCTTCCTATGATTTTCGTGATTTGCTTAAAAAAAAAAAGAAAAAGAAAAGAAAAGCTTTCTGCAGACAAAGTTAGATGTAGAAGTGTCTTAACTTCTAGTTAGATCCTACCATTGTAAAACATTTGGAACAGGTGCCCGGCATAGATCATAGAGAATTATACATTTGAAAAATGTAGATGACTGGACTTTGGAATTAATTTTTCTATTTAATTATGATTCTTAACTATGAATGGAAAAATAAGTTTATGTATATGAGTCAGAGAGGTGGGAGCAACTATTTTTATTGCTATAATATTTATGTTCTCTGTGGTGGGTGGTCTTGCTTTTGAATTTAGAGTTTTGGATCAAAAAACTTGTTGATAAGTTTAGCATAAATGTCATATTCATTGCTTTTAGGTCTTGGAGATTACCTTGTGGAAATGAAACTCCTAGAATCCATAATTTTGTGTCTCTAAATTGTCAGGGTTAGAGTGTGTATACACTAGTAGTAAATTATAAGTTTCTGTGAGCAAGATCTACAGTGCCAAATGCATAGTTCTTTATCCGGGGCAGCCACTCAAAATGCCATTTCTTGTTTTAATATAATGACCTTTAACATAAGAAAGTGAGGGAGGTGTATAAAGAATGTATTTTCTTAAGTTCCAAACAGGATTTTTTTTTTTTTTTTTTTAGGTTAATGCATACTGTGTGTGGAATTAATGGAAGTACTGGGAAGTCCCTGCTACTGTAAATGAACTTCTGACCACAAGATGGCAGTGTAACTTGCCCATGTTTTTTTAAAACATTTTTTAGAAAAAGGCTTAGTAAATTAAACACATTATTTCTTTCTCTCTTAACGAGAACGGTATACAGCTATGAAATTTTAAGAAAATTATAAAGAAGATGAATATTGAAAATCCTTAACATAATAAGTACTATAGACCCCTTAGTGATTTATTTTGATTAGCAGGGGCTTTTTTAGTTGAGCTAAGAAAACATTTATTTCATATTCTTTTAAGATGAAAGTAGAAATGTAATCATATCAAAATTGGAAAGCATATCAGCAACTTTCTTTTACAGAGCAATATAGTCTCATGTTTGCCTGATCAAGCATCAAGGAAGGATAAGACTCTTTCTGTTTCCTTCATATTTTTGTGAAGATCTGCATTGGCCTATACCTTCTATTCTTCTGAGCACACATATGCTGGAGAAGGTCAACAGAGAAGCAAAGAAGGGAAAGAAAAGAAAGAATAGTAGAGACACTAGCACCTAAGTTATATGGAAAGAAAGCAGTGATGATGGTGTCTGTGTGACCCTTGCTAGATTTATATATTATATACTTCAGAAATGTATCATCTGTCCATTCAATAGGGGTTTTTAAATAGCCATTATCTAGTATTGTCTGTATTTACAATGTTTTCATTGATACGTTTACATATTATGTGGTATGTTTTACTCTACATGGATGCTTTTCACAATTTCTTTTGTTTTTTTGTGTGTGATAAATTTAAAAGATTACACTGGATTTAATTCTTGCTTTTTAAGTCTTGCAAAGAGTGAGCCCCATTTACGTAGGGGCCAAAAGTCTTATTTATTTTGTATCTGCAGGACTTGCGCAGTGCTTAGAATGTATCTACTCATTAAGTCTATTTTTATTCAAATTGCATTTGCCACAATGTGATACAATTCTTTTGAGACATATGTTGCTTTTGTGCCTCTCTCTGATCAGCCTAAATGTGGCAGAGACAAAGAAAATATCTTCTATTTTAAAAGCCAAGTGCTTTGAACTCATTCGTAGCATCTTATTTTGGTGTTAGTGGAGGGAATGTTCCTTGTAGGACTGATAGTTTCTCAGAGCTGCACTGAAAATAAAACTTCTCTTTTTTCTTTTTTTTTTTTTTTTTAAGATTTTATTTATTTATTTGACAGAGAGAGAGATAGTGAGAGCAGGAACACAAGCAGGGGGAGTGGGAGAGGGAGAAGCAGGCCTCCCGCCAAGTAGGGAGCCCGATGCGGGGCTCGATCCCAGGACCCTGGGATCATGACCTGAGCTGAAGGCAGTTGCTTAACGACTGAGCCACCCAGGCGCCCCAAAACTTTTATTTTCTGACCTAAGTTATATGGAAATGCTAAACAGTGTGATTTGCTCCCTATAATGGAATATTTGACATAAAATCAATAAAAGATGTACAGTTTCTGCTTGTGAGCAACTATACACAGAAATATATTATAAATTCAAAAAGGAGGTCTATTTTCATTATTCACATAAATTAGAAATAGATGGCAAATTTTTTTTCTGGGTAAGTTAAAATTTTAAAAAATGACTTACTGTTACCATGTATAAGAAAAACATACAAGACAAATATATAAGGAAAAAATAAGAAATGCAGTTACCATGTATGAGAAAGAATATAGTTTCATGTAATGCCTAAATGTATAGGTCAGGGTCCAAAAATCTGTAATTTTAGGTTAGTTGTTTGCAATCAGGATATGTTTCCCCCTAGAACAGTGTTATGTACTTTGTGCGTGAGCCACAAAAATCTATAACCCCTAATAAGTGTGAAATACCACTAATAGGAATCCTGAACCTTGGGACATTTAGGACCCTTATGCCCAAATATAGGGTCCTGTGCCCTTCTGAGTTTAGCTTTCCTGAAGGTTTCAAGGGCTGTAAGTAGTGGGGACTGAGAATGAGATGCTCATATGTGGAGACAGCCTAGTAGCTTCTCCTTGGCAGTTAACCAAGAGGGAGGGGTGCTAGCAGGACCAGCAGGGCCATTTGAATGGGGCCACACATTCACAAAGGACCTCCTAACTTAAACTTGACATTTCTTTCAAATAAAGCTAGACATAAAGTCATTGCCTTTCTCATGCAATTGTGTGTGTTAAAAGCATTAATATGTGATATGTAGGCATTTAAAATAAGCTACATTTTAATAACAGTTGGCATTTCTTTATTTTTTAATATATTAAGAGTCTCATGTCTGTTTCAACTTCTGAGAAACTCTCATCCTGAGGGAAAAGTGTGATGGATTCTAGAGGTTCTCACTCCAATTGTTCCTGGCACATAGTTGTGTGATGGATGGATGGATGGATGGATGGATGTTGAATAGTCAGACAGCAGAAGAGGACCACAGAGGAAGTGTGAAGCAAAGAACTGTAATAAAGGAAGCATCAAGGTTGGAGTAGATGGAGGTCACAGTGGTTATTGGTATATATAGGTTTTTAAAAAATTAAAACCATTTCTTCATTGGAAACTATCTGTACTTTTGTTATAATTTGTGCAGTTTATGTAAATTTATGTATTCTTGCATTTGAACATACATGAGGGAAGTCACATTTTTAATGTATGTTTTATTAACATTGCAGAACTGAAAAAATATCCATATATTAAATTTTTAAAGAAATCTTAGTTTTTATATTTTATTGACCTGTAACAATGACATGTCTATTTAAATGTAAGAATGCATAATATTATTATCTAAAGCTGATGTATAATAGTGACAGATATTAAAACATGCTCTTATTTCTATCAGTTGGTGATAAGCTTCCTGAGGATAAGAATCTTAGTCTGTTTGGTACCCGGCTATATCCCTAGTGTCTAAAACAGAAAATGGCACAGGATAGGTACTGAATAAACATTTGTTGATTGAATAGATGACTGAATGAATGTTAAATTTATTTTGGTTCCCAATTTTGAATGTTAATTAAAAACTTCTAAACCTTTCAGCAAGATACTAGAGCATATATTGCTTTCTAAATGATTTGAAGGAGTTGGTGCAGTTTCCTCCATACCCAATACATGTCATTGGTAGTGCTCACCTGTCACCAAATTCAGACATGACCCCAGGAACTATACACTGTCTCAGATGCACTATTCAATTTTATTCCTAATAGTGGCAAAGGAAGAAAAAGGAATCCAAAGGGTCCTACTTTTCCTGCCCTGATTGCCCTAAGAAGGAGTCAATCTTGGAGGGACTTTAATCCTATGTAGTCTAAGTCCCATTGATTCTACAAACCTGGATCTTGACTGTGCACGGATGTAGACCTGTTTCTTCCCAATACCTGCCTTCCCAGGAATGGTTATAAGAAGCATATGTAGCCTATTTGATTGTTGAGTTGCTTACTGCTTGGGGGTAGGTTTATTTTCCCAAGCTCAAAGTCCACTGTGCTGGTTGTAGTTTTTTTCCAGTCATTTATCATATATATACACATACATATATTTCATGAAATATATATATGTATATGAATATGATTTCATATATATATGAAAAACATTGGTCTACCTAAGTTTTGTTCTCAAATCTTTGTTTTGGAATTACATCGTTTTCCAAAAATAGTTACATAGATGGCAAACTTTTGAGTACACTATGGGAGCTTAGCAATGAAATAGTTACAACTGAGATCAATAAAGAAGAAAATGGAGCACCTCATCAAAAGGTGTCCATGTTTTAATAGTGAACTTTACTAAGAGAGTAGAGGTAATATAGGGAGGTGGCATCCTGTAGGGATTCTGATGCTTTACTGACTGGCATTAGATCCCAACTTTGACATTCACTAGATGTGTTACTTTGGGCAGGCAGCTTAACATTTCTGTGGTTTATCCATAGGATGCATGCAATCTACTTCATGAGGTTGTTTGAAGGATCAGATGGGTTGATGCATGTAAAGGCTTATCATTGTGCCTTACACTTCGTAAGCACTCAGTAAATGTTAGTTACTAACAGAGAGGGAAAATGTAAAAGTATTTAGGTGCGCTCCAGGCATTTGAAAAAATTGTCATAGATGAGTGCCATATTATATGAATATACGCAAACTATAATTCTGTTCTACAATTTATAATATAAACTGTATTTTTCTGTTTATCTTCTAGAACCCTAACCTTATTTTGGGGTGGTGGAGTTTTTGTTTTGTTCTCAAACCTGGATATAATTAACATCTTATTTTTCACCAGAAATTTTAATTTTTTATTCCCCAAATGGAGTCATTAGGTTTCATTTTCAATATTCTGTAGTGGGCCTATAGGAATGATTCTCAGTTCATATCCCAGTAGTCACCCTATCAAGTAACTTGGGTCACTCCCTTCCCCCAAAATCTACTTTAAAAAAAAAAAAAAAGAAGGACATTTATATTTTTGTAGGTATTTTATTGTATTTATCATTCATAATATCTTTGGCTGTCTTAAAATCATAAAGTATTATTTGGAGCAAGTGTATCAAGTATTATTAATCAATATAAGTCGTAAAGACCTTTCCTTTAATGTGGTTTTTTCCATATCCCAGGCCAGTGAGAAAGAGACCCACCACGTGATTGACAACCACTGATTTATAGATTAACAAGGGTCTGTTAGTCCTTTTCCCAGGAATTGAAGGCAAAATTATTACCCAAGTTTGTAATCAGCCATTCTCATTAGTGTCTGTATTTTTTCTAGTCCCTCAACCCCAAGGTTCAGTGTTCTCAGGGGCCTGTCCAGGGCTTCCCACCAAAGCACCCCATGCTTTTCTGACTCTCATAAATAGCTTCCTAATCTGACATTTTAAAACCATGATTTTGTCCTAGGAAAATTTTATTCTAGTAGCTAAATTGATAAATGTAATTAATTGTATTTTATTGTGTGGGATAGGCTCCAAACTGTGCCTTTTCTCCAGAAAAAGTTTTATAAGTTCTGGTAGGCCAATCAGGAAGAAGGTTTTGAGCAACCTACAAAATAAACTGGCTTTGTCTGCTTCATTGTCCCAAATGTTGAGGAAAGCCGAAGTATCCAATCCTTGCTGCTAATGATTATGGAATTATTAGTCAAATGCCTTCTCTTGTCATCCTGGTTTCTTCCAAGCAAACGACACACACACACACACACACACACACACACAGACACACGCACGCACGGAAATACTTTCTGGCTGCGCTGTAAGCAGCTATCCTATTATTTACATGCTGACATTATTATTATGTTTCTGTGTATACAATCTTCTATTAACACTATTTTTAAATTAATTCTTCCCAACATCCATGAATTCATTCAGAAAACATTTCTTACATGTTTTGTATATATCAGGCCCTGTGATAAGTGTGGCCGATCTGATTTTAACCATGAGGAATGTTCACAGAAAGAGTGGTAATAGTTAACTGAGTCTGTTTGCCAGAAGGCGGGTGCTTAGTTCACCAAGCTTCACTAAAATTTGATATTTTGCTTTCGCAAGCTGGTTAGAAGCGTTGCATTAAAATACTGCCAAATTTTGTCCCTTTTTGTCCAAACTTTTTTAACTTGAAAAAGGAATTTCAGTGTGTAAAAATTTCCATTATAAGGCCACCTGTAAACTTAAAACAGTCAAACTGTTTTTTCAGCTGCCTGCAGCTCTGTTTCTCAACTGACTAATACTGACAGATAAAGATGGCTTTCCCCTGAGAAGGACTGTTTTGTTTGTGGTTATTCTGTCACTACCAGGAGGGACAGCTCCCCTGATCTGTAGGGAATGCAGAGATGCAGTTTACAGACAGAGTCATATGCTGACTAGCAACTAAAAAATAATAGTCAAATAATGATTTCATTGTTCCTTCCTGTGTCCATGACAACTGAGAGGTAGGCAGCTAGACCAGGACACTGCCTGGGAATGTTCTTTTCCTCAAATACTACTATTTTGAGAAAGTTATTAATTTATTCTGACAATCAGGCTAAGGAGAAAAATGGGCATTTCCATTATCTTACTAATTTTAGTGTTTTTATATCCCTGAAGCTAATTCTTCTGTCATTTCTTCTATTCACTAGCACTCGGACTTGCCCTTTTAAAAAAAATCTGGCTTACGGCATAGTTTCTACCATGATGTAGTCAGTGATGAAGAGTTCCTCTGGAGGTACCCAGAGCTGTCTATAAGTTCTCTTTCAGCCAGTTAACAGCAGTGGGACCTTGGGAGAGTTTCTTCATCTTTGTAATCTCCACATCTTTATTCCTAAAGTAGGAATTAGTAACAGTCTTTCTTCATAAGATTGTTGTGAATTAAATGAGATAATGCACAGAAAGTGCTTAGCCTGCTGCTTGGCACAAGTAAGCCCTCCATAAATTGATGGTTTGTTGCTATTATTAGCAGTCTCCTATACAAGACTGTAACAACAATGGTTCTCAGCCTTGACTGCACATTAGAATCACCTGGCTAATTTTAAAATCTCCTGATGGCAGGGCCACAGTCCAGATCAACTAAATCAGAATCTTGGGGGTTGGGTCCAGGACTTGGCATTTTTAAAGTGCTTCAGCTGATTCCAGTGTGCACCCAAGGTTGAGAAATACTGTCTCTAAAGGTGGGGCCTGTATTATATTAAAGCACTCAGACAAAAATGTACGAAAAACTTGCTAATATGGATATTTTGAAAAATAAAAGTCAGTACAATCTAGAAAAAAATAAAAAGTGACACATAGTACCTTGCATGTTTTGTCATAAGTATTTTGAGTGAATAGGGCAAAGCTAAGTTGAGTGATTTTTCAAGGGCATGCTTTTTATCAACATCATAATAGAGCAAATCTACTAAGAAAGAAATGGAAAATTGTAAAACATGTAGGAACCCAAAGTCTGAATGTGAAAAAGTTACACAAATGGAAACTATACTAAAGCAAAATTATTTTTATAACTTGAAAAAAGGAAGATAATTGACAATCATAAAGACAAATCTGTACTATTTTAACACAAAGATCAGTATGATTCAAACACATTCCACTTAGTTCATATCCGTGTTTGTTTGAATTTGAGGGGAAACCAATGGCAACACGAGAATACATGCTTTTATATTGCTTATACTGAATCAGCATCTTTAGCCATTCATTATAGTATTAAACCTTTTGGAATGGGAAGGCAAAGATCCAGGAAAAACTCAATTGTATTAACTACATAAGAAGGCTTGAATTTCTTCCTGGTAATCCAAAAGACATTAATTATTAAGTTTTCAAGATCTTATAAAGTTAAAAAAAAATGAAAGCACAAGACTTAACTTTTCCAAAGGGATTTCTTAGCCCCCCCAGTTCTTTAACTGTATTTCCAAAGTGAATTTCTCTATATTTCAACATATCACATTATTTTGGTAAGCAAGTTATTTTAATTTTAAGCTTCTTCAAAAGAACGTTTTAAAATAAATACTTCATCTCACATTCAGTATCTGTTTCTCTTTGTATATAATTGTTGATAATCATCATAATAATCACACATGTTTACTACTGCTAGTTTTCCAGATACTTCTGTATGTATGTTTTCTTCCAGTTCTCACAATACCTCAGTGAGGACACATTTCAAGAGTTAGCCTCATTTTATAGGTGGGAAAACTAAGGCAGTTTATTAGTAGGCAATTTCAACTCAACTAGGGCAAAGATTCTTGTTTTCTAGTCAGATATTCCTTTCATTAACTCATTCATGCATTTATCAAGCATTATCAAGCTGCAGATATGTGTCAGATGGAGTTCTAGTCAATGGGCATCCAAGATGAGTAAGACACACTTGTTGCCTTTAAGGAGTTCTGTACACAGTGTCATGAGCGGACTTTGAAGTTCTTAGCTTGTGTCTACCAAGGCAGAATCCATGACCTGAAATGGCCAAGGCCAAAGCTGTCAAGTCTTCCAAGACATAGGCAGGAAGAAGAAAAGAGTTGAGGTGGTTCAGAAACCCATAATGACCATTTTTTATAGTTATATTTTGTGACAGCCTACTAGATGCAAGATCAGCTTGGACGCTAATATCCCTTGCAGATGAATTTTCTGGTGATTTCTGCCACAGTAGGGAATGCTATGGTGTTTTCCTAAGAATATATTATTCAGTGATGCTTTAATTTGTTTTTCTCCAGCTTTTCAACAGCTAATGTTCATTTTAGTTTTGGCAGAAACTTTTGAAGATTAAGCATTTTGGTTTATTTTTAATGCTAATTCATCTCAAGTAGTTAACTGGTAGTAGTAATCCTGTTGCTGAATTTAAAATAGTTGCACTTACTAGACACAAATTAAATTCTACAGTAAGATATAGAGTTTAAGTAAACTCTCCTCAGAATACATCCATTTTTTGCTGATTGTAAAGTCTTGGAGTAAAGTTATTGTCATAACTGTCTTTTGTAATTAGCCATATTCATATTACTTTAAAGCATAAAGCAGGAGTCAGTTAAATGGATAGAACCATTTTAGTTCTTATTGAGGATTCATAGTTGCCCTAAAGGAAGGAAAGTTCAGAATGAATATTAGTTTTTCAGTTACTGAGTGGAAATATTTTATGTCTTGAAAATTTTCCTTAAATATTTTGCAAAGATAAAGAATATTATGAAGAGGTAAAGGAATAGTGTTTAATGTCGAAAAGTTGAAATATAAGTATTGTTAAGCAGCAAATAAATGAAATATATCTTTTAGTCTTGTATGAAACTATTTTAAGTTAATGTCAATAAAGTTTAAATTAGTTCAGACTTTTCTTATTAGAATAAATGTTTCCTTTTAAAATGCATGATAATCATAATCAAGACGAAATTTGTCCTGTTATTTATTTTCAAAATGATTGTACATGTTTAGCAGACTTTTGATTTAAATCCCCAGTGATATATTGGAGACAGATGTTTAGATGACCTCATGTTTAAAGTAATGTTATATTTGGACACAAGATTAAATTTTCCTTAAAATCTTTCCTTATAAGTTAAACACTGTGGTAGTATACAAAAACTAATCAATGATTTGCAGTGGATTAATGCAATTCTTGTATTTTGAATAAAATTTTCTATTTTTTATGGAGTTCCACATAGTACAAAAGAGCTGATTATGAAACAGCTGTTTACAAATGAAAATATTGTTTTTGGCTGGCCAGCTAAATGGGAAACAGATTTGAAAAGTTCCATGAATTTGAATGCAAATTTACCATATCATTTACACTGAACCAAAGAACGTTGGTAGAAGACTGCAACATAGTTTACCAAAAAAATTCAGCTGAAGACTGTTTTGCATGATATATAATATAAACATTTTAAATAGTTTTTCCTTTTTCAAAAACTAATATTTCCTTGTGAAAATCAATATAACTATAATATGTAGTTCGTATATTGGCAAGGTTTTAAAGGAGCCCATAAACAATATTTGACATTTCAATGAGGAGAAATTAGCGGTTGGAGCAATTAGAAACATATAGGTAACTGAGTAGAGTAAAATTGATAAAATATAAGAGATATTGTTCAAAGACAGTAAATTACTGTATTGTGACACAGGTGTTTAAGTCAGAGCTATATAGCTATTAGTATATTGTCATTTTCAATGAGGAGAAATTAGCGGTTGGAGCAATTAGAAATATATAGGTAACTGAGTAGAGTGAAATTGATAAAATATAAGAGATATTGTTCAAAGACAGTAAATTACTGTATTGTGACACAGTGTTTAAGTCAGAGCTATATAGCTATTAGTATATTGTCATTTTCATCAACAGCTCAAATATTTTACTGGATATTACATTGCTATGGAATTGTAGATCAACTGAATTTTTCAATTTTATCCAGTTTTTCTAGCATTAGGTAGACAGGTAAATTCACTGTTTTCTTATTTCTTTTTTCTTTTAAGTAAGCTTCATGCCCAACAGGCTTGAACTCATGACCCCAAGATCAAGAGTCATGTGCTCTACCAACTGAGCCAGCCAGGTGCCCTTGCTATGGAAATTATAATTTAAAAAACATGGTCTGCAAGGAAAACCTACACATTTTTTTCTCAAATTTTAAATAATTATTAAAATTATTTATTTTGGAAATTCATTTACATAAAAATAAGACATAAAGGCCTTATCTTTTGAATTTTGAATGACTCCTTTGAATGCCAAAGTACATAATTTACTTGAGGTTGTAGTTCATGAGTTAAAACTTCTAGGAGAACTATTGTTTCTTTTTCTTTATCTCTTCTATTGTCTTTCTCCTTATCTCAGTGTTCTGAAGGTGAGATTGTGTTTCTTCAGTAGCTTTTTAAAACTCATCTGTGGAATAAATAAATGCCTTTTCGGGGGTGGGAATATTACATCTGGTTCTGTTGTCACTTTAATAGAGTAACTCCTAACTCTCTAAGTGGTTGATAATCACTCAAAGAAGCAAGTGGAGAATGTGCAAAATATTTTAAGAAACATGTTTTGGGGCAAAATGAAGACAAAAAGAATCTAGGAATCCAAGCAACATAAATAAAAGGGTTTTAAATGGAATATTATTTTTTTTGACATTGATGAGTGTGTGCTTAATGGATGATCCACCTTTAGCATGCTTGAATTGTTTTATGCATTTTCTGTTGAGTGTCAATAGTTAAGGAAGCCCTGTAAAACTAATACATTGACATACAGACATGTTAACTGGTGTAGCAGACTATAACTTTTAAAGAAGGATTGGTGCCTTTTGGCTACTTTAATGATATATCATTTACCTTAAAGAGTTAACAGAGATAATTGCCGGATTAATTCCTAGGTAAATCAGACTGCATAATAGAGATGGCTTACAGCACATCATCCATTTCTTTTTGTCTTTACTCAAGGTCCTATAATATAGCAATGTATAAAAATCAGACAGCTGGCACAAATAAGGATCCATTTGGGAGCCACTAAAGGAGGTTTTCTTATTTACTTATATTTCAGCCTAATATATTCACATACTTGACATAAACAATAAGAAAGTTTTAAAATCAGCTGATGTTTAATGCTTCTAACAAGAACTAAAATTGGGATTTTTGCATATGGGCAAAATTAAATTTTGGAAAGAAATGTAGTTGACACAAATGAATAAATAGTAATACTTAGACATAAATGTAACATTTAAATATACTGGTTTTAAAAAATCAGCTCCATACTGATTTTGCCAAATGAGTAATGCCGTTTAGCTGCATTGTTACAGTGTTACAAAATAGTTTCACTGCTTGAAACTCCCTTGTGTTCCACCTATTCATCCCTGCCCCCTCATTGGACAGTCGTGGCCTTTTTACTGTCTCTGTAGTTCTTCCTTTTTCAGAATGTTATATAGTTGGAATCATACAGTATGTAGCCTTTTCAGATCGGCTTCTTTCACTAAGCAAAATGCATTTAAGTCTCCCCATGTCTTCTCATGGCTGAATAACATTCCATTGTATGGGATATATCACAATTTATTTATTGATTTATATGTTGAAAGACATCTTGTTTGCTTTCAAGTTTTTACAATTATGAATAAAGTGTTTTTGATGAGATTTCAAGGTGAGATAAACATAATTTGATACAATTAATAGTTAGGTGGGTCATCTTAAAGACAGTGGAGAACATAGCACATGGTAAGATGACTACTAGAGTATAGTCAGGCGATTGGAGTGTCTTCCTAGGTTACTTAAGGTTTGTTTCTAAGGTAGTTACAGTAGAATTCAGTTCTGTGCTAGGTGCCATTCAAAACCTTTGATTAGATGTACATCCTCTACTCCCCTCAACAACCAAGGAATTTTTAAGCTAAGACAGATAACATTAATACAGATATTCAAGACAGACTAGTCACTGAACTATCACAACTATATAAATGATAGTAATAGTTATTATCTTAGTGCCTAAAATTTATTGAGCATTTACTATGTGTCAGGTATTTTCTAAGATTAGAGCAGAATCAGGTTTTGTGGGTTTTTTTTTTTTTACAAATGAGATATTTTGTAAAATACGAATATTTTATAAATAAGGAAACTGAGAAAGAGAGAAGTAATTTTGCTCATGTTGTAAGTGGCAAACTCTGGGTTTGAATTCCATACTTCACTCAAAATCACAAAACACTACTTCACCTGTTAAACTAAATATTAAATAATGTGCAGAAAGAGTTAAGTATACTTTTTGGATCAATGAAGAGAGTGCCATAGGATTCAAACTTAGAGAAGACTTGGAAGTGGGGTGGACGAGATCCAATAAAATAATGAGTGAATTTGCCAAGGGCCAGGAGGCAGGAATCATGAAAGAGATGTAGAATATTAAACTTGATTATGAATCTCTCTTACAAGAGAATCCTGTCTTTATTTTTTCCTGGAGTATTCAGTTTTTGAGTTCAGAACATTAAATCTAATCTAAAAGAGTCAGTATACTACAGTGGGAAAAGTACTGAATGTCAGCAAGCCTGATTTTTAGTAATAATTTTGCCATTGAAGATGTTGGGAAAATTATCCAAAGGTTCTCTTAATTCTAGATTTAAAATTTGAAACTTGAAACTTGAAAAATTTTTCACATATTTCTCACATACACTAAAGTTGGATTTGGTATAAAAGGACCCATCCCAGGGAAAAGAAAAATTATTTCATCTCCAAATTTTTCTAGTACTACCCATGAAACATGAACTTTCAAATCTCCCCCACACACAAACTTAGGGTTATTCTGATCCTTATTCTGTTCTCTCATAAAAACTGTCATTAATCTCTCTGGCCTACCTCCTTCTATTTTGACCAGCATTATTTTGGTTTCTTAAAGTTTCTTGACTAGATGACTTCAATAATTATTTAACTTCTGGGTCAAGCTTTTTTCATCCTTCCTTTAATAAACATTGATTGCATTGAGTGTCTATGGGGTGCCAGGTGCCTAAGTATGGATATGAGAAGACAACATGGAATAAAGTGGGTCCTGGGCCCGGAGGTGCCCACCAGTACTGTAAGACCCAAAAGAGGGAGCCAGCAACAATGTTCCTGAGGAAGTAAATAATAGTGGTGGGCATTGAAGGGTGAGTAGGAATTTTCTGAATGAGCAAGGACATTCTAGGCAGAGGAAGTGGCAGTTGCAGGTACTTGAAAGAATGAAAGCTTATGGTCAGCTCATGGAAGGTTGAGAAGTTTAGTGTAATTGAAGTTTAGGGTTTAGAGGAGGAGAAAGAGGCAAGGAATGGTGGGAGATGAAGTTCGAGAGGGGAGTTGGGGCAGGTGTTGTGGTTCTTTTATGCTACAGTGGGGTTTCTACATTTATCCTCTAGGCAAGAGGGGGCTGTGAAAGGTGTTTACAAAGTGGGGGAGGAGGGTGCATGTGCAGTTTTTACTGAGGGAGCGAAACTGGTGGTGATGCAGAGGTTGAATTCGCCTAAGGTGCCTATTTGGAAGGTGGTTGCCATTATTCAGAGGAGAGAGGATGAAAATTTAGGGCAGTGGCAGTGGAAAAGAGAAGGAGGACTGGCTCTGGGGAAGAATCAATTGGATTTGGTGGTATATTGGATTTGGGAAGTTGAGTGAGAAAGATTTTCACAGTTGGAGACTGGGTAAAAATGGTTTCTGATGCCATGAACGTGGTGGGGAATATCAAAGAGGGACTGAGGAATAGTGACTTATGTTTTATGTATGTGAGGTTTGAATTATTCAGTAGGGGGTTGGAAAATAAGGTAAGCTGTCCATGAAGGTTTGTCAACCAGCATATTTGTCAGTGAGTCTTACATTGTGTGAGTATGGTGGGGGGGGGTGTCTCATGGTCACCTGAGGGGATTTAAAAAAGTACCTCCCTACTTGAGATACTTAAACATATTCCTCTCAGACCCTTCATGACCCTGTTAAGAATCACAGCTATAGAGAAGCCAGAAGGGCAGAAGAGGAGTAATTCAGAACCCTGAAGAACACCAGGGTAAGTGGAGGAGGGAAAAAAAAAAAAAAGGGAAGAAGAGGAAGAGGGGGAGGCAGCAGGTACATCAGAGTCTGAAAACGGAATCACCAGAGAGGTGGAAAGAGAACCAGAAAAGGGTGTCCTGAAAGTTAAAGAGAATTTCAAGGAAGTCAGTAGTGTCAGATGCTCTTCTAATCCAAAACAGATGCCTGAAAAATATTTCTTTTACATTTCACCCCATAAGTATCTGTCACCCACAAGTTAAAATGTCCTGGCTTGGTGTTTAAAACTTCCACCTTTAAGTTGTACTTCTTCTCTGTGCTGTACTCTTCCACCTTACCTGTGGGTATAGTGGGATGGAAGACAACCAAACTGCCTGGCTTTGAATCCCACCTCCTCCACTTAATAAGTGACCTTGTCAAGTTCTGTTAACCATGGTTTAGTTCCTTGTGTTTGGGATTAATGAAAGAATCGGTCTCATAGGGATGCTGTGAGGGTTACATGAGTTAATATGAATAATGTGTCTGACTCGATTATTTTTATGTGTTGAAACTAAAAACATCAGTAGTACAGTATTGTCCTAAGTACTCTTAGCATGTTTCAGAGTACTTCACTAGCAACATAATATCCTTAGTTATCTTCATCATTCAAGGTGGGGAAGAGAATATAAGGGCTATTCTGGAGTAAAGAACTTACTCTGCCTACCCCCCGTTCCCAAAATCACAGAAGTCCGCCAGTCATAAATACAGATAACTACAATCAGGATGAGTAATGCTGGCCTTCCTGAGCTTAAATGAAGACTCCAAAACAAACAAAAATGAGTTCTTGTTTTTGTTACCCTGGGGTGGAAACCGCCTGAGATTTTGGGAACCACTGATCTAACCTAACTTCTCAGTATGACCCTTTGCCTCTGGTCAGACATTCTAGCTCTTCTTAATCATAGGACCTTTCTACTCATTCTCATTTTCTCTTCCTGATGTTATTCTTACCTGAAATAGCTTTGCAATAGGCTGTCAACCTAAGTCCCAACCTGAGCAGTGGTTCTCATCCTTGGTTGCACATTAGAATCATCTGGAGAATTAAAAAAAAAAAAAAATCCCATGGCCAGGTCACACCCCAGACTAATTAGATCAGAATCTCTGGAAATGGAACCCAGGTATCAGGTGATTTTACTGAGCAGCCAAGGTTAAAACCATTGCTCTAAACTAGTTACCTATCCTCGGAGAGTCTCTTTGATTAAAGTAATCTGAATGGTTAGTCATTCTCCCTTTAGCACTTACAATCTTAATACGAATTGCATTATTCTCCACTCACTGATATGTTGTTGCTTATAGAAAAAAAGTCATTTTTATGTCACTACAGGTGGAATACTTCTCTCGCCACCCTGGCCAGGGCAGGCAGCGCTAGGCATCTACAGGGTACTCTGCAGATGTCTGCTGGCTGACAACTGCATTGGTTAGTACCAAACAGTCAGACATAAAACATCTTGTTTACTATGCACCAATGGGCTTGGACTAATGCCACGCCAGAATGTTCACAAAGGGACCTCATAAGATGAAATGTCACCACAACATGTGTCTGACTCAATGACATGCCCTAGTGTTACATACAACAAATTCCTTTTTGTTGTTTCTTTCATAGAAACCCACGAAGATTCTGAGGTTAGTCTGTGTGACTTTCTGTTGGGGAGGCGGGGGTCAAATTTTAAGTATAGAGTTTGACAAATTATTCAAAATGTACAAACTTTGTAGCCATGATCCCAGTCAAGAAATAGAATATTACCAGTAACTGAGAAGGGCCCCTGGTCCCTCCCTGCAATCATTAGCTTCTCCCTCCCCTCCAGTGGTAGGGTATTTAATTTGAGCTTTTTTTTAGTGGCCAGATCCTCTCGAACTTCTTTTTCAATGAGGTGTATTTTGCTTGCCCATTAGGAGAAACCTTTTACAATCTGGCCAAAGCCAGCAGCCCTTTTCTATGGTTATTTTCCCCATCTGTTTAGAATTCACATCCACATTGTATTGTTGCCTCATCTAATCAAGCAAGGGAATGTCTCAAGAGTATGTGTTCCATAAACGACTTAATTTTCATTTCATTCACTTCCAGGGGCTTAATGAGAAACCACCAAGTCTTCTTTGGCTGTAAGTCTCTCAGGGCCGTGTTTCTCAAAAGAGCCACACTGTGCACATGAACTGTGAATTTTAAAAAATTTCCTCTAATTTTTTGCTTGAATCAGAGTTCCTATCATATTTGTAGTTGTGGTAATGAGCTTTATTATTTTCCTGTAGGTTTATGCTTTAAACAGCATAACATGTTGCAGATGCTTGTTACAGTAGAAAAGTTAAAAATAATAAGAGGATAGATCCAATTTGCATGTTAATACGGAGCAAACGTCTTTCTGCTATCTCAAGGGTCTATGTCATGATCTCTCTGGACTCAAACT
Source organism: Phoca vitulina (assembly GCF_004348235.1). Taxonomy (NCBI): domain Eukaryota; kingdom Metazoa; phylum Chordata; class Mammalia; order Carnivora; family Phocidae; genus Phoca; species Phoca vitulina. Next base: position 13,113,267 of record NW_022589710.1, on the reverse strand, counting down.
AGCCATTGTTTTCTCTGAGTAGGGACAATCTGTTACAGAATGGATCTAGGCTGCCTTAATAGAAGGACTCAGCTTTATTTTTACTCTTTGCCATTCTTATAGGATGCTATGGATATTGAGTATTTGTTTTAAAAAAAAGTCTTTTAAAAAGTTTTTGGTAATGCCAAAGACATTGGTCTTGAGAGAAATTATTATAATAATTCTCAAATGTATTTAGAAACTAATTAAGGCAAGAAATGTAGATTCCTTAATTATATTTATGAGAATTTTGGACCCCTATAATATAATCAGAAAAGACTCTAAACCTATTTTGAGAACTCGAGGCACACATTTGAATATTGACTGTCCGTCTTGTGAGTGGATTGTTCTGAGCACTCTTATTTAAAATGTACTTACTACAGTGTTTCTGTATCCATGATAGAATATGGGACCTGGGGAAATGCACAGCTTTCCTCTATCCAGGATCAATGCTTTCATTATCTTGAGGACTTATTATGGCTTTTGAAAGGTGCAAGATTGCTGTTGGTGTAAAATATGCTTTGGGGTCACTTAGGAACAACCCTGAAAGGAGCAGTGGATACATTTGGGTCATTGCTGAAGGGGGAGCATCATGTTTTCCATTTTCTCACCCCAACTGTGTTCTAATCCAAACAAATGGAACTGCACAAGATAACTCTTGCCAACGGAAAGATCAGGACAATAGCATCTCCAAACTAGATGCTGATCTGCTACTGTGCAGAATAAAGCACCAGTTCTTAGTGTCTCTAGGTTATAAATCCAAGAAAGTGATATTTATGGGACTGTGGAGTATAGCTGTCATTATATGAGTGTAATGAAGTCAGTGTTGGATGAGAAGCTGGGAATTTCTTTAAATAGGAAGCAGTGGTTGGGGAAGTGGTTGTTCTACATCTCATCCTTCTATGCCAGCACTTTCCAGTAGACCTTTCTGCATTGATGGAAATATCCTTTATCTGTGCTGTCCAATGTAGTAGCTGTTGAGCACTTGAAATGTGGCCAGTGGGACTGAGGAAATTAATTTTTAATTTTTATTTAATCATAAATTTAAATAGCCACATGTGGCTAGTAACCACTGTGTTGGATGGCACCATTTAGGTTATGCATTTGTGCAAACCAAGAAATAATGTTTAAAATGTAGGATAATGGGCCATATTGACTTGTATATTTACTTTGGGGGGGATTCTTTTGTATTAACACATCAAAATAACATAATCTAATTCATGCTTCACTTTAAGAGATAAAATTCTTGCTAAACAACATAATTTGGCGGGGGGAGCTTAAAGCAACAGATATTTATTGTCGCACAGTTCTGGAGGCTAGAAGTCCAAAATCAATGTGTCAACAGGGTTGGTTCCTTCTAGAGGCACTGAGGGAGAATCTGTTCTATACCTCTCTTCCCCCCTCTTGGTGGTGCTGGTAATGCTAGGCATTCCTTGGTTTAAACAACGTAATATTTTTAAACCATTGTAGTGTGGGCGTTTCTTAAAGAATGTCTGTTCACCTGAAAGTAAGGAGATGAAGAACAGGCATTTCTGTTTTAGGGATGGGTGTATTTAGCACATAATAGACAAGAAAACTAGTTTCTGACTGTTAAATATAGATTATAACATAACTTTTCTCTTGGTAAATTTGCTTCTTGAATTCTAAAGTCCCTTCCTGTAGAATCCAATTCTCACAGTTCTTTGGCTGGTAACAAAATATGTGGTTTCTCCTACTCCTTAAATTTTTTTGTAGCCTCTTCTCCTTTGCCAACTTAACATGGCCTTTACCAAGTGTCAGTCTATCCCATCTTTACCAAAATAATTTTACCACCATTCAAAACTAGAATAAGAAATTATGTTGGATTTAGTCCACTTCCAGCTTCCTGACCTTCCAAAACTAGTTTTGAGTTTTCCATATGCCAGTGTGTATTGAGACAAGACAATTGAATGTAGCAGTCAGTTAGAGAACTGGTCTCTGTGCTCTTGAAAAGTTACTTTGCCTTTGATCAATGAGGTTTTTTGATTCTAGGATTTATACGGGTAAAAAAGTACAATCTGAGACCATTCTGACTCTGTGCCAACAGTTGGTAATTGTTGTACACTCTTTCAAGCTTTCACCATTGAGGGGGCAGAAAAGCAGTAGAAGTCAATGACAAGGATCCAACTACAGAGTGGGTAAAAACTGAGAGGGTGCTGGAACTACATTATGCAGCGTTAAAGTTCAAGTCAAAGAAATTTGTTTTGGCCAAATGATAGGTAGCCACGTAGGTATCCATAGAGATATCTCTCTATAGAGGAAGCTGATGAGTGGAAATTTCTGCTGGTTGGAGTGACACATTCCTGGATGAGAATTCTGGTTCTGCCACTCATAGCTGTGTGACCTCAGGCAAATTTCCAAAGCCCCTTGGGCCTCAGTTTCTTCATTTGAAAAACAAGGGTAAAAATGCTTACTTTGCAGGGTTAATGAGATAATTTTTTTTCTGGGACTGTTTATTGTAATATAATTAACATACAGTGTTATATTAGTTTCAGGTATACAGTATAATGATTTAACAATTCTATACATTACTCAGTGCTCATCAGGATAAGTGTACTCTCAATCCCCTTCACCTATTTTACCCATCTTCCCACCCAACTCCCCTCTGACAACCATCAGGTTGTTCTCCCTATTTGTCTGTTTTTTTGTCTCCTTTTTTCTTTGTTCATTTGTTTTATTTCTTAAATTCCATATATGAATAAAATCAATTGGATAATGTTTGTAACATGCATGGGACTTGGTTGGCACTCAATAAATGGTAGTTATTATTAGTCGTTCCTAACCTAGGGCTATATCATTATAACAAGTGCTGCCTCTGTCACTTTTTTGTTTTTCCTTTTTGTTTCACCTTAGTGGAACATACTGTTCTCAGAACCAGGAGGGGCAAGCAATTTCATTTTAATATTAGTGTTGTAGAAACATGTGTTTCAGTAGTTTCCAGTAGACCCTGGCTGCTTTCTTTCAAATCAGATAAGTTCCATGGTCTTCCTCCCAAACACAAAACTATAACAAAAATAGAATTAATTCACTTTCAGCAAAACCTGTTTCTGGGAACTCTATTAAGGAAACAAAAAAAAGAACAACAAATTGATTTTCTAAGATTTTCTTTGTAAGGGAGACTAAAATATCCTTGTAAGTTCCTTGAGGGTAGGAAGGTGATTGCATCCTGAATGTCTCTTTGTGTTCTTTATCTAGCAGCCACCTCGTAAATGCTTGTTAAATTGGATTAGACTGACATGTTTATATAAACTTTTTGCTGTAATTGAACTATTCATGGTAAATTTGTGGAAATCAATGTGGTGATAAATAGCCTCTTATTTTTATGTTGCATTGCATGTGTTGTATAATTTTGCCAAAAATGTAAAACTGTACACATGTACATTCTTTCTTTCTACAAGTTCCTCTTAATGTCTTAGTAACTTGGAATGTGAAATGTACAGTTACAATGGTAATCTGGCATCATCAACAGAAAGTGAAGGATAAATACTATATGTATAATTAAATTCACAATGATAAGGGCATTGATACTGGTCATGTTTCATTTCAGTGGCTCCAGCAAAGCACCAGTGCTGTCAGACCTTGACTGATGGTTGTGTAATGGTGTCTTATTGATCCAGTGTTACCAAATTGCTACTTCTATGACAGTCAGCACAACTAATGATTATTCTAGTCCTTATTAATGGCAAAGCTATTCAGCTAATTGTAGTATATACACAGCATGTGTGCAAGGAGGAAAGCCATCAGCCAGGCCACAGTAGAGCAATGCCTTGACTTATAATTAAAATAAAAATGTATGGGCAGAGAACTTGAATAGACATTTTTCTGAAAAGACATACAGATGGCCAAAGTGTCCATTGAGGAGGGGTAAATGGATAAAGAAGATGTGATACACACACACACACACACACACACACACTATTATTTAGCCATAAAAAAGAAGGAAATATTGCCATTTGCAATAACATGGACGGACCTAGAAGGTATTATGCTAAATGAAATAAGTCAGACGGAGAAAGACAAATACTATATGATTTCACTTATATGTGGAATCTAAAAAACAAAACAAACAAAACAAAACAGAAACAGATTCACAGGAAACAAGACTCTTGGTTACCAGAGTGGGGAGGGGGGAGGGGGACAGGTGAAATAGTTGAAGGGGATTAAGAGGTACAACTTTCAGTTATAAAATAAGTCATGGGGACATGAAAAGATGCTCAGCATCACTGATCATCAGGGAAATACAAATCAAAACTACAGTGGGATATCATCTCACACCAGTCAAATGGCTAAAATCAACAACACAAGAAACAACAGGTGTTGGCAAGGATATGGAGAACGGGAAACCCTCTTGCACTGTTAGTGGGAATGCAAATTGGTACAGCCATTCTGGAAAACAGTATGAAGGTTCCTCAGAAAGTTAAAAATAGAACTACCCTATAATCCAGGAATTGCACTACTAGGTATTTACCCAAAGAATACAAAAATACTGATTCAAAAGGATATATGCACCCTGATGTTTATAGCAGCATTATCCATAATAGTCAAACTATGGAAACAGCCCAAGTGTCCATCGACTAATGAATGGTTAAAGAAGATGTGGCATATTTATACAATGGAATATTACTCAGCCATAAAAGGAATAAAATCTTGTCATTTGCAACAACATGGATGGAGCTAGAGTGTATTATGCATAGCGAAATAGTCATAGAGAGACAAATACCATATGATTTCACTCACATGTGGAATTTAAGAAACAAAACAAATGAGCAAAGGGGAAAAAAGAGAGAGAGGCAAACCAAGAAACAGATTCTTAACTATAGAGAACAAACTGATGGTTACCAGAGGGGAGGTATGTGGGAGGATGGGTTAAATAGGTTATGGGGATTAAGGAGTGCACTTGTTGTGATAAACACAGGGTGCTCTATGGAAGTGTTAAATCACTATATTGTACACCTGAAACCAATATTACATTGTATGTTAACTGGAATTAAAATAAAAACTTAAAAAATTTTTAATTAAAAAAATAAAACACATTCTATGAAAAAATGGTATTATACAGTTGAATAAAACAATTATTTCTCTTCGAAGCAGAAAAATATGTCATGGGGACGTAATGTATAGCATAGGGAATATAGTCAATATATTGTAATAAATTGATATGTGACAGATGGTAACTAGACTTATCATGGGGAACATTTTTTAATGTATAAAAATATTGAATCACTATGATGTGTACCTGAAACTAATAGGGTATTGTATGTCAATTATACTTCAGTAAAAAAATTTATTTTTAATTTTTTTTAAAGATTTTATTTATTTGATAAGAGACACAGCGAGAGAAGGAACACAAGCAGGGGGAGTGGGAGAGGGAGAAGCAGGCTTCCCACAGAGCAGGGAGCCCAATGCAGGGCTGGATCCCAGGACCCTGGGATCATGACCTGAGCTGAAGGCAGACGCTTAACGACTGAGCCACCCAAGTGCCCCCAAAATTTTTTAAAATAAATATAGACAACATTTTTAGTTTGTGTAGGATAAAAAGAGATGTGTTAAAAAACTTTGGGACCACATCCTCAAATATTATCCAGATTTTTGAAAGTTATGATATCATATGTCATAGGTTGAAAAACATAATTGCTCCTAATTTATATGAGTAAAGAATATCTCTCTTTTAAATTGTTAGGTATTTTCATACCTTTTGACACTTACTCAATACAATGAGATCTTGCCACAATATTTGGACAGCCTGCAAAGTAACTGAAATACTGTATATCCCAGTTGACTCCTTCTCATGGTGCTAGACCATAAACACATAATGATGTTTAATGGGTCCATAGACTTGGACTCTTTTGAAACATAAAGGAAAAGGATTTCTAAATACCAGAATCTTCATTGAGGACTGCCTGTTCCTAGTCCATCCTCATTCAAATAGAACAACAATAATCGTAACTCATAAAGTAAATATTTATTAACTTTCTAGTTGCCAAAAAGTGCTAGGTGGTTCCGCCTTCTGGAGCTAATTATTGTATGTAAAGTGATAGCATTTGAGTAACTGATTTTCTGCCTCTTAACCTAATCATAATTGTTTTGTTTTGTTTTTTTAAATAATTGCTATCCTCCCATCAACTGGAATGCAGGAGTTACCCTCACTTATCCCTCCACTAAGTAACACAATTAAAGAAAATCTAACCCATTGTAAAACCAAGGAAGCCAGGGAATTTCATGTTTATTGCAATTCTTCGTCTTCTCTAGACTTCTGTTTCAGTTCCAAATCACAGATTTAGAGGTAGAATGGAATTTAGAGATCATCTAGTTCACCCACCTTGTTTTACAGCGGCCTAAGGAGATCAAATGATTTTCTGAAAATCATAGAGCTAGCTAGTGGCAGACCAGGAGCTTGTAGATGATAGATTCTGGACTCTTGGAGACTCTTTAAAGCTGTTACATAGACCTAAGTATCACCCTGTTCTCTACGTGACTCTCTAATATTTATGCATTTGCAGCCCTCTTATTGATAGAGTCCAGTTTACTTGGACAGGTAAATTGTCTGATTCCGCAATTTTACACATACAGAAACTGACCCTCTAAGAAGATGTGACCAGTCCAAGGGTCACACAGCCTTTTAGTAGCGTAACCAGGACTAGGGCTTTGGTGGCCTGACTTTTACCTAGTGCAGAGCTCTTTCTTTTGTATGGCCATCCATTCAGATACCATTCACCGTCTACCCTACATTTGCATATAGGTGACATCTGTAGCCACAAGTGGTCTTACTGATATATTCAGCCTTGGAAATCAAACCCTCCAGTTAAAGGAATCATTATAGCACAGCCCTATGTTCAGGAACAGATTTTTTTTTATCTTTGCTTATAGGTCACAATAATATATTGGGAAAACCTGTTAGTGTCATATATGCCTTGTAATACCCTAACTATTAGGCAAAGGTGATATGAAATTAAAAATTCTGTTATTATTCAATGTCCTAAGTCAGCGCCCCTTGAAGGAAAAATAAGATGAGAACATCATTTTATTTTTTTTAAAGATTTTATTTATTTGAGAGAAAGAGTGAGAGAGAGAGGTTATGAGCAGGGAGGAGGGGTAGAGGGAGAAGCAGACTCCCTGATGAGCAGGGAGCCCGACTCAGGACTTGATCCCAGGACCCTAGGATTATGACCTGAGCTGAAGGCAGACGTTTAACTGACGAGCCACCCAGGTGCCCGAGAACATTATTTTATTTATTTTTTTAAAGATTTTATTTATTTATTTGAGAGAGAGAAACCGAGAGAGCACAAGCAGGAGAAGAGGAAGAAGGAGACTCCCTGCTGAGCTGGGAGCCCGATGTGGGGCTCGATCCCAGGACCTGGAGATCATGACCTGAGCTGAAGGCAGATGCTTAACTTTCTGAGCCACCCAGGTGCCCCTGAGAACATTATTTTAAAACATCATTTTATTATGTTCAGTCAGCCACTGTATAGTACATCAGTAGTTTTTGATGGAGTGTTCAGTGATTCATTAGTTATGTGTAACACCCAGTGCTCATCACAACCCGTGCCCTCCTTAGTACCCATCACCCTGTAACTGAACATAATAAAAATAAAAATAAATAAAACACCATTTTATTAAACAGGAAATACTGAGAGCCTAGTTAGAGGGAGTATGTGGTGGGGCAAATGGCATTAAGTGGCATATTGGCTTGTAACATTTTTGTTTTTGTTCTTAGTTTTAAAAATTGCTCCATAACAAGGAAAATCACATTTTTTACTTTCTGTAGACTTGAACATTCTTATCTTGTCAGTCATACATGCTTGTTTTCATTGTTGATGATTGAAATTGAAGAATTGGAAGGACAATTACTCCAAAGCAGGCTTGCTCAGCCTGGCTCCATTTCAGTGTCACTCCTTTTCAGTTCCTTCCCCCAAGCACCCCTGATTAACTTAGTCCAAGATGTCACTTAGGGGACTTTGCAACAATCTTGAAGTCTTTTCTTTTTCCAAGTGAAGTTTTTCAGGTACTAAAATGCTTTAGAAAACAACCGATTTATATTTTTAACATTCTTCTGACTCATGATATTATAGGAGTAATTTCTCATTATCTGTGAATATAAGCCCTAAGGATTCATAGGGCACATGTTTTACCCCACAATTATCCTCTAGAAAAGAAAGTATCTATTTGATATTGGATTTCAAATACTGAAGACACAGTGGCAAATTGTCATCAGGTATATACATAAGGATTCACATTGTTTTGTAAAAAGAACACTTTTTGAGCAATTTTGAGATTAGTGATACTTTCATTTATAGTATTTTGGAAAATAAGTTCTCTGTCACTGAGGGAGAAGAAAGTCAATGAAACATTTGACCACTATTGGCGTTCAGAGCAAAGAGAAGGAGGGTGCAGCCCCTCTTTAGTGAAATCTTCCCTGATAGACTCAAATGGAATTACATTTCCTTTTGTACGGAGTCTAAACTTTGTTTAGGATTAAAATGTTATACTCATCATACCATATAGTATTATTTCTTTGAATGTGTCCATTCAAAGCTTCTACATGGGGCTACTCCATACACACAATGTGCAATGTGAGTCACACTCCTGGAGATGGGCAGTGTGTCTTCATCTACATCCCCCACAGAACAGTCAGCACCTTGACAGAAGGGATTGGGTTACTGCCATTTTCGTATGCCTTGTACTTAGCACAGAGCCTAGTTCATGGTAGCTGTTCATTACTTCCTTTTGAATGAAGAAAGGAAAGAATGAGCTACTGTCAAGCCACATTCCTCTCTACTCCCCAGACTATATTTAGGTAGTTGGTTGCCCAAGTTAAGAATTTAGTTATGAAAATTCACTTGCACAAGCACTAGAGGATAGATTCAGAACTGATTAAAAAATGTACTGGAAAAAATTTTAAAGAGTTGTTCTTAATCTAACACAGCATTTTCCAAAATGTGTACTGTAGAACACTAGCCCTGTAAGACGCATCTTAGAAGAAAAATGTTTCTAGTTAAATAAATTTGGGAAACCTACTACAAAATTTGTCATACTACATCCCTCCATTGGGGATTAACAATGTAAATTAGCATTTTAAAGGTTTTGAGAAATCAAGCAGTTCCCTGTTTCTTTATATAACTTGAGTTTTCCAAATTTATGTGACTATATCTACTTTTTAATTTTCCATCCGTCTGCCTTTCTGTCTACCTACCTTCCTATCTATTTTTACGAGTAAGCCATGTAGTGTGAGATTTAAAAGCTTGGGCTTTGGAACCAGATACACCCAAGTAGAGTCCTGGCTCTGTCATTTACTTATTGTTACCTTCAGCAAATAATTTTTTAAAACTTCAGTTTCTTCACCTGTAAACTGATGTAATGATATCTCTACCTTAAAGGATTATTGTGAGGATTAAATAACCTGATATATAAAACATACATGCACGATGCCTGGTACATGCTATGTTCAATTAATGTTAGCTGTTACTAGTTTTGTTTACTATTTGCTGTATATACCCTGATCCAGAGACAGGCATTTGAAGGGGAGTTTTAGGATCCTCTGACCTTGATTTAGTCTTCTTCAATTATTTCACTGATTGTTAATTGATGACTTCTCAAGGCAGGTAATTGTTCCTTCCACTGTGCTTCTGTAGTACTTTTTCACTTCAAGTATATGAAGTATATTGTACTCATATTAGTTGTCTCTTTTTTTAAAAATTTTTTATTGTTATGTTAATCACCATACATTACATCATTAGTTTTTGATGTAGTGTTCCATGATTCATTGTTTGTGCATAACACCCAGTGCTCCATGCAGAACGTGCCCTCCTCAATACCCATCACCAGGCTCACCCATCCTCCCGCCCCCCTCCCCTCTAGAACCCTCAGTTTGTTTTTCAGAGTCCATCGTCTCTCATGGTTCGTCTACACCTCCGATTTCCCCCCCTTCATTCTTCCCCTCCTGCTACCTTATTCTTTTTTTTTTTCTTAACATGTATTGCATTATTTGTTTCAGAGGTACAGATCTGAGATTCAACAGTCTTGCACAATTCACAGCGCTTACCAGAGCACATACCCTCCCCAGTGTCTATCACCCAGTCACCCCATCCCTCCCACCCCACCCCCCACTCCAGCAACCCTCAGTTTGTTTCCTGAGATTAAGAATTCCTGATCTTTCTTTCCTGTTTCTGATGGGAAGATTTGAAAGATATTGATGAAATGGAAGATAGAATTAAATGGATGACAAAGATGATAAAGGGTCTAGAAGCCATTTCTTACAGGGGGGGTGTTTAGTCTGGAAAATAAAACAGAATGAAAGATTGTACTATGGGGGTTAGATTAGATTGACGCGTAACTCTAGAATGCATAATTTAGATCTGTGGGTAAGAGTTACAAGGTGGTTTAACATAAGAGTTATAAACAATTAGAGGAATTCAAGAAAAAAAGAATTATTCCTTGTCACAAGAGACATTCTCAGAAACGTCAGGAAGGTGTTTGGAGGCCTATTAGGGGAAGGCATCATCCTAGTTGTTCTGGAGATAATCAAGATGGTTAAGTTCCTCAAGAAAGAAAAATATTCTCATAACAAGAAAAAAAACCATTCTCGTCAAAAGATAAAAAAATGTAACTGTGAAATGATGGATAATAACTAAACTTAATTGTGGTAATCACTTCACAATGTATACATATATCAAATCATTATGTTGTACACCTTGAACTATTACAGTGTTGTCAACTATATTGTAGTAAAACTAGGGGAAAAAGAAGGAAAAATGTAAGATGGAGCATGAGAAGAGGGATAGAGAGTCTGCTGTCAGTATAGATCAGAAGAATTTACTTCTGCCTCTGTGCATTGGGGGACATCTGATGAGGGACATGACTTTTGAGCTGGTTCTTGAAAGAGAGAAAGATCGGAGCATGAGATGAGATGGCGTCCAAGGAAGAAGGGAGTAAGTTTCTCCAGCATGAATTCCCCACTCATGGTGTTCAGTGAAGTCAGCACTGTTCAGTTACAACAGGTTACGTGCTGGAATCCATACATTGCTAAATTGTTATGTGCTCCTCTCTCTGTTGACATTTCCCTCCTCTCCCTGCTATTTTATTCCCACCCAGTAGGTCAGTGAGATTAGGAACATTAAATTAATTGCGCTCATGTTCACACAACTTACGTCGGGGTAAAAATCATGCCCCTTCATGTAATCAGTCAAAAGAAAGGACCAAATAACTGAAGACATGATCACTCCAACAGGATATCCTGAAAACCAGGTCTACTTTTTTCAGGAATTTTAATAAACTGTATCTAGGAGCAAGTGGGGTCGTTAAACTGTTTGCCCAGCACAAGTGTTCTGGAGTTCTGAAAAAGTTTAGAAGTCACTTTTAAAAAGCGTGCGTGGTCAGGGGCGCCTGGGTGGCTCAGTTGGTTAAGCGTCTGCCTTCGGCTCAGGTCATGATCCCAGGGTCCTGGGATTGAGCCCCACATTGGGCTCCCTGCTGGGCGGGAGCCTGCTTCTCCCTCTTCTCCCGCCTTGTGCTCTCTCTCACTATCTCTGTCACTATCTTTCTGTCTCTCTCTCAAATAAATAAAGAAAATCTTTAAATAAAAAAAAAAGTGTGCGTGGTCAGCCTCAGTATGCCTTTTTGGCATTTCCTGAAGTCACGAAGGGTAAAAGGCCTTGGCCAGGATACTCTTTGCAAAGAAAGGTGTATTTGGAACTTTTATTAGCTTTAGACTGTCCTGTCCTCACTTAGCAACTCAATTCTATAACCTGTATAACGGTGCTTTCAATTTTCCCTTTATAGGAGGAACTAATAGAAGGAGGTGACTGGCAGTGCTTATACCAGTTAGAATACATTCACTTTTCAAGGTGCAGAATATGTTTTTTTTCTACTGACTTACATATGGAAAAACTACTCTGTGGTGTTCTATTATTGCTGGGCCTGCCCATGGGAATGCTGCCACTTACTAACACCAAGAAGCAGCCACTAGGTAAAACAGCCCAACTCTGAATGTTTTCCCTTGACATTTTTTGTTCTCCTACAACTGAGCCAACATACCAGCTTGAGGAATGGTAGACACATGGTAGAGTGCAGCATCTTTACTCAAGTGACCAAGGGAAAGTCACCAGATACGGTGCTCCTTGCGCGACCTCAGGGGCCTCACCTACATCCACTGCATTGCAGTTTGGCAGCTGTGCTTGGTGTCCTTTGTTTCCAACTCTGATTAAAAGACAGAGAGGACTTCAAATCAGCACTGCTTTCTCAGAGAACTCAAGGCAGTATTGAGGAGCATCAACTAAGTTCTCTTTGGTCATTTAACCACAGTCATCATTTTTTATTTTTGTGACACATTTTATAATAAATTCTTAAGATGTTCTTTCAAGTAACATTAAATGCAAAGTAAAATGTATGCTTCTCACTAAAAGGTCTAAAGCCCAGATATTTACTACACAGATTGGTTAAACTTGGAGGTGGTAGGTGAAGAGATAATTTGCTCCAGTAACTTTTATATAAAACTTCCTGGTGATTAGAGAAAGGGGAAACTTCTCTTGAGTCTGATTCATTTCACAGTCAGTTTACTTAAAGAGAAACTTCCTTGAGGTTTTGAATTACTGAATTTAGAGGGTGTAAAAACATCGTATCATATTTTTGTGATTAAGTTTTTTTGGGGGTTAAGTTTTAATACAATTCTTGTAGCTTATGTGAAGTGTGTTCTTCATTTGATAGATTCACAAAAATGTTTATTTCCTATTTCTAGAGTCTGAACACTGAATCTCTTTCTACCATCCATGGCGTTTGAGAATTGGTCCAATAGGACTGCGTCAGTATGAGTGAACACATCCTCTTTTTTCCCCCTCGGGTCAATAGCCCTTCTTGAATTTGAACCTGCCTTTAAAGACATGAGCATTTTGTGTATCCGCCAGGGCAATAGAGCTGTTCTGGTCAATGAGTAACCTGTCCAATGGCTAACATGGTGGTAGCTTCCCTTGTTTCTTGTAAGCTTCTCTCATAGATCTCAAGATATCAGAGGGAAAAAGGTGTTTTGCTAAACAGGGTGAGAGTGCTTACGGTGGAATAATGCCTCCCCCGAACCTCTCATTCTCTCAGGCTGATTCTGAGTATATTCTTCTTTGCTTTGGATCTGAGAAATGACTGCAGTAGTAGTGATCTATTCAGTTTAGGAATGAGAAATTCCAAATTAACATTTTTGTTCTTTTGGAAAAGACAAATTGCTCAAGAAATTAGTGATAAAACAAATCTGGTGCTTTAATATTTATTTTAGCTAAGTATATTTTTTACTATTGTCAATTAAGATTGTGTTGCATTGCATGCTATGTGGGGTTTTTTTTGCCTGAAGTCTAAATGTAATACCTAAATAATTCCCCCAACCTTCCCATTCTGCTTCTTACTTTCCACCCACTTACTTTGGTAGAGGCCTCCTCCTTGCCACAGTGGTCTCCTCTCTTTTGCTAAATTCTTCCCTCAAGAAGGACTTAAGACTAGGAAAATCATAGAATTTATCAGAGTAGTAAAATGTAGTTTTTAATAATTATTCTGGGACAAGAGGCATCAACTGGCACTGTCCAGGAACTTACTGTCCCCCTTCCGGAGAATAATACACAATAAGATCCTTGTAGTTGATAACACATTATAAATTTACCTCTCAGTGAGCTATTTGAATTTTAATAGAGCTCAAAGCTTTAAGTTAAAGAAAACATTCTAATGGCGGATTTTCAGGTATCAATTACTAGGTAAGGAAACTATTAGAGTCAGAGTCAGAGAATGAGAGCCCTAAAATTATAGTTCAGTGAATTCTCTGCCTAAATTTAAGGCTGGCTTTATCAACTACCTTAGTAGTTGTCTGAATGCTTAAATATCATCAAAATAAGAAAATAAGTTGCACTAGTATCAATAATAGGATGAATAAATTATAAATTATCCCTATATATTTTGCCTTTTTGGGAGGGGAGAATCTACAAAAAAAATAGTAATTTTATTGGTAAAAATATTTGTTAATTTAATAAAGTGTATATACTATCTTTAGTGGCTGGACCTTCCTTCCAAAATGACAAACATGAAAGTTATGCATTTGGTGTATTTTATGTGTCCAGTAGCTACTTTTTGTTTTGTTATCCTATATTTTTATCTTGAGATTGCTCCTTGTATTTCAGCATTTAAGAAGGAGATGGCAGTGTTGAGCCTCAGCTAGGACTTGACACTGAAGTAGCTTAAGATTTTTCATAAAGAAGTATTACTTTAGCTAAATGCAGTTTCATCTCTTGGGATTTTATTTTCTACTCTCACTCCCTTTGTAATCCCATATGGAGAATGAAAGAGTGTGCTGATATATATTATATTGGATCTGTCATACAAAGATACTATTAAATTACTTACACCCAGTTCTGCACATCTAAGAATGCCAATTTAGGGGACCCATAGAAACAACCTCCTAAAATAAAATGAGGACCAGCTCTAAAATGCAAAAGCGTGTTTACGATATGCCTGTTTTCCTAAGGCTTTGACAGGAAGAATTAACTTGGCTTTTCCAGAACACAAAACACCTTATTGAGCCACATCTTGTGGTAAATAAGCTGCTCTCTGGGAATAAATTTTTTACCATTTCTTTTTCTTCGGACAGTAGGCTACTGCTAAGAAAATGACTTTTTCTAGGGCTGATGCCCTGAAAAAAAGTTTAGGTGATGGGGGGAATTGTTTACTTAGTCTCCATTCACATCCACTGTTTCGCCTGCATTCCAAGTTTCAAAAGGATGATTCATATACCTTTTAGGTCTATGTTGAAAAACAAAATAAGTAACAGTGCCCTTTGTCAATATCAAAAGCAATTTAACAGTACATTTTTTAGGTTATAAGCCCTGAGAAAGATAGAATGCTACTACATAAAGTTGTAGTGAATTGTTTTTAAAAGTATAAGCCAAGATTAGCAAACTAAGCTGCCATGTCAAAGGATCTGAAACAGCAGTTGGAATGGCACCCAATACTACAAGTTATATTTTGAAAAGCCATCCTGCCATGCTTAAAATATGTAAAAGCAATATTTTAACACTTGAGATTATGTGGTTTTCTTTGAAATCTGGGCAGTTAAATCACATGCAAAAAGATGTGTAATTGTTTAGCTTGATTATCATTGATAGTGGGATTTTCTTTTGTACCTTAATTTTTATATGTTTAAAATTATTGTTGAAATGTTATGTGAAGAATAATTTATGGATTTAACTAAGCCAGCAAGCCTATTTGGTTTCCATTATAAGTGAAGGACCCAACAACAACATCTTCATTTCATATTGTTCCGATAAATTTAATGACATTATTTTTTTTTTTTGAACTAAAAGGAAATTTCTTCTCAGCTGGATTCTTTCACTGTAGGTTTTAATCGCAGACTTTGAAAATGAGAACATAGCTATTATTTTTTATTAAAAGGATATGTTCTGGTTAGTTTGGAAAGGTTTGACTAGTAAGGGCTTCCAATAGCATGTCTAAGGACTTAAAATGTAACGCTGACGTTAGAGAATGGACCATATGCCTTTAGTACCATTGCATCTTATGTGTTGTCAGTTGCATGCATGGCAAATGTATAGGCATGGTGAGGCAGTTCTTACTACTTTCAAAACTCCAATTAAGAGTAGGCTACTTAAAGGTTAACTACCCTGGGTAGGACATAGGTCTATACAATCAGGACTAGGCTCATCCTGTGAGGTGGGTAGAAGTGAGAGGTTGTATGTTGTCTGCCATGATACTTGAAACACAGTGTCGTATTCATAACATGTGCTCACTTAATGTTTGCTGGCTGATTGAAGTTCCATGACTCTCCCTGTTCAATAATTTCAACTTCTTTTTTAATAGCTCATCTTTAAAAGTCTTTTTGAACTTTCTTACCTTTGTGTTAGAGTAGGATTGTTCTTCCGGACAAGTTCTAGTTTACATAAATAAATCCATAATGTAAATTTCTTTAAAATATATTTTTATTACATGTATTTTTGTATTTTAATTCCTAATGTAATTTTTAAGTGGAAGAAACACTTGAAATCTTTAAATATTTTAGCTAAAGTGCTGAATAATTACAATTCAGTATCTGAAGCATTCATTGGCTTTTAGCTCAATTAGAACATGCTTTAGACTTGCTAGAGCAATTCATTAGACTTAATGTTTCTGTCATGCTTTCGTTGTCTCACCGGTATTCTAACCTGCTAAATATCTTTGAGGCTGAATGCTCTGATAGGCAGAATCTCCTTAACTCTTCTCAGCAGCTTGAAAAGGCACGATATCAAAGTCATACACACTCCTAATCCTGGATGGGTTTCTAAGGAGGCGCAACTTGTATTAGGAAAATGCTGTGCACTTGAATTACTAGTGTTTCTGCATAAAGTAGATAAGCCCCGAGGAGAGACTTTGAATATTTTGGAGTTATGAAGTAACGAGATTAAAAAATTAGCGAATTTTTTCTCCCTTTCCTACCAGTCCTTCTTGTGTCTTCCATGCAAAGGGCAAGCTTTATATACTTTTGCTCAGTGATGTGTGATCCTTGATCCTTATGGAAAAAAATCCCTCTTGATGTGTATTCATTCAAATGATCGTTGGACTTCTACAAACTAGTGATGCAGAGGAGGAGACCTGAAAAGAGCTCCATCCTGTTTTCAATACTCCTTAGCATCAGTTTTTGTCAAACTTCAGTAGGGCCTTGGCAGTCCTCCCAGCCCTGTGCTTCATGATATTGTGCTAAGAGCCACCTCTTTTAGCCAGGCTTGACAGGATATAGCCCAAGGGAGAAGACGCCAGAGAATCTAGGACATTTGGTCTTAAAGAAACTCTGCTTGATTGAGTGGTCAGGGTACATATATTAGCCAAAGACTTGAGGATATGCTGGTATCTGGCCATCCCGTATTTGGAGCAGGATATTATTCTGGATAGAAACGTCATTATTTCAATCTCTTTGGAGTCAGAACGATTGTTATCTTCAGCTGAAGTGCCTGGAGTATCTAGATGTATACCCAAAAGAACTCACGTGACATAGTTTTACCAGAATACCATAGAAACTTGATTTGAATACAAAAGGGAAACATCAAGATTCATCTTCTCTGAAAAACAAAAATGAAATGAACAATATCTCTCCAATAAAATGACATTCAGTTGTTCTACACTTCCTCACAGCTATGTTCTTTCATGTGCTGCTAATTAGAATGAAACTCTATGATATATTGATAATGGGAAATTAAACAGATTGTTTATTCACTCTTAAAAATAACATGTTTTGTTAGAACAAACTCAGAGGACCATTAAAGAAAATGATTTAAGTATTGCACAGCAACAAATAATAGTGTCCAGTGGAATTGTTTTTTTTTTTTTCTTTCGAAGTTTCTGATATACTTGGTCTATTTAGAAAACAAACGCATTTAATTGTTTCCATCTCGTAAATATGCCTAGTGAGTTCAGTTTTTAGTTGTTGTACAAATAAATTGGTCTTAGTTGCATTGCTTTCTTTCAAACGTCATTTCAAATTAGGGCTTAATGTGGTTTGAACATTTTGCCAGAATAGTCATCCTACTTTTGTCTGAGGGTGGTTGATTACATCTATCTTTTCCAGCTTACAAATGCCAATATAATTAGAAGAATGCAACCCAACCCTGAGACCATTTGTCATCACACATGTAACTCTAGGTTTTATTATGGTACATAGGAGGAAAAGCAAACAATTAAAAGTCTGAAGAAAATGAAGACATGCTAAACATTTTTATTACATCATCGTGCTTAACCAACTTTTCCCTACCACTTTTAATGCTTAATTACCTGGATTATTAAAACATATATAAATACTTTTACATGTTGGACTCAAAAATAGCTTTCTAATATCTTAGTTGCAAATATACAAATGGTTATGAAATACACAGAATGGAAGAGGATTTAGCATATTATTTCAAAGTGTAAGTTTTAACAATTTACGGTACACAGTATTCTCCAAATAACTAGAGAGAAGGCTCTGAGGAAATAAGGCAACCTCAGGGATAAAATATAGTTGGTTTGCGCCTACGTATACACTGTGCCCTGCGTCTGTGTTTGCCCTGTTGGTGTGCACTGTCTTTGTAATCTACTCTGTTACTCTTTATTTTATTGTCATGAGGGATAGAATTAAAGAGGGAAGAGACTAGAAATATTTAGTGCTACCCCAAATCCATCCCTCTAAGTGAAATGGCAAGGTAGAGATGTTTGTGTGATAGGAAATAAAGGTGTATTTTTAAGCTCCGTATAATAGGAAACTAGTAGATAGCCATAGCTAATGTGAGTATGGTGAGTGATTTCAGCCTTGTGATGAAATTTCTTTTGGCCTGTTGAAATCTGACCTACCTGAATTGTCTATGGAAACGCTCAGAATCTCTCTACAAAGCTTTCTTAGTGGACTTGACACTTTAAGAACTAAGCTTTTAGTTAAGCTTTAAGCTTTAAGTTAAGCTAAACTCAGATTTTAGCCTTCATAACATCAAGGCAGAGGCACTTACTGGGTATGGTCTCTTTGCATCTATCCCTGTATCTTTGTTTCCATTTTTAAATTATTGATAAGGCAGAAGGAGCTTATGTTAAGAGTATAATCTAAGATGCTATAACAAAAAGACACTAAAATACAGTAACTCAGAAAAGAAAGAAGGCAAACCAGAGTTTCTGTTCCATAAGATCAAGGAATATAGGTTACTTGCTTTCCACTGATTTCCCTAGAATGTCATCCCTATAAGTAGGGAGGGGAAGCAACTTCCTTCATAAAGAAATGACCTGAGGGGCGCCTGGGTGGCTCAGTCATTAAGCGTCTGCCTTCGGCTCAGGTCATGATCCCAGAGTCCTGGGATTGAGCCCCACATCAGGCTCCCTGCTCCACGGGGAGCCTGCTTCTCCCTCTCCCACTCCCCCTGTTTGTGTTCCTGCTCTCGCTATCTCTCTCTCTCTGTCAAGTAGATAAATAAAATCTTTAAAAAAAAAAAAAAAAGGAAATGACCTGAAATTGCTTACCTCACTTCCTTTCATATCCCTTTGGCTGAAACTTAGTCATCTGGCCACACCTAGTTGCAAAGGATTTTGGAAGTCTAGTTGGGGGATGGGCAATTATGTGTTGAGCTAAAAGTAAGTGGTGATGGTGGGGTGTTCTATTACTGAAAGGAAGGAAGAGGAGAATGAACACTGGGAGGACAATTAGTGGTCTCTGCCAACATGGTCTCTGATAAATTGTGATCTTCTCTAATTCAGATTTCTGATTTTCCTTATTTCATCTCCCCTTTTCTCTTCTTTCTCCTTCTTTAGTGTTACTCTTATTTGCTGATTGCCTCCTCTCCCTTATTTTATACTATAATTATGACAATGCTATTATTCAACCTAAATAGCTAGTGTTCACTAGTGGCCTGCGCCCTACAAAGGAGCCTGTAGTCTTTCTTTGGGTCTGCAAACTATAGGTTAACTTTTTTATTCTGTTGGAATACTGCCCTCATTACCTTTAATCCTTTCTGGAATAAGGTAAAATATAGGGAAGGGAGGTAGAAAAGAAGGAAAGCAAAGAGGGAGAGAGAGGGGAGAAGAAAGGAAGGAGGGAGATAGAAATAGAATGAAAGAAAAAAGAGAAGGAAGGGAGGGAGGAAGGAAGAAAGGAAGGAAGGAAGGGAGGGGACAGAGAAAGAAAAAAAATATAGGAGATGGAATGAGAACATAAGTTTTGTGAAGACAGGGATTTTTGTTTTGTTCACAGCTATGTCTCCAACATTAGAATATTACTGAGCTCAGTGTTGGTGCTCAAATTTTATTTGTTAAATGATGAATAAACAAATTTATTTTTACATCTCAGTATTTGTCCTCAAATTTGTTTCAAACTTCTAGCTCATCCAAAATTCTGGTTTTCCACTAGAAAAATCTTTCCTGAATGCAAAATAGTGGGTATTTGCTCTGTACAAATTCAACTTACTATTGTCTCAAACTGGCTCATAATAACAGACTTAATTTTGTTTTATTTTGGATTTCATCTCTGAATAGATGGTAATTAGTTTCTTTAAGGTATGTTTGACATAGAATTATTATGTACAAGAGAAGATGTGCAGGAGGCAACCTATACCTTAAACATAATTTGGCTCTTTGAGGAGAGTGAACTGGTACAAATAAGAAATATGACATTCATTACAATAAAACTCTCTAATTGACTCCATTATTTGACTGCTTTGGCTTTTGCAAACCAGAAATGAGTGATACAAAAAGTGTTCTCTAAAAAAAAAAAAAAAAAGGCCCCCAGTAGCCAAAATCTAGAATCACTGAGAGATGGCCATCAATTTCTTCCTTCTCTATCTTTCTCTTAAACTCTTTTCTAGAGCCTCAGATGGCTCACTATCAGTCTTTAAAAACTAATACCTGCTTTATTTATTCTCTTTGTCATCCACATGGAGTCACAGAAGGGACCTTAGAGATTCTAAACTTAGTGGTTTGCAGTCTGAATGGGGGGAGGGGTAGACAGGAAGGTGATTGGTGAAGCTTGGGTTTTCTACCCTCTTTTCCACCAGAGCAGGTTCACTTTTACAACAGGTTAGGGCTCACTAGTGAAATTTGTTAAAAACAGGTTCTTAGTCTAACAAAAGATTAGAAGCCTTCCATTGAACACAGCTTCCTTAATTTGTACATGAAAATCCTAAGGCTTAGAGAGAAGTAATTTTTCAAAGATACCAAGGCAGAGCCAGGTCCAGAATTCGTATCTCCTTACGCCTGAGATGGATATCTTCCCACTAAACACGCTGTGCACTGGCTCCAAAGAATTCTTACATCAGTAATTTGTCATTGTTATTCAAAAAATAAGTAGTTTTCTTTTTTGGGGTTATATAGTGAGGTTTGGCATAAAATATGACACCAAGGGGGTGCCTGGGTGGCTCAGTTGGTGAAGTGTCTTTATTTGGCTCAGGTCATGAT
Organism: Phoca vitulina; assembly: GCF_004348235.1. NCBI lineage: Eukaryota > Metazoa > Chordata > Mammalia > Carnivora > Phocidae > Phoca > Phoca vitulina. The sequence goes on along the minus strand of NW_022589710.1, from coordinate 13,092,321 downwards.
CCCAGGGTCCTGGGATTGAACCCTGCATCAGGCTCTGTGCTCAGCACAGAGTCTGCTTGTCCCTCTCCCCTACCCCCTGCTTGTGCGCTCTCTCTCGCTCTCTCTCTCTCAAATAAATAAATAAAATCTTAAAAAAAAATAGGAAACCAAGTTCCTCAGCAGTTTGTAGTCTCTTAAAAAACCAAGTAACATGTACAGGTGTTGGTTCAAACAAGCTGTTTCTCCATTGTGAATGTTATATTATCGATTACTATATTGATAATATATATCAATATTATAAATTATTGATAAACAGTTGTTTGCCATGGATTTTATTGACAATGCTTGAGTACCATATGGTGGGGTCCCTTACATAACTGAATAATGGTGCCCAGAGCTTGTGTGGGTGGAGTTGACCCTGGCTCAGCCCATGAGCTGGCCTGCAGAGAAATGGGTTAGGAGTGACACCCTCATCCTCTCTACTGTGCTCTTCTCCCCAAGCATGTGGTGCCTTCTTTGTACCTTTATCATGAGTTGTTCCTATACATGCTGTGCTTTTGGTTCTGAGACATAAAAAGAGGATGATTCTGGCGTGCTTAGGAGAGCCTGTGTGTGCCATGTCTCAAGTAGATGTGCTTAATACTCCAGAATCACATCATACTCACCTGTTCTCTGTAAGCCTATTAGATAGTTTTGGTAAATGTGAAAGTTGCCTTCATCCTGCTATTTAGTATCTTATTTTACATTTAATAATGAAGCAAATCTCTGGGGACTAGTTTTCTGGCTAACTAATGCCTTTGCAAACCAATATAACCTCTTAACATAAAACATAAGTAATAGAAGTTCAGAGGAAATGAGCTCTTGGTTTCCCTAGAGTATGGTTAGAAAGTCTGAAGTAGTGTTCACAAGCTATTGTTTTACAGCAGTTATACAATTTTTTTTTCACAAGTATGAGAATGTTCTTCATGGAAAGCACAGGTCAACTTAAAGTCAGAAGCTCTGATTCTTGGAGTACTATGATGTTATAAAAAATACTCATAAAATAGTTTCATACTATTGTAATAGTTTACTTTCATTATATACATTTAAGCTGTTTTGGTTTTAGACATGCAGTATAAATAATCTTCACATTTCTATGAGAAATCTAACTGGCAAAATATTATTTATTAAGTTTCTGTTTTTATTTTCTTTCCTTAAAGACCTCAAATTATCTCTAAAAAAGAGTTAGTCAACCATATGGCATTTTCACAATGTGAAAAAGTTGTGATGGATTGGAGGTATAATCCCTGCCATTATTTCCCACTCTGAGAGATGCCTCAGGAACCATGACAAAACCCAGGCCTCTGAAAACTGAGTGACTTCCTTGCTTTTGGGCAGTTAATGAGAGGTAGAGCTAAGCTAGCACACAGGTCTCCTGACCGTACGACATCATTTACTTTCACAACTGCTCTTTATGACAGATAAAGATAAAAAGATTTTTCAAAAAGCCAAAATTGCATTTATATATCTTGGCTTTGTAGCTCACATTCTAATGACTAACAGATCAAGACATTAAGGGAATGCCACAAATCTGACACTTAACGTTTTTATATACCAAGAGGTTTTCTTCCTCTCTCCCTCCCTCCTTTCTTTCCTCTCTCCCTTCTCTTCCTTCCGTTCTTCCTTCTTTTCCTTCCTTGGTCCTTTCTTTTTATGTTTGACCAGAGATTTATTGTTTAACTGAAGCAGAGTTCGTTGTTATTGTGATGATTCTCCCCAAGGCCAGATAGAGTCATTCCCACAATCACCATCTCTTTGTCCCGTTCCGAAGCATTTAGTCAGCTCCTCTGTCACATGATGTATTGTGATCTGCAAAGCTGTGAATTTCACAGGGATCTATAGATTGAAATTTCTTGATTTGTAGGAGAGGAAACCATGACCCAAACTCCGCTTTTGCACAGTGGGAAAAAATTTAAGAAAAAAAATTAATAGGATGAACATACTTAAATTTCTTCCCTTATTTTCAATCAAAGAGATGAGGACATTGAGTGAGATGACAAATTGAAGAGGAGTAAAGGAAGTGTTAAACTGTGAAATAATGGCCAATATATCAGAAATTAGTGTGAGGGTCACCCGGGTGGCTCAGTCAATTAAGCTGTTGACTCTTGACTTCAGCTCAGGTCATGATTTCACAGTTGTGGGATCGAGCCCCACATCCAGCTCTGCACTCAGCTCGGGGTCTGCTTGAGATTCTCTCTCTCTCTCTCTCCCTCTGCTGCACTCTTTCCCTCTCAAAGTAAATAAATAAAATCTTAAAAAAAAAAAAAAAAGAAATTAGTGTGAGGGAGTGAAGGGATGGAAAGCAGGGAACAAAAGTTGAGAACTGAGGAAAGATACAGAAAGATAAGGATATATACTTTTACACATTTTAGATGTTCTTCCTTCTGTTTTTATGAATTTTCATACCAAAAAGCCAGAATACAAAGAGATTCTCTCTCTCTCTCACACACACACCCAGATACATCCCAATGATTACACCTTTTAAATCTCAATAAATAAGTGATTTTCTTGAATTTCAACTCATTGCTATAGCAGCAATGTCTCAGTATACTTTTTCTTTTGTAAAAAGAATCCATAGCTTTTCTTTCTGTTACTTAGCAGTACTAGCCTTATAAACTGTCTTTTAAATAACAAAACAGCTTATTCTTTTTATTCTGCTCATTTTTCTTGCTTATGTGGAAATAATGAGTCAACCATAAAGTGGATATTGTATAATGAAATTAGCAAAGCTCCCTTTTCAAGTTTCTTGACCTAGTTTCTGGTTCAGTAATGATGGTTAAGAGTGGCTCAGTGATTTGTTTGTTTGTATTCTATCCTGACACCAAGGTTTCTATCACAAACGCTTGTTCTGTAATAATAAAAAAGGCATTATGTACTCATAGGCAGCGAGTCCGTTAACAAATGTAAAGCGTCCACCTTCAGGCACTGTACAGGATGGGAGCACAGCGGTATGGAAGTTCCCTATGCAGCTATCTGACATTTGTAATATGTCCAAATGTCTTACATCTAGATTCTCCATAATGCCACAATAATATCATCTTGGAAGGCAGAAAGAGAGCAAACATTAACACTCTCATTTTATAGGTAGAGAATTTTATGGATAACAAGGCTTAAGAGCCCCACCATGGTAGTAGAATAGGGTGTTTCTAACAGGTCACCCTATAATTTATTGCCCAAACTTGGACACTAGTGAAAGTGACAAGGGATGCTATTAGTAATTACATTGGGACTATAGGTATGAATTTGGACTGTTCCCAGGAAACTGAGACTTGTCACTTTTACTAGGATCTACAACTGACTCTCACATATTTCCATTTCTCTGTGGTTCTCAGACTTCCCGTTGTGTTCTTGCTAAGTATGTGAATACATATTATAGTCATAAGAGAGGGAATCCTGGGTTTGAATCCTGGAAACTTCACTTCTTAGCTTTGTGCTCTTGGGTACACCTCAAGCACTTTGACCTTTCTCTGCTTCAGTTTCTTTCTTAGTGAAATAGGGATGAGAATACTAATACATTATAGAGATGTTATATGGAGTGAATGAGTAACATTCTTGGAATAGTGACTAGCACTTAGTAGGAATTATATGTACTTGATAAATAAAAATAAAGGAAAAATTAGAAGCTATTTAGCTAAGAACATTCATTTCCAGAGCACATTTTCTGAATCAGTTCTTAGAACATTGTGTACTTTTGGTATACTTTGAATATCTATACCTGAAATTACTAATGATGTGCTAGTGCTGTTGAGTGACATGATCTTATTATTGTTTTAGTGTATAGCACTATTAACATCTACATGGTAAGACAGCATTAGCAAGTTTATTCCATCTTGGAGCATTTTGGATTTGTGATGAAATGAGCCTTCATAATAGTCTACCACTTTTTTGACTTCTACTGAGAATTCTATTAATTCTATTCTATTCTACTAGTAGACCTTTATGTCTTTCTTTATGATAAGTAATCTGTGTTATGCTTGAGATCACATGGTTTCTTCATTTTAATAATTTAGGATATCAGGGTTTTTTTTCCTTTTGGAATGGATAGCTTGATTTATTCCCACGCTGACTCTCCTCATTCTTTCTTAAAATTAAAAAGCACAGTCTAAGATGGAAAACATGCAGAAAAGCATTTCCACTGCAGTTTGGTTTACATTGTGTTGATTTGACTCTGAGAAAAAAGACCCACACTTCCAGCCCCACACCTCCAGCCCCACAAGGACACATTGGGCTTCTGTTTTGTATTCTGGACGGACATCTCATTTCCTTCTAGTCCTTTAGGCTTGCACTTTTTCATTCAGACCACCTCTGACTAAAGTCATTGCTGATTTGATGTTCAGAAAACTGAGATGTTCATTATCTGTTTTATTTGGTGCATGAGTGATTCCAAACCTAACTCTTTCCTGTGCTTCGGTGTTTGGCCTCACTCTCCATTATTTGGCTAAAATGGTGGCATACAGTTCTGAACTTTTTATTTGATCCCTCTTCTATCCCCTGCCTTAAACTACCACCCTTTTAAATATTCCCCAGCCTTCCCATTGACAACAATGCACAGCTAGGGGAGGTAAAGGAGCAGGAAATCCTAAAGAACTGGGCAAAAATCTGAGAAGAAAGAGCCCCACATGTATTACAATTTTTTATACTTTTTAAACAAAGTAAATTTTCTTGTCCTAATTGCTGCAATTCATACATAAAATAAAGTTATATTGTTTTCCAATAACTTAAGATTTAAACATACTTTAAAATTTTTCAATTATTTTTGTATCTGTTATCTCAACTGATACATTATAATACTTGTGAAACAGATATTCTCATTGTCCTTATTTTACAGACGAGGAAATTGAAATGTGAGGGAATTCACATAAGGCATTTAACACAGTCAATAAAAGTCAAAACCGGTACTATTGATGATAAAGAAGAAAATAAATATCACCCATAGGTCATTTCATTACTCAGATATAAGCACTGTTAACATTTTAGTGCGTTGTCTTCTTTTGCTTTTTCTGTACATATGTAGGTGTCTGTATAAACATATTTAAGTACATAATTTAACATCATTAAATGAATTTCTGTATTCTGCTTTTTAAAATTATCATTATATCGTAATGTTACTTAAAAATCTTTGCAAGCCATCATTTAAAATCCATTGTTCAACTATGAAGTTTATTACACCATTCTTCTATTACTGAACATTTACTTTTTTCAAATTTTTATCAATTAAAATTATGTCTTTGTATGTGAATAGCTTCCATTTACCTAGCTATTGCATTTTAATAGATACCCAAGGGTTTTAAAGCATAGGCTGGTATCCTTACCCACTGGCATCTCTTGTGATACATTATTTTTATTAGTAACATTAGCCAAGAATTGGGGTATATTCTGCAGCCAATAAACAGGGAACAATCTGATTTACAAAGGGAATGAGTTTATGACCTTGGCCTCATCAACATTTGTGTGATCACACAGGGTCAGAGAAGAAAACTAAGAAGAAATAAGAAAGGAGAGAAATAAAAACAAAAACATACATTTTAAGCCTTGGAAGTTTTAGAGGTGAAAAAAAGAGGTATATCTATGTTGGGAGAAATTACAGATATGAGAGTTATGTCTGGTCAATTAATAATTGTGCTTGTATAATGTCCACAATAGCCAAACTATGGAAAGAGCCTAGATGTCCATCAACAGATGAATGGATAAAGAAGATGTGGTGTATATATACAATGGAATATTATACAGCCATCAAAAATGAAATCTTGCCATTTACAACCACGTGGATGAAACTAGAGGGTATTATGCTAAGTGAAATAAGTCAATCAGAGAAAGATAAGTATCATATGATCTCACTGATATGAGGATTTTGAGAAACAAGACAGAGGATCATAGGGGAAGGGAGGGAAAAATGAAACAAGACGAAACTAGAGAGGGAGACAAACCATAAGAGACTCTTAATCTCAGGAAACAAACTGAGGGTTGCTGGAGTGGTGGGGGGTGGGAGGGATGGGGTGGCTGGGTGATGGACACTGGGGAGGGTATGTACTACGGTGAGCACTGTGAATTGTGTAAGACAGATGAATCACAGACCTGTACCCCTGAAACAAATAATAAATTACATGTAATAAAAATAATTGTGCTTGTATAAAAATCCTCACACCTGTTTGGTCTGTGCCTTTTTACGTAGAATCAACACATACTTTGTAATAAGCAATAAAAGCCTTTCACCACAAAAGTATATTTGTGAAATCATCATATTAGATTGTTTTATTTAATTTCTTATTTTATAATGGCTAATTAGATTGGGTAGCAGTGAAAGCAGAACAAATGGGTTGGTTGATACAGAGAATGGTAACAAATAGCTAATATTTACTGAACTCTGTCTTTTAGGCACTGTTCTAAGTTTACATGTAATGTCTATAATATAAATTGTGTTTTGCAACCACCCAGTCAGACAGGTACTTTATTTTCCTCATTCCATTCATGTAGAAACTGAGGTTAAGTAAATTGCTCAAAGTTAGATGGGCTGACTGCAGAGTCATTCACTTGACAACTCTATTTGACTGTCTCCAGTGTACAGCTATACTCTACTGATCTGGGCTCCAAAGGGAATATACAGATACAGTCAATAGGGAGTGGAGAAGTAGGCCTCCAACCCGAGTAGTGTTGGGTGGAAGAGGTAATCCGCTTGTTTCAACTTGTCCTATCTCCAGTACCTAGAATGAATAATGAATCAATGAATGGCATTTCCACCTCAATCTTAAATAAGAGCTATCCAATGTGACAGACATCTGTTAAGCATCTACTCTGGGTTGGGCTCTGGGAAGACAAAAATGAATAAGACATAACCCTGAACTCAAGAAATGCGTAGTCTAAAAGGAAAACAGACGTGAAAAAATGATTATGTTACAGTGTGATATGACAAAGAAGGATGTGTAAGAAAGCAAAGAAGATTGAAACCTTCAAAGAGGATGTGACATTTGAACTGGGATGAATAAAGATTGCCAGGGAAGCAAGGGTATAAGGCCTCTATACTCTTTTGGATATAACAAAGCCTCTAGCTATGGAAGCTGGACCATCACCTGTTGTTTATTTTTAATCTAACTTAGAAAGAATGCAGTGCCATGTTTGCAGTAAGTCACACCTAGGTTCTTATCAGTTATGTGATTTTAGGCCAATTACTTAATCTCTTATAGCTTTGGGTTCTAAATCTGGAAAAGTAGGGAAAAAATTATGCTTATCTCAATGGGAAGGTTAAAGAAGATACATATAAGTTCCTAGAACAGAGCCTCTGTTGATGGCTGCAAATAGTAATTATTAACATCCTGATTATGTAACTAAAAGAATGTAAGAAGCATCTTAGAACAAAGACTTTCTTACCTAAGGTGGAGGAAAAGAAAACCTGGCAAGGTCTACCAAATGAGTGATGAATAATAAGGAGAAAGAACTATCCTTCTGGAGTTCACATTCCATTTATAACTGCTAAACTGAGACTGCTAAGAATAAAAGGCCTTAACAAGACTCAAGAGGATTCTTGGGACAACAAATGACTGTTACAACGGAATATTTTGATGTGTTAAGTGTAAATTACTCAGAAGCATATGGATTAAATTTCCTTTCAGCAATGCACGGGTTTAAACGTTAAGGGGAAAGACGTGAGAACAGGGCCCTACTGGGTTAGGAACTCTCTGATGTTTGCCCCAGGAGGGTTTTAGGTAGACTCACAGAGAAAGGCTGAGAAATGCTCCCTAGGGAAGGTAGGGAGGAGAAGGAACAGGGAAAGGATACCATACCCTCTGCCCCAGCTCTGGTGAAGTCCAAGTTATTACAAATCAGTGTGGCCTCAACGCCAAACGTTTTAAAAAACATTTTAAGTCCTCTTAGAAGTTTATGTTATAGTCATCGGCCAAAGAATGGTAGATCATCTTTTCTTCATGTGAATGAAAAAAATTAGAGCTCTTTCTGTTTAGGAGATAATATCCTGGGAAACCAAACTTCTTTTGCTGGAAAAATGGACTTGAAAAGAAATCATGGTTGTGTTCTCTCATTTTATAGACAAGAGACAGGCCCCGGTGTGTGAAACGACCTAACATTCCCCAGTGGGTTCGTGACAGAGCTAGGACTGGAAACCAGGTTGTCTAAGGAATTTCACACTCAAAGAAATTACTTGACTTGATCAAGGCCACACCCTGAGTAAAGTGGGCACTAATGGGATTTCAGCCAAGGTCTGTCTGACTCCAAAGGCCACACACTTCCTATGACTGCAAGCTGCTGCTTTAAAATTAATTAGGCATTCTTATTACAAAGGTAGCACATGTATATGTTAAATTATGAGAGTATAAAAGGATATTAAATGAAAGCTAAGAGTCCTTCTCCCTCTCAACAATCTTATCTCCCCTTGCCCCCCAGAATCCCTCTATTTCCATTCCCTAGAAGTAAATACCATGAACATTTTTTTTTTTGGTATTTACTTCCAGAAATTACAGGGAAGTTCTTATTTAGAAAAAAAATCAAACTTACAAAAAAATTGCAATAATTTTAGAAAGAACTTTTACCTAAACTCACTGCTGACATTTTGCCCCATTTGATTTATCATTTGTTCTCTATAGTTGCCTGTCTACCTATTTATAAATAATCCATCCATTCATCCATCCATCCACCCATCCATTGATACTATTTTTGTCTGAACCAATTGAAAATAAACTGTAGACATTGTGGGCCTTTATTTTCTGTCTTGGTCCATTTGGGTTGCTCTAACAAAATGCCATGGACAGGGTGGCTTTTAAACAACAGAAATTTATTTCTCACAATTCTAGAAGCTGGGAAGTTCTTGAGCAAAACACCAGTAGATTCAGTGTCTGGTGAGGGCCTGCTTCAAGGTTCATAGATAGCTGTCTGTCTCCTTGCTGTGTCCGCACATGGGAAGGTTTGAGAGTGCTCTCTATGATTTATTTACTTATTAAAGATTTATTGATTTATTTTAGAGAGTGCACACGTGAGTGGGGGGAAGAGTAGGGGCGGGGAGAGAGAATCTCAAGAAGACTCCCCACTGAGTGCGGAGCTTGATCTTATGACCCTGAGATCATGACCTGAGCTGAAATCAAGAGTCCAACTGCTTAACTGACTGAGCCACCCAGGCACCCCTCTCTGGGATCTCTTTTATAAGAGCTCTACTCCTATTCATGAGCACTCAACCTTCATGACCTAATCACCTCTCAAAGGCCCCACATAATACCCTTACAATTAGGCATTAGGATTTAACTTAAGAATTTTGGGAGGACATAGTCATTCATTCTATAGCAACCTCTAAATATTTCAGTGCACATTTCCCAAGAATAAGGATATGCATAAGCATAATACAGTCATCAGTTTTGATAAAATGTCAATAAATTTGTCACTGATCCAGTGTGTTTGTAAGATTGATCCAACAATGTACTTTATAGAATTTTCCCCCCCTTAGTATCAGTTTGGGACCATGTATTACACTATCTTGTTACATCTCATTGGTCTCTGTTAATCTGGAACAATTCTTCAACTATTCCATGGTATTTATAACACTGACATTTTTGAAGAATTTAATAATTTAATCTCATTTTGGATTTGCCTGATGTTTCTTCATGATTAGCTACTGGCTATGCCTTCTTGGGTGGAATACTATATAAGTGATATTGTATTCTTCTAGGATATCACAACCAGAGGCTCACATGTTCATGTGTCTCACTTGAGATGCTAATTTTCAACACCTGGTCTAGGTGTTGTTCGTAGGTATCTTTTTTTTTAAGATTTTATTTATTTGAGAGAGAGTGAGCGAGAGAGAGCACAAGCAGGGGGGAGGGGCAGAGGGAAAGGAAGAAACAGACTCCCCACTGAGCAGGGATCCCAACATGGGGCTCGATCCCAGGACCCTAGGATCATGACCTGAGCCAAAGGCAGATGCTTAGCCAACTGAGCCACCCAGGTGCCCCATAGGTATCTTTTTTATTCATGCCCTTTCTTCAATATGTTTTTACTGAATGACATAATTATTTCAAGTCAACAATATTTACTGTGTACATATGTGGCAAACACTCTTCCTAACCCTGGGGATATAGCAGTGATCAAAACACAAAATTCCTGCTCTGATAGAGTCTATATTCCATGTTGAACATATATTTTGTGTTTCCACATGTAGAGCTATTTCGTTTTTTTTTTTTTTTAAACTAGACACTAGTACTCTACTTTGTTGTACTTATGTACCATAGTTTATTCAAGCAGTCACCACTGATGATATTGAGCTTGTTTCCATTTTTTATTTTTTGCTATTACCAACCATGCTACAATAAGCACCCTGCAAATATAGTATATTCATCTGGATGTGTGTGTGTGTGTGTGTGTGTGTGAGAGAGAGAGAGAGAGAGAGAGAGAGAGAATGTATACCTGTGTATAGGTGTGGATGTGATTGTATGTGATTGTATTTTGTGTATGTGTGAATGTTTGTGTTAAGTATGTGGGTTTGTGTACAAACTCATTTACTGTAGGATGATTCCCTAAAAGTGAATTTGTGGGTCAAATAAATTTGGTTTATATATTCTGATAAATGCCATCATTTTGCTGCTTCTGTCTCCCAAGTCTCACCAAACTGGACACTGTCAAGGTTTTCATCGTTTTCATACTAACAGGCATTCATTACTGAATGGTAATGAAGAGTCTAGGTTTTGCCCAGTCTGGTGTGTATAGTGCCTGTTTGTGTTTGATTGCTTCAGCACTACTAGTCTTGTCCTCACGGAGACCCACCAGGAGTGAACAGAGAAACCAATCAGAGTTGCTATTTATGTCTTTAGAAAAACTGCATAATTCTTTTTCTTCCTTCCAGCTTTATTGAGATATAATTGACAAATAAAAATAGTATGTATTTAAAATATACAACATAATGGGACATGTGGGTGGCTCAGTCAGTTAAGCATCTGCCTTCAGCTCAGGTCATGATCTCAGGGTCCTGGGATCAAGTCCCTTGTTGGGCTCCTTGCTCAGTGGGGAGCCTGCTTCTCCCTCTGCCTGCCACTCCCCCTGCTTATGCTCTCTCTCTTTCTCTCTCTTTCTCTGGCAAATAAATAACATCTTTAAAAAATATATATACAACATAATGTTTTGATCTATGAATATATTATGAAATGGTTACCACAATCAAGCTAATTAATACATCCACACCTCACATAATTACCTTTTTTGGGTGTGAGAACACTTAAGATCTACACTCTTAGCAAATCCTAAGTATACAATACAGTAGTGTTAACTACAGTCACCATGTGGTACATTAGATCTCCAGAACTTGTTTATCCTGCATATCTGAAGCTTTGTACCCTTTGACCAACATTTCTCCATTCTCCCTAGCCCCCGATAACCACCATTCTACTCTCTTCTTTTAAGAGTTTGACTTTTTTAGATACCACATATTAGTGAGAACATAGAGTATTTGTGTTTCTGTGTCTGGTTTATTTTACTTAACATAATGTCCTCCAGGTTCAACTATGTAACCACAAAAGACAATAGTTCCTCTTTTTCAAAGCTGAATAGTATTCCACTGTGTGTGTGTGTGTGTGTGTGTGTGTGTGTGTGTGTGTGTGTACACCACGTTTTCTTTATCCATTCATCCATTATCCACATAGGTTGTTTCCATATCTTGGCTATTGTGAATAATGCTGCAATGAACATGGAAGTACAGATATTTATTTGAGATACTGATTTCATTTCCTTTGGATATTTACCCAGAACTGGGATTGCTGGATCATATAGTAGTTCTATTTTTAATTATTTAAGGAACCACCATACTTCTTTCCTTGCACTGTTTTACATTCCCACCAACAGTTTACAAGGGTTCCTATTTCACCACAGCCTTGCTAACACTTATCTTTTGTTTTTGTTTTTTAATAATAGCCATCCTAATAGGTGTGAGGTGGTATCTTACATTGTGGTTTTGATTTGTATTTCCCTGATGATTAGTGATGTTGAACCCCTTTGCATATACCTGTATATCTTCTTTTGAGAAATATCTATTCAGGTCCTTTGCCCATTTTAAATTGGGTTACTTTTTTTTTTTCTTGCTATTGAGTTATTTGAATTCCTTATATACTTTGGATATTAACCCCTTATGAGGCGGTTTGCAAATATTTTCTCCCATTCTATAGGTTATCTCTTCACTCTGTGGATTGTTTCCTTTCCTATGCAGAAGCTTTTTAGTTTGATGCAGAACCACTTGTCTGTTTTTGCTTTTGTTTCTGTGCTTTGGGGTTCATATTCAAAAAAATCATTACCCAGACCAATGTCAAGAAGATTTTCTCCTGTATTTTCTTCTAGTAGTTTTACAGTTTCTGGTCTTATATTTAAGTCTTCAATCCATTGAGAATTGATTGTTGTATGTGGTGTGAGATATGTGTCTGACTTTGTTCTTCTGTATGTGACTGTCCCGTTTTATGAACACCATTTATTGAAGAGACTCCTTTCTCCTTCGTGTATCCTTTGCACTTTTGTCAAAAATCAGGTGACTGTAATTGCATTTATTTCTGGGCTCTCTATTCTGTTCTGTTGGTGTACATATCTGTTTTTATGCCAGTACCATACTGTTTTAATTACTGTAGCTTTGTAGTATATTTTAAAATCAGGCACTGTAATGCCTCCAGCTTTGTATTTTTTGCTCAAGATCACTTTGGCTACTCAGGGTCTTTTTGGCCCCATATAAGTTTTAGGATTGATTTTTCTATTCCTGTAAAAAAAAAATGTCATTGGACTTTTGTTAGGAATTACATTGAATATTTAGATTGTTTTGGGTAGTATGGACAATTTAATGCCTCATTCTTGATTAAAGTCTGTTCTGGAAAGAAATCTTTTAAACTCTAAATTCTACACTTGACCATATTGCTGTGATGTAGGAATGTTACCTAGGACCTAGAAACATTTTAATAGGAAGCTAATGAAATAGTGTAATTATAGATAAGTAACTGAAAAACATACATTTAGACACAACTCTGTTATGTTATTTGCTATGTGCTATGAAAAATGGGCTATGATAGTCTCCAAAATTGCTAGAGTCTCACTCAAAGATTTCTGAAATATATAGTAAACTAAAGAGAAAATATTTGTTCATGGCAGATGACCTTAGAATTATTTGAAATGTTTAGCTAGATGGCCTGAACTCTCTTTAAGGTTATTACTAAGGTTTTTTTGGTAGGACGTGGTTGGGTAGAATTCCACCACCTTGGAAGAAAAATTCAGATTAAATGGTTTGTTTATTGAAGAAACCATTAATTTTTCCATCTACCCATTATCCCTTCATCCCCTCCCCACTTTTTTCCCTGTAAGTCCTCTCCCCTCCATTCATCCTCCAAAAAGGAGGAGTGGATATTTTGAAAAGGAAGCCTCTTTCTTACACGCAATGAATTTTACTCACAATGGGCTAATTGCCAAAGCAGTTGGCCACCTGTGGGAGTAATTAGTCACTTGTCACTCGTTCTGAGGTTAGTCAATTGCAGTTGCAATTTATTATACACACAGTTTTGCATCCACAAATAACCATGGCTGTTAAAACCACCCATAGAGAAAGAAAAGGCTGGGCAGGAACTTTAAAAAGTGGCATATTATTTTACATTTATGAATGCTTGGGTAACATTCAGCTCTATTAATTTTATCCCAATTTAGAGATACTGGAGTTAGGAATCCTGAAGAAAAAGTATTCCTAAGTTATCCTGCTTTGGGGAGTGGGCCGGAGACAAGATCATGCTATCTTTGTAATTTTAGTTGATAAAGTAAAAAATGATTCTCACTCAGTTATATTAAGGTTTTGGTCTTCTATAATACAGATGTGCAGAATGTAAATGTATATTTAAGGTAATCATAACAAGTAGTTCTCACGGGCGATACGGTAGCAGCGATTCGGTTAACCATTCTAACATGGTGTACTGTTTATGATTATATCCATGGAAGGTATTCTCCATTCTACTAATTAAGTTCAATATATTTATCAGTGGCTACTATTATTACTCATGAATGCCAGAAGGTAAAGAGTATATAAAAAGATGAGCAAAAGATAATTCACGTAATTGGTGCGTGTGTGCGTGTGTGTGTGTGTATGTGTGTGTTAGGAACAGGGGATAAAAACTAGCACATAAATATATCAGAATTCTCTTGGGTACAAGAAAAACAGAATCTTACCCAAATTGCCTTAAACAATGAAGGGCATTTATGAGTTATTGAATTGAAAACTTTTTAAAATAGAGTGGGGATAGATGTAAGACTTTCCCCAGTAGCTCAATGGTATCACCAAGGACTCCTATTCTTTACATTTCTCTGCTCTACTTTCTGTGGTGCCTGTTTTATCCTGAGGCTGGTTCTTACCGTGGCTGTCACAGGGATGAATCATTTTTGCTACAGGTGCTAAGCAAATATCTCCTTGTGTGTCATTAGCCCAAGCTAAATCATGTACTCATCCTTAAAGGAGTCACTGTGGCTAAGCGGACAACATGCACTAATCAGCTTAAAGGCCAAGAGATTACTCCTGAAGATCACCCAACATAAACAGCATGGTGAGAAATCTGAGACCTACTTAGTAGGAGGATTGGGGAGATGGCTGCTAGCAATAACAACTATTCAGCAGAGCAAATAACAGTAATTCAAGTGCTGTAATAAGGTAAAGACACCGTACACAGTACTGTGTAGGATGGGCTGGGTATGGGTTGATGCTATTATTGCGGTAGTTATAGGTGCCATCAATGTTCATGTTTCTGGGATGCTAAAAACCAGAAACATATCTGTAGGCCTTTGTGGCTTACCATGTCATCAGGAGGTTTGTGGCCACCCCCTTTATTGGTTATCTCATGAAGGCTTTGCTTTACTTTCAGTCTGTAACCTTTGCTTACAGAGAGAAGAAACTCAAAGATCTTAAGTAGGAAATCTGACAGGAGAAAATATGTATAAATGCATGTATGGTAGATCCTCATTATTTGCAGATTTAGTATTTGTGATTTTGCCTACTTGATAAAATTTATTTGTAACCTCAAAATCAATACTCATGGTGCTTTCATGGAATTCACAGACAAGTGCAGAGTGGTGAAAAATTTGAGTCATCTGAAGCACCGAGGTCCCCTAAGGTTAAACAAGATGATGGCTCTGCCTTCCTGTGTCTACTCTTGTACCAGGAACAAGTGAACCTTTCATTGTCTATTTAGTGCCACACTTTTCACATTCTCGTGCTTTTTGATTGGTGATTTCACTGTTAAAATGGCCCTCAAGCATAGTGCTGAAGTGCTGTCTGGTGTTTCTAAATGCAAGAAGGCTGTCATGTGCCTCATGAGAAAATACACTGAGACAAGCTTCCTTCAGCATGAGTTACAGTGTTGTTGGTTGTGAGGTCAGCATCAGTAAATCAACAATATATATTAAATATGGTGTCTTTAAATGGAAACACATATAAAACAGGTTACATACTGGGACGCCTGGGTGGCTCAGTTGGTTAAGCATCTGCCTTCGGCTCAGGTCATAATCCCGGGGTCCTGGGATCGAGTCCCGCATCGGGCTCCCTGCTCTGCAGGGAGCCTGCTTCTCCCTCTCCCTCTGCTGCTCCCCCTGCTTGTGCTCTCTCATCCTGACAAATAAATAAATAAAATCTTAAAAAAAAAATAAAATCTTTTAAAAATAGGTTACATATTGATTGGCTGATGAAAAGGTTGTGAACTGGGGCTTGCAGGAACTTAATCTTGTATTTCCTCTAGGAGCAGTAGGTTCAGTATTCCCTCATTCTGCATGCACAGTAACTTTATAGAACATGCCAACTGCAAATAATAAGAATCAACTGTATGTATATGTGACTACATTTAAGCAAATGAAGAAAAGATTAGCTTGGTCCAAATCCAGGCAGGGATTTAACCACAGAGTTCTAATATGTAAAGGGTTAAATACTTTTTATATTCCTGTTAGTTAAAAGGAAGAAGTTCAGAGTTTTTAAGTCCATTTGAGGAGACATAGGCAATCTATCGCAAGCTAGATTTCTCTCTATCTGGACCCTTACAAGTACATCCTCTCTACCTTCTCTGAAATGATAGGCAACAACTTACAGGCTTCCACTGAATATAGAAATGAACAATAATACATTATGAAATCCACTGTCTTGTCGAAGACCATATTTGTTACCTTCCCCTCTCCCAGTTGCCCCCAAAGCAAATGTAGCAAAACTTTTTTTTTTTTTTTTAAGATTTTATTTATTTATTTGACAGAGAGAGAGAGAGAGAGAGATCGTGAGACCAGGAACACAAGCAGGGGGAGTGGGAGAGGGAGAAGCAGACTCCCCACGGAGCAGGGAGCCTGATGCAGGGCTCGATCCCAGGACCCTGGGACCATGACCTGAGCCGAAGGCAGACGCTTAACGACTGAGCCACCCAGGCGCCCCAGAACTTTGAGCTGCAATAGGACATCGTAAGAATTGAGACCGGCTAACTAAATTGTGGTGGGTAGTGTGAGGAGGTGTTCTTCTGCATCTAGGGTTCTGCTTGCATCATTCCATTTGACTTTTGCTTCACTGGAGCTTGGGGCTGTCTTGCCAGCAGCAAGTATGCTGACTGAAAACTGTCACAACAGCGATCATTACGATCCGGGAGTTGAGTTTGACTGGAACATATGTCTTCAATTTTGATAGCTCAGCTTCCCAGATGCCCTAAAGGAGAATATTGCCTGAGAAGGAGCTTTTCATGTAAGAATAATTTGTGTTAAGTAGCTCAGTGATCTGTTTGTTAGGTTAGAGCTGACAGTTTGTTTATATTTCTAAAGGGGTATGATGAATGGGGGAGAAGTTGATGCTAATTAGCCTAAATTGTTCCTAAGAATGTAGAGGGCTTTGCCAGTTTCATTGTTTCTGTTTCTTTGCACATTTTAAATAATTGAATGGAGCTCAGACCATTCATCATAATTTCAGGCAAGATAGAAATAAATGAATTTAGCACGGGTCTGCATGTGTGATGGAAGATGTCACTTTAAAGGGCAATTAGATAAGACATCAACTTGGGGCTAATGCAGACCATTCTAATCTATTTGCATAAAAATATCAAACATGAACGTTTTCATTTACACCATTAATTATCTCTGTCATCATAGGAGGATACAGCCCTTCTTTTTGAAATCCCATCTATCTCTATTAAAGAAATAATGCTGTGGTATAAAATCCGGGCCTGTGCTTCTGGACAAAAGATCTGTGTCCATACACTTTAAGAACGTTCTTTCCCCACCCCTTGATGTCATCAAATGCCTCTAAGAAAACTGTTTGAGGATGGGCTCAAGCTCTGGCCAGCTAGATAATGAAAAAGGCATCAGAGAAACATTTTTGAAAGTTGGGAATCATATAGTGGTGGGAATTCCACAATAAGAGCTAATGTACAAGTGAAGGCATATTTTCGTTATTTCTCAAGAGTTCTCATATATTTATTTGTCATAGATGCTGAGTTACATAGTGATATGATACTAAGTCTACGATACAGCTTCCTATCTAAGTTGAGCCAGCATTTCCTCTAGGTAATAAAGTTAACATAAATGGATTATTTTATGAGTATAGGAAAATATATATGGTTTGTTAACACACATATTTTGACAGTAAAAATAAGAAAAATGAAACTAAATTTAGAAAGTCTATGATTTTTTTTCAACCTTTTAATCCTTATTGCAGGCCATTCTTTTTTAATTTATGCACATAAAATACCACAGGAAGAGATGGTATAAATTTGTGGACTGTGGAGAATGAGTGAACATTTTTGAATCAGGATCTTTAAAAGGGGTGAAATTTGAGTATGATTAAGTTAGGAAAAAGCCTCGCTTACGGCGGAAGTCGGAGACTCTGTATACATTATGGGCATGTCATGGCTTTTAAAAAGTTATGTTAGACTTCTATACAAATTGTGAAGGAATTTGTATAACCCCAAACAAAATTCTGTGTGGTTCTGAACTTTTCCAAAGAGAGAGAAATAATGCTGGTTAGTATTCCAATCAGGAGCAAACCTTACTGTCGGGTGGGCTGGTTGCTTACACCGCCTGGGTGTTTTCTTGGTCACTAGTTTTCTCGGAAGGAAATGATCCCATGGCTTATGCTTGCCACATTTGTGCATATATGCACTGTAATTGGCATTTATTAAGGAGACCTTCAGCTTGATGGATGACTGTCAGAGCCGAGCCTGCTGGCTTTGAAGAGGGTTGACTTTGCTCAAGTTTTGTTACATTAACTCGTTAGAACTCTGCACAACTTCAACCGGCTCTTTGTTTACTTTCTTATAATTAAGATTTTTGAACAATCGATTTTCAGAGACTTGACAGGGCCCATTCCCTACTCGGAGACTTTGCCTGACAGAAAAGTATGCAACAGAACAAATATTCACAATAGAACCTGTGAGTATCAAAAATAAGGGCTTTGTACTCTCTTTAGTTAGCTGCCCAGTAAATTAATTGCTTTTAAACATTAAATGGTTTAATTATCTTTACCTTTTATATCATTAGCTGCATTATTCCTCAACTTCTTTAAAAAAGTGAATTCTATAAAAACAAGAGCTATACAAATATTTTCAAATCAGGGTATTTAAAATTAGACCTTGTATGTATTATACTTTAGCAACAATGTTAGCAAATAATTAGGAAAATGAAAGGCCATCTGAATCTATTGATACAGATTAATATGTGCATTTAAACATTCAACTGTGAATAATCAAAAATACCAACTGAGTTGTTAATTTTATAATATGAAAATCTCCAAAGCTGTGGTGACACATTTAAAGTTAAAACTGATATTTCACTTTCTCTTTTGTAACCTCAAAGAAAGTGCACATAAAAATGCTGAAAATGAGGATTTTTTCCCCATATGCTTTGTTGAGACAAACTCTATTTCCTGTTTGGCTCAATGTACCTCTCACACTACCTAGAGGGGCACAAAATGTTGATGTTGTGTTTGATGTGTGTATTTTTGAAATATTCTTAGTTGATATCTACAAAAACTAAATGTTTGAAGGAAAGGGATGTGCTTTTATAAAAAGCAAATATGGTTGGAGAGTGTTTGCCCTAAGATTACAGACTTACTCATGGTTGTCTCTTTTCTGACTTGTCGTTACTAGTTGATGAGTTGATTATCTGTGAGGTATATTTACCAACGATGGTAGCTTGATGAGTAGATGCATTCATCACGTCGTCCCAATATCTAAATGAGTGGGAAAGGAAAATAAAGAATGAATGATGAAGGAAAAATAAACAGTGTCTATTTATGAAAATGAATACTGTACAGGGTCTTAATTTATAGGCAGTGCTCTAAGTACGACTTCTTACAGTAATTTTCTGGGGACTGCTACTGTAGAACGGTACTAGATCACTTGACTCGCCTTCACAGAGGGGGGAAAGGGAAAATGAAACTCAGTTGTTTTTAGGTCACAGATAATTCGACTTTCCTTATTCTCTAAAAGGAACTTGAATTAGCAGAACAATATTTAGACTTCTTTGCCAATGAAGACAGCCTTTTAAGTTTAGTGATGAAGTTGATTCATTCGTATTTCATTCAGATGATGGAAAATACAACTAATTGGCTCCTCATTTGGTTCACGATGCTCAGTTAATGTATTCAAAGTTATTACTAGATTAAAAAAAATGAATTCACAGGTCAAAACTTCTTTTATTGTGGAGGAAACTGGCAGTCATCAAAAGGGCCATTAAAAAACAGTTTAATGAAGAAATATGTGACTGTTTAAGAAAAGCGTCTAGTCTAAACTTAGCAGGAGGGCCTTTTTTCTACTAGGCTGCAACAGTATAAGAAAATATTCTTGCATCTTTCAGGCTTCTGCATAAATTTTCATTTTAGAAAGCCATTACTTTAGCTGCACAAATAAGATATAATTACACATAGAAAGCCTGAACCTAAGATAAAGTCTTCTTACTAATTTTATATTAAAATGTGTGAAATGATGTCTTTTTATTTTTAATGATGCATTAATGTTAACTAAGACTCTTTAATTTTAAATGTCTTTCTCCTTTCAACCTAAAAACAATGGCCAGTACTTTTTGATAGTGTCCTCTGTAACAAGCACTGTTCTAAATACTCAACATGGATTAACTTATGTATTCATCACAACCCCTTGTCGTGGGTACTGTTATTATCTTCACTTTAAAGGTTATAAAACTGAGGTATAGAGAAGATAAGTAATTTGGCCAGTGTCATGCAGCTAGTAAATGGTAGGTTGGAGATTAAAGCATAGGCATTCTGACTCCATAGATTTAAGGCAGTTAACTATTCTGCAATGCAGGATTTGGTTTGGTTAAGTAGTTGAGGATCTATACACAAACATCTAAATCCACCAAACTTATTATTCAAAAGATTTTTTGGAACAGTATTCCAAAAATTATTTCATTATGTTTAGAAGCTTTTTCTAGAAGGAATATTATAATAACATACCTATACATTTAAAAATATCTTTTTTTTTCTTAACTTTCGTATCCCAGCACATGACTAACAAAAGGTTTATAGGCTAACAGTGTGGTCAAATTTATACTATGTGTGATTGTCATATTTTGGGAAGGACAGTATTTGACCTATGGCCTACTTAAACATTTGTAATATTGAACCATATTATAACAGAGTTCTGTTTTGTTTTAAAAATACAATGATTATTTTGAAAAAGGGGTAAAGCAACAATAAGAAAGAAGTAGTTTCTATAAAAATTTGTCAAGTTTTCAGAAGTAAATGTTTTAACATTTGTCTAACAAAATACAGCATTATGTAGGTTCAATGGAAGAAGCTGGTTTTTATCACTAGACCCGAGTAATGAATTCTGGGATAATCTAAGCTGATTAACCTTTAAAAATTACGTGTTTTTTTTTTAAATAACATTAAGAAAGAGACATTGCAAAGTTGAGTGAATTATAGCTTATAAACCTCACTGAAGATAATGCAAAGGCGTAAAATGCCATACATACTTTTGCAGGTGTTTCAGACTCCTAAACAAAGGGATTTTGAATATCCAGACATATAATGTGCATACAGGAAATACTCTGATGAGAAGAGTGCACAAAGATAAAACCATCTTTTTAATCTTTTATGTGAAGAAATTTAAGCAGTAGATATATTTTTTTGGTTTTTTTATTCACCAAAAATTGATTGAATATGTACAATGCATTGAGGGCACAGGAATGAGTAAGATAGATAACCCTTTAATGAATTAATATTCTAGTGGCAGAGACAAGAGTAAACAAACAAATAATATGATATCAGATAATCATAAGAGTTATGAAGAAAGTAAAACTGAGTAAGGGGATAGAAAGTGATGTCATGGAGGGACATGGAGTGGTATCTATTTTAAATAGAGTATTTAGGGATGGCTTCTCTAAAATGCTGACATTTGAGCAAAAATCTGGATGATAATATTGAGCACCAATGACATTTCTAGTATAGTTGCCATCTAGGATAAAAAAATTTTTAACACTCCCCTCCTCTTTAGACAAAATTATTTTTAATAATAATCTTGCAATGAAAAGGATGACAATGATGGCCAGAAAAAACATAATGAAAAAAACTTATTCAACTTCATGTGTTATCATGCTAGTAGCAAAATTAATCTAAAAAATAAAATAAACATTACTGTACCAAAAAAAGGGAAAAGTAATAGATTCATATTTTTAATTGCATCTTTTTTTATAAAAAAAGGAAAAATAACATACCTACATAGTGTACAGTTTGCACCATGTTTCACTATTTTAAATCTTTTGTGGGGGCAGCTTTATTGAGATACACATACCATATAATTCACCCATTTAAATTGTATGATCCAATGGGTTTCAGTATACACATAGAGTTGTGCAATTATCATCACAATCAATTTTAGAACATTTCATCACCCCTGGGGCACCTGAGTGGCCCAGTCGGTCACGCATCTCACTCTTGATCTCAGCTCAGGTCTTGATCTCAGGGTCATGATTTCAAGCCCCATGTTGGGCTCCATGCTGGGCATGGGACCCACTTTAAAAAAAAAAAAAGAATGTTTTGTCACCCCAAAAGAGAAACCCCATGTTCTTTATCACTCACTCCTGTTTCCTCATACTACCACCATTACCCCTGGCCCTAGGAAACCACTTTCTGGGTCTAAGGATTTGCTTATTTTGTACAGTTAATATAAATGGAATCATGACTATGTTCTCATTTGTGACTAGCTTCTTTCACTTATCCTCTTATTCTTAATGTTCATCCATGTTGTAACATATATCATTAATTCTTTTTATTGCTGAATAATATGGATATACCATATTTTATTTATCCATTCATCACTTGATGGAAATTGGGTTGTTTCCAAAGTTTTGTTATTATGAATAATGCTGTTATAAACATTCCTGTACAAATTTTTATGTGAACATGTTTATATTTTGGCAAGTATATACCTAGGAGTGGAATTGTCTGGTCATATGGCAACCCCATGTTAAAATCTTTTGAGGAACTGCCAGATTGTTTTCCAAAGTGGGCTGCAGCATTTACATTCCAACCACCAAAGTATGAGGGTTGTAACTTCTTCATGTCCTCGCCAACACTTGTTATTATCTGACGGTTTGATTCTATCCATCATAGTGGGTATGAAGTGGTAGTTTATTGCAATTTTGATTTGTATTTCCCTGATGGCTAATGATGTTGAGAATCTTTTCATTTTCTTATTGGCCATTTGTATGCCCATTTTTAATTGCCTTTTTATTATTGAGTTATAAGAATTCTTTATATATTCCAGATACAAATCCACTATCAAACATATGATTTGCAAATATTTTCTCACACTCTGTGTGTTGTCTTTCATTTTCTTGATGGTGTCCTTTTAGGCACAAAAATATTTTTAATTTTGATGAAGCCTGATATCTATTTTTCTTTTGTTGTTTATGCTGCTGTTGTCATATCTAAGACACTGTAGCCTAATCCAAGGTCACAAAGATGTACACCCATGTTTTTTTTTTTCCTAAAACTTTTATAGTTTTAATGATTGCTTTAGGTCTTTGGTCCACTTTGAGTTGATGTGAGATGAGGGTCCAACCTTATGCTTTTGCATGTAGATATCCAGGTGTCCTGGCACCATGTGTTGAAAAGACGTTTTCCCCCATTGAATTGTTTTGGCACTTCTGTCAAAAATTAATTGATTGTAAATGTGAATGTTTATTTCTGGACTCTCAAGTATATTCCACTGACATATGCCAGTACCACACTGTCTTGATTACTGTAGCTTTGCAGTATGCTTAGAAATTAAGAAATGTGAATCCTCAAGAAATGGGCAGAAGACATATACAGACATTTCTCCAAAGAAGACATACAAATAGCTAACAGACACATGAAAAAATGCTCCACATCACTCGGCATCAGGGAAATACAAATCAAAATCACAATGAGATACCACCTCATACCAGTCAGAATGGCTAAAATTAACAACTCAGGAAACAACACATGTCGACGAGAATGTAGAGAAAGAGGAACCCTCTGTTGGTGGGGATGTAAGTCTGGAAAACAGTATGGAGGTTCCTCAAAAGGTAGAAAATAGAACTACCCTGAGACGCAGCAATTGCACTACTAGGTATTTTTCCAAAGGATACAGAAATAGTGATTTGAAGGGGCACCTGCACCCTAACGTTCATAACAGCAATGTCCACAATAGCCAAACTATGGAAAGAGCACAGATGTCCATCAACATATGACTGGATAAAGAAGAGGTGATGTGTATGTGTGTGTGTGTGTGTGTGTGTGTACACACACACATATATATAATGGAATATTATATATATTATACATATTCTTACATATTATATATATAATGGAATATTACCCAGCTAGCTGCAAGACTGTTGAATCTCAGATCTGCACCTCTGAAACAAATAATGCAATATATGTTAAGAAAGAAAAAAAGAAGAAGAAGAATGTAGCAGGAGGGGAAGAATGAAGGGGGGGAAATTGGAGGGGGAGAAGAACCATGAGAGACGATGGACGCTGAAAAACAAACTGAGGGTTCTAGAGGGGAGGGGGGTGGGAGGATGGGTTAGCCTGGTGATGGGTATTGAGGAGGGCACGTTCTGCATGGAGCACTGGGTGTTATGCACAAGCAATGAATCATGGAACACTATATCTAAAACTAATGATATAATGTATGGGGATTAACATAACAATAAAAAAATTTAAAAATAAATAAATAAATAAAAGAATTCACTTAAAAAAAAAAAGAATGGAATCTTGCCATTTGCAATGACGTGGATAGAACTAGAGTGTATTATGCTAAGTGAAATAAATAACCACATGATTTCACTCATGTGGAGATTAAGAAACAAAACAGATGAACAGATGAACATGGGGGAAGGGAAGGAGAAGTAAAATAAGATAGAAACAGAGAGGGAGACAAACCATAAGAGACTCTTAACTATAGGAAAAAAACTGAGAGTTGCCGGAGGGGAAGTAGGTGGGGGGTGGAGTAACTGGGTTATGGACATTAAGGAGGGCACTTGATGTAATGAGTGCTGGGTGTTATATGCAACTGATGAATCACTAAATGCCCCCCCTGAAACTAATAACACACTATATGTTAACTAAATTGAATTTAAATAAAAAATTTAAAAAAAGAAATGTGAATCCTCCAACTTAGTTCTTTTTCTTGAGACTGTTTTGGCTATTCTGGCTCCCTTGAATTTCCCTAGTTTTAAATTTTTTAAATTTTATTTATTTATTTATTTAAGTAATCTCCACCCAACATGGCGTTCAAACTCACGACTTCAAGACCGAGAGTCACATGCTGTTTCCACTGAGCCAGGCAGGTGCCCCTTATGTTTTAAATCTTAAATACAAATCACATTTCAAGAAGCCAAATAAAATGACAGAATTGAAGCAAGTCAATTTCTTCATCTTTACAATTACTGTGCTACCAAAATTTATTTTAAATCTGTTGTTTAAACTCAGGAATATGTGGTAACACAGAGGTTAGAGACAGGAACTACCCAAATTAAGCTATAACTCTTCTGTAGCTATAACTATTCTGTAGCTATTGGGAATTTTCTCTTGAGATAAATTCAAGTATCTATGTTTGTGTCTGTTGGGGGGCCACCTATGTACTTGGGAGTTCTCCAAATTAACTTCCGTGTAGTATACAATGTTTATTAAGGGACAAGTAACAAAACATTTTTCAAGGAGGAGCAGTATTGTATCACTAACATTATTTAACCTTGCTGGTGCATGGTAATAAATAAAAAGTAAGACATAATTTTAGTTCCTTTTACTATTATTTTAAAATACTCAAAATTGCCTGTATACGGTGAAGATTGCTCCTACCAGCCCACCTTTGAAATGCCGGTGAGGAGGAGCAAATCATGCTGTGATCTAGAGGAAGAGCCTCCCGGGAAGAGGAAATACAAGTGGTAAACCCTTCCATGAGTTTGAGATTTTTAATGAACTGAAAGAAGGCCATTATTGTAGCTAGGACATAGAAGTGGGGGGTGAGTGGCAGGACATGATGTTGGAGAGACTGATAGCCAGGCCCTGTAAGGGCCACCATATGATTTTTTGGTCTAAATTATAGCACTTCTGAGAGTGAAAGAGGCCACTGTTGATTACATGATGGGCTTAATAGGACTGTCCCTGGAGAATTAGGATGAATAGTCACCCTACTTAAAGGATATGGTGCAGAGGTTTTTTTTTTATTATTATTATGTTATGTTAATCACCATACATTACATCATTAGTTTTTGATGTAGTGTTCCAGAGTTGTATTTTAACTACCCATAGAATCCAACTGAAGGACAATTATTATGAGGGCTAGAAGTTCTTTAATGCAGATGAGCAGTAATCTGACCTGACACCATTAGTGTATTATGAAATAGGAGGACTGAACAATGTGTATAGTGAGTGTTTTAGAGTAATGCTTATCAAACTTTAGCACACATAAGAATCATATGGAAGCCTCATTAAAACATATGGCTGGCCCCACTCCCCAAAATTATGTTTGAGTCAGTTCTGTATTTCTAACAAGTTTCCAGGTGTTGCTGATACCGCCCGTCCACAGAGAACCAGACTTTGAATAGCACTGGTTTAGACTTTAGGGAGTGGACTCTAGAGTCAGACAGATTTGGTTTGAATTTCAGCTTTCTTGGTTACTAGCAAGGTGGCCTTGACAAGTTAAATACTCTTTCCACAGCTCTTTTCTTCATCTGGTAAAATGTGATTATAATAATCCCTGTCTTATATGAATGTTGTGAAGAGTGAATGGGATAAAGCCCTTGGCATTGTTTCAGGCATTTTTTTAAAAATATTTTTATTTATTTGACAGACAGAGAGAGAGAGTGTACAAGCAGGGGGAGCGGCAGGCAGAGGGAGAAGCAGGCTTCCCGCTGAGCAGGGAGCCCAATGTGGGGCTCGATCCCAGGACCCTGGGATCATGACCCGAGCCGAAGGCAGACGCTTAACCAACTGAGCCACCCAGGTGCCCTTGTTTCAGGCATTATTGTAAGAACTTAGAATGTGTTATTTTTATCTTTATTATAGTTAGGAAGAAGAAGAATCATGGTGGATTATACTCAGTAGATTAAACTATGAACACATTTCAGGTTCTGCATTGTAAATCAGCTCTAGAAGTATATAACTGCAACTACGTTCCCCAGGACAGTGTTCAGTGCCTGGCACAGAGCAGGCTCTTGATACTTGTTGACTGAATAAACAAATTTGTGAATTCACTAAATAGTGCTATGTGGACAGAAATAATTGATTTCCATTTCAATACACCTCTTTTACTCTCAAAGCATACCTTACCTTCTGATGTTCAACATAGACCAGAGCATAAGAAAATCTTGCCTCTCAGCTGCAAACAATTTGATGTGTTAAACCAGTTAGGATACATTTGAACTTGAAATTGATGAGACAATTACATTGTGAGTTTCTTGGTGTTCGGCATACAATGAACTCTAGACCTAATATACTGTCACCAAATAAAGGTAGAGTAGTTGTAGAATTATACACTTAAAAATGAATTTTATTTAGGGCAACCCCCTGGGGTCCCCTCCCTCCTCGGGAGTTTTGTAGATCACTTTGCTATTGCTCAATAAACTTTGCTTTGCTGTCCACCAAAAAAAAAAAAAAAAAATGAATTTTATTTAGATTGCTGTGCTGAATTATGACTGTGTTAAACACAAAGTCACAAAATGCCCTTTATTCATTATCATGGAAGAAATACAACAAAAAACAGTAACTCTAATGTCTATAGGAAAAATAATAGACCAAACTACTATAAAGAGAGACCAACAGAATGAGACCTGCTAATATGAGATCTGAATGGTCTTTGTTTTGTCCCGTGGTTGTGTGATTCCCACAGCTTAAAGTAGGTACTTGAGGGTGGGTGGAGAAAGGAAGAAGGAAGAGAACTAACTTAAAAAATATCTATTATGGACTATCATTCACCACGTGCTAGGAAATTTACATGCCCTAATTCATTGCTCAGAGCCATCATATGAGATATCATCACTCTCTTTTTGTTTCTGAGGATTAAAGCTTTAAGGAGACAAGGGGTAATTAGATGGAGCCAACTTTCTTCTTCAGGTATCCCTACAAAGGCCACTCTCTTTTTAACTACTACCTTTGGAAAGGACATCAGATAGAAAGCCACTATATGGTTTTCCAGCATTGTGGCAGAGTTGCTATATTATCAGTTTCCTATCTCATTAGTAATGGCAACTTAGGTACTGAAGAGATTCTAGTGTAGTAATTGAATTACTCTTGTTGAGTTTATCCAGTGTTGATCTAATTTATTCCATAACTTTCTCTTCTATGCAGCATCTTAATTTATAATTTCCAGTGCTGGGATTTGAAGCATCAGTAGTTGAGGGGCAGAATTAAAGAGAACACCAAAAACGTTTTAATTCCTAATTGTTACTATATTTTATCACCCTAAGCAATACAGAGCAACAAAACTACTAAGTTAGTAATGACTTTTGGTTTAATAATGTAGCCCTATATTAGTAAGCCTTAAGCATAATTAAGACATGGAAAATTCTTGTTTGATGTAACACTCTTGGGACCATTTGGAAATGGTCATATTCTGATGGGCAGCGGCAAGGAGAAGAACATTATAAGTGGCTGAGTTCATGAGGGGAGACCACTGCACGTGGCATGCCTTTTGTTTGGATCATGTCTTGATTCAACTTTGGCACAACTGAGTCATTTTCCACACTGTAGCACTAATAGTACATCTTCTATCAGTTACAGCTATCTCAAGGGTTACATCTAGTGTTCTATCTAACATCAGGAAAACATAACCAAGGGTTAGAGTTAAAATAAGCTTTTTTTTTTTTTAACTGTTCCAACTAACTTAGGTGCCATTGTAATGCTATAAACCCATGAGTTTTCTCCTGTTCTCAAAGTTGAAAAAGTTCACAAAAGCATTTTAGTACTAACATGATCAGGGTCTAAGTAGGTCATTGATGGTAGCTATCCTTACAATTAGATTCAGGGATAAAGAAGAATAGATAGGGGGGCACCTGGGTGGCTCAGCTGGTTAAGCCTCTGCTTTCGGTTCAGGTCATGATCCCAGGGTCCTGGGATCGAGTCCCACATAGGGCTCCCTGCTTGGCGGGAAGTCTGCTTCTCTCTCTCCCACTCCCCCGGCTCATACTCTCTCTCTCTCAAATAAATAAATAAAATCTTTAAAAAAAAAAAGAACAGATAGAGGTAGTAAATAACCATTTAACAGCTTAATTTATTTATTTTACCCATGACTTTTAGATTGCCAAAGGCAAGTCTGTCTTTGGCCCTGGCCAAGCTTAGTTGACCCGGCTACCATCCTGTTAATAGAATTTGGGATAAGTGATGCCTATAAATGCTATGAGATGTCTTGATTATGGAGCATCTAGAATCTTAATTTCTATCTGGGATGGCTCATATTTCCTCTGTGGTAAATGAGCCAATCATTGATAACTGTACAGCAGATCACTTTGCCTGTTGTGCTGGTGAAGGAAGAAATACATAAACACATTCATTTGTTCAATGGGTATTTATTTTATTTTATTTTATTTATTTATTTTTTTAAAGATTTTATTTATTTATTTGACAGAGAGACAGCGAGAGTAGGAACACAAGCAAGGGGAGTGTGAGAGGGAGAGAGAGAAGCAGGATTCCCACTGAGCGGGGAGCCTGATGCAGGGCTCCATCCCAGGACCCTGGGACCATGACCTGAGCCGAAGGCAGACACTTAATGACTGAGCCACCCAGGCGCCCCCAGTGGGTATTTATTTTAAAGACTTACTTATTTATTTTAGGAAAGGGGGTGCTGGGCAGAGGGAGAGGGAAAGGAAGAGAAGCAGATCCTCCACTGAGTGCGGAGCCCAGTGTGGGACTCGATGCAGGGCTCAATCACATGACCCTGAGATCAAGACCTGAAGATCACAACCTGAGCCGAAATCAAGAGTCAGACACTTAACTGACTGAGCCACCCAGGTGCCCCCAGTGGGTATTTATTAAATACCTCCCAAGTACCAGGTGCTGAGTAGAAGTTAATAACACAAACATGGTCCCTGCCCTCATGAAACTGACTGTATAGTGGAAGAGCGATTGCACACAATTGCAATAGTATGTGATGAGCTATATACTAGAAGTTAAGGTGTTCTTCAGGCTTAGCTAGGGCCTTGATCTAGTTTGGAGCAAAGAAAGATAACCCTAAGAAAGTGATATTTGGATCAGGGATAGGCAGTGAGAAGAGCATATTCCAACTGAAAGCATGGCAGGTTTTAAGGGACTAAAAGCTGCTTGGTGTGCCTGGAAGGGGAAGGAAACCTCAGCCGTGGAGAAATAGGCATAGGCTAAATAGTAAGAGTTTCTTAGGTTAAGGTGTTTGACTTGGTTAATAAGGGTGATGAGAAATTACTGATGGGCTTTAAGCTAGATTGTTGTGATCAGAGTTGTGCTTTATGAAGATCACTTCAAGAAAGATTACCCTGAGAGCTGTGTGGATGGTAAATGTGTAGACTAGGGAGTAAGGTCAGTGGCAAAGAGACTGGTTAGGGTGCTGTTTCAGCAGTTTGTCAGAGATGATGACCACTTTCGGGGACAGAGAAGATGGAGATAAATGGTTACTAAAGTGATATTGAGGAGGCAGATTGACAGGACTTGGTCATTAATTAGATGAGACAGAAAAGCCAAAGAGATCCTTGGATTAATGATTTGGGCTACATTGGGTAGACACTGAAGACAAGCAACATAGGGGAAATGCCTAGATAGGGAGAGAGCAAAGAAGGGCATGAGCTCACTTCTGAGCATGATGCATTGGAGGGCTTATGAGATATCAAGTAGGCTACTATCCATTAGGCAGTTGGAAAAGCAAGTCCAAACAGCAGCAGAACTGACTGGAGATAAAGATAGGAGGGTGACAAGTGCACGGATGCTCATTGAGGTTCCGCAAGTCATTGCGATTATTTGAAGTGCATAGAATGAGAAAAACAGAGGACGTATGACTGAGCCTTCAAAGAAGTATTGACATTTAAAGATCTTTTGCAAAGTGAGGATTTAAAGATAGTATTAGGTGAAAACATCTTAAAAATGTTTTTAAGGAAAAGAGGAAGGCATGCGAGTCTGACAGTTTCCTTTCTTTTTCAGCACTGATTTGCCATTTCCTCCACCTCAAGTGAAGCCATACACATTCTGAATCAGAGTCTCTTTTGTTGTGGTTAAATTGATTCTTGAACACAAACCATTTTAAAACATGCAATGAAAAAAGTGGAGAATAAAGGAAAACCAAAGCATCAAATTATCCATGGCTAAAACTTTTTGAATTTAGCGCATAATCAAAGCAGCCATAAAAGGCACTCGTGCCAACATTCAGTGATGGCCAAAGAAGGACTTTGCTTCTTTTCTCTCTTACCACTTATTTCCAATATCCTAACATTTTTTAAAATCCTTCAGAGATTCAGATCTCTTTGTATTCTCTCTCCCATCTTGATCTCACAGGTGTGTGGGAGAAACCAAGAGTAATGGCTCCCAACTTGTTCTTTAACTTCTTGTAAAAGACCTTTCACTAAATGGCAAAGCCACTCTCCTTTTTTATGTGGACAAATCCATGTCCACAAAACCTTGATTTTTGGTATGATTACAGTGGAACCCTTCCTCCTTTTTAAACACATGGTGGACCTATTCCTTATCCTGACATATCATCCAGCTTTGTTTCTGTTTTCCCCTCTGGGGAAGATAATGTGGTTTACATTCTTTTAGAAGTCTTGGACACCAAGAATGTTGAGGTCAGCCCAACTGGGGAAGTGAAGGAAAGAATGTCAGTTAACCCAATGGTGAAACCTCAGGAGTGTGCTTTGTAAAGGCCATTTTCTCTCTTTTTCTTTTTACCCCTTTGTATATTAACCACAAATAACCACCAGCCTTTCAATCAGCTTCACAAGAAGCCACCAACAAATGTTTAAAGCATCTCAACAACGTTTCCAAGAAAGTCCTGAATAAAATTGTGTTTGCATGATAACCAATATATTAGCTTTATATTTTTTACCCACTGTTCCCTCTTGATGCAAATTCTACTGAAATCTCGAATTTTGAGAAATCAGGAAATGTAGCAGAAGAAATGGTGGTGTTTTTCTAAGGTAACTTATTTTAAATAAAATAAATGGTTGCTTAGACAGAAGAAAGGTCAGGGAATGAGAGACTTCATGCCTTCCAAAGTAATTGGACATTAGTGTGTTTTAGGAGCAATTCTCACTGAGTGTAGAGAAATACCTTTCTTTTAAAAATTTAGAAAACGTTTTAAAAATTTCTTTGGATTTTTTTTGACCTAATGATTATTCTTTTTTTAATTTTTAATTTTTATTTTATTTTATTATGTTATGTTAATCACCATACATTACATCATTAGTTTTTGATATAGTGTTCCATGATTCATTGTTTGTGTATAACACCCAGTGCTCCATTCAGTATGTGCCCTCTTTAATACCCATCACCAGGCTACCCCATCCCCCCACCCCCCTCCCCTCTAGAACCCTCAGTTTGTTTCTCAGAGTCCATAGTCTGAGAAAAAATTTCTTTGGATTTAAAGCCTTAGGAGATTTGGGAAGAAGGGAAGCAAAAGCCCAACAGAGAAGATTAACATTGAGGATGTTGTTCCCAGCAGATTTTATTAGTGGTTTTTGTTTGTTTGGTTGGTTGGTTGGTTGGTTGTTGGTTTTTTGGGGGGGGTTTTTTGTTTGTTTGTTTTGGTCAAAACTTGGGGATTTACTCAACACAATATTAAAACTCTCATTTGGATTTGGGCAAAACACACAAATGTACTCACATATACCCACATATATAAAAGTCCTTTCTTTTCCTTTAGGAGATATTTTTAATGCTATCCAGCAAAGATTGTGAATAACATGTAAATAACCAGCATAGGATGGTATGAGAAAAATGATACAGGATTTTGAGTATTTTTATAGAAGCATCTGCTCCTTATACACCTGGCCTTTCTTTTGAGGCATATTTCCATGTACTGTGTCACATGTTCTAAAATTCCTTTGTTATTCATGCCATAGAGATTTTCATGGGTTCACAGATTGTGCATGGGTGTATAAGTTAGTGTGAAGATAGTTAAGTAAAGGAATAGACAAAGGGAAAGCAAAGTAATTCACTTGAAATCCAGAGACCTTTACAATGCTGAAAAGTAAGTAAAAGCAGATGTTGCAAAGTTTAGAAAATCAAGACATTATTTTCCTGTTTCCATTGAATTTTTTTAAACACATTATAAATAAGCTTTGAAGTAATACAAAGTCCTCTGTTTGTTTTGCTGATAGCATCTTTTGTGAAAAACTTTATCAATGCTTGTTTAAGTTATAGACTAAATGATATCTCAGTTGGTGAAAGAACTGACTGTATCTGCTGGCAAATACAATGCTACAATGCTGAAATTATTTACAATGTCTGAGTAACTTAGATGTCTATTTGATTAGATCTTTGGGGTTTAATGTTAAACAGCTCAAATATTTTATGCTATGAGAATTCAAACATGGAAAACCCCAATATTTCATTATTCACACACTTGACATTTAATTTTATATTTTATGAAGACTTTATGTTACTCTGCAATAGAGAGAATTTGGTCTATTAATCTTTAGAATTATTCTGAAAAGAATAGCATATGAATTTGAAAATAAGGCTATCTATGCTGCATTCTTCCCTTCCCCCTCCCCCATTCTCTAATACATACTCATATTAAACTTCTAAAAGTCTTACAATGCTGTCTGTAGATATGAACTGTCATTCTTCAGATTTGCTTCTAAAACTTAATATCTAGAAGAGCCCAGGGGAGAGTTCATAGCCAGAGCAAGGTGTTTGCTCGCTCAGGGAAGCTCTAGGACAGGTGCCCATCCTCACATGCTCCCACTGACCCTCATCATTTAGAGGCACTGAATGTCCTCCAGCTGTTAGAGAATATCCTGGGCTCAAAACTGCATCCCTGCTGAGGATATATTCAGGGTCTAAGCCAATTCTGGAAATGATTGGCTGCTAAAATATGGAACAAGGGAAATCAGTTCCTATCAACGACATAAACCATCATCTGTCTGTTATTACATTCACTCAGCTGGGTCACATATGACCCAGTAAGCAAATTACCACCCTATATATCTTGAATCTGCATGTTCATTTGACCACCATGTGGACATGGGAAAACAAAGATAATCTAGGCTGTCTTCTCTTTATTTTGTTTCTTTTAAATATGTCTTTTTTTTTCTGCATCTATAAGTAAAATGCTTATAAAATTTCAAAAATTACATAATATAGAAAGCTCAAGTCCCCAGTGGTGGCCTTCTGCCCTCCCCACCACTTGATACGTTGCGAACAGTTTGGTATGTATCAATTACTTCTTAATCATTAATGAGATCTTCTATTGTTAATACTGTACTAATACAACTGTGGCCTTTTAAAATTAATTTAAGTGAAAAATGATTTGGATCAAAAAAAGTCTCTAAAGGTAGATAAAATTTAAGTGAGGAAAAATAAAGCAGTCTTTTTCTGTTATTTATGTTTCAACTTCTTTCAGGAAGCATTGAAACAGCTTACAGTAAAAACTAGGACAAAGGAAAAATACAACTAAGAACATTTATAAAGTATAAATGAGAAAGAAAGAGGAATTATTTAGAGAAGAGGAGAAATGTTAAGACATGCTAGTGGTAGAAAGCTATACCATTTGATATAAAACATTGCACAGAGTTTCAAAGTGGTCTTTCTAGTCTTACTGGGATGCAAACAAAACAAAACAAAACAAAACAGAAACAGTTCGTTTAAGAAGAACTTGCATGGGAAACCTTCATCTATGGTCAAAATGTGTCCTGCATGGTGTCCATATAATTAACAATGCTGCTTTCAGGCAGGGACGATGGTCACACAACTTTGTGTTTCTGGGACCTAGTGTCATGCTGTCCAGTAGCAGGCCCTAAACACATTTTATAGAACAGCAAATGAATGAAACAGTGAATGAAGGAATGAGCGACACAGTTTTTGTTTGCCCATTAACTTTAAGGGCATAATGTTCAGTTCACTCACTTTTTTAAAACAAATATTGAGTGCCTAGTGGCACAGTTTTAGGTGTTATAAATACTGAGGTGTGTAAGACAGTTTGTGCCCTCAGAGAGCTTATAATCTAGTGGGGCAGATAGATAAGTAGAAAAAACAGCTATAATATGGGAAATCAAATAGACAAGTTCATGGTGCTGTGAGAGCTCAGAGGAAGAGTAGCTAATTCAGGGAAGTGGGAGAGTTGCAATCCTTTACAGGGAAGCAATTCTGCGGGATGTATAGAGAGAGACATGGTTGCAGTATGTAGCTTCCTGGTGGTTGATCTGGCCTAAAACAGGGATAACGCTTAGGCTCTTAAAGAGCGACTGACATATATGATCCTCTTGACTATCTGATGTTTCAGGTGGGATTTGAACCATTAGCAGAATGGTTAAAGTTCTTTTAATTCTCTAACATTGAAGTTACTAGCAAGTATCTGAGGAAGAAGTATTCCAAGCTTTAGACTGAAGGAAAGTTCCCTGCTAAGCATTAGGTAATATTGTAAATCCGATGCATCAGTCTGGTCCCAAGTGGACATGGCACATTTGAAACAGCAAAACCAAAGAGAGATTGATGGAAGAACTATTGACAAAACTGGACATGTTTAAAGAACCAACGAGAGAGTGCTCATCCAGGACCAGGCAGCAATGGGAAGCCATTATCATCCTGGCAGCAGTTGAAGCAGGAAGAGAAGGCTGTCTTACAGGAGCTGTGGCCTTAACTAGCGGAACCCAATTAGAAGCCATGCTTGGAGAGGAGAGGGCTGGGCAAATGAATACTCAGTCCTCTCTCCCCTCTTCCCTTTGAATTCTTGTAGGTACCTCCCATTGGTTGAACCCAACTGGGAGGCAGAAGGCAAAAGGGAGTACAGTTGAATCAGTCCTTAGAAATCAGCCTCCTGGGAAGAAAGCCAGGTAAAAAGTGGAGAAGAGTGGATCTAGAGAGGCAAATGAAGAATATCTAGCATAACTGAGGATCTGATTTCTGATTCCATCAGTGGAGAACTGTCCAATCTCATCCAATAACAGTTGTAAATTATAGGTTATGAAATATAGAAAACATCGTTTTCGATTCTAGAAAAGAGTACCAAATCATAAGAAACAAGCTTCTTGTGTGTGTGTGTGTGTGTTGTGGGGGGAGGCTGGGTGGCTCAGTCAGTTAAGTGTCCGATTCTTGATTTCGGCTCAAGTCATGATCTCAGGGTCATGAGATCAAGCTCAGTGTCAGGCTCCGCTCTGGGCTTGCAGCCTGCTTGAGATTCTTTCTCTCCCTCTCCCTGCCCCAGAAAAGAAAAAAAAAAAAAAACAGAAACAACCTTCTTCTTTTCTTTTTTTCTCCTTCCTTCCTTCCTCCCTCCCTCCCTCTCTCTCTTTTTCTTTCTTTCTTACGTCCTTTCTTTCTTTCTTTTTAGAGAGGGGAATGGGGAAGGGGGTGGGAGGGGCAGAGGGAATGGAAGAGAGAGAATCTTATGCAGGCTCCACACCCAGCAGGGAGCCCAGTGCGTGGATCGATCTCATGACCCTGAGATCATAACCTGAACAAAATCAAGAGTCAGACACTTAACCGACTGAGCCACCCAGGAGCCTTGTACTGATTTCTTGTTTTAGTAATATTTCCAGAATGGATTCTTCTTATGACTCTCTTTGGTTTATAGTCAACTAGAAGCCTTACTTCAGATAAAGCCCCTCTTGCCCCCTATTTCTGAGCATGGGAGGCTATTGACAGTGAGGCAATTTTCCAAAATTCTTCACTAATTTGAAGCTGCCTTTGAACAGCCTGAGAATATGTGGGAATCAGATCATGGGGCCGGATGAAGAGTGATCTGTAAATTTGGGATTGATCTGAGAAAAATATGAGAATGAAAATACTGTATTTCATAGATTTTGAGATACATTTTCACCCACACTTTAACATCTCTGAAATCAGGATGTATTTTACAATTGCTGTAGTCTTACAAATAACTAGCAGCATTTTTCTTCTTTAGTGGCACATAGAAACAGTGGTACATTTAATGGTCGATGGCCTCTTGGAGTAGTTAAAAAACTGAACGTTGAAAAGACATGTATCATATGATCTCACTGATACGAGGAATTCTTAATCTCAGGAAACAAACTGAGGGTTGCTGGAGTGGTGGGGGGTGGGAGGGATGGGGTGGCTGGGTGATAGACACTGGGGAGGGTATGTGCTATGGTGAGCGCTGTGAATTGTGTAAGACTGTTGAATCACAGACCTGTACCTCTGAAACAAATAATACATTATATGTTAAAAAAAAAAAAAAAGAAGAAGAAGAAGAAGAAGATATTAGGAAGGGAAAAATGAAGGGGGGGGAATCGGAGGCGTAGACGAACCATGAGAGACTATGGACTCTGAGAAACAAACTGAGGGTTCTAGAGGGGAGGGGGGTGGGGGGATGGGGTAGCCTGGTGATGGGTATTAAAGAGGGCACGTACTGAATGGAGCACTGGGTGTTATACGCAAACAATGAATCATGGAACACTACATCAAAAACTAATGATGTAATGTATGGTGATTAACATAACATAATAAAAAAGAAAAAAAAGACATCTGTAAATATAATTCAGGTATTTCTCTATCTTGAGCAACCAGAATGTATCTCTGGCACTAGATTATAACCCAAGAAAGCTGAAAACTAGTTAATTACTAGTTAATGTAATGATAATTTTGTAATGAGTACCAAAAATACTGAATTAAAAAACGTTCTGAAGCTACATTCTGCCTTAAGAGTTTTTTCCATTTATGAAGTCTTTAATGGATGGAGGAATAGAATAATGGCTGCATGTGAGCCAGGCATTTACCTTCTTTCCTATAAAGTAATTGAAAAGGAATTGTCTACATGGAGTTTATATAAAAAGGGGAATTGGAAATTGATAACCTAACTGTTTAGCATTTTCCAGGTCTTTGAAAAATAGTATCTGATGGACACATGTTGTCTTGTAATGACACTGATGTATTCTGCATTAGGATTAATGTAGCATATTTTTTATTTTTATCAATACCATGTAAACAACTTTGCTTTTTTTCTATACTTGCCAAGAAACCTTCGAATTAGCTTTCTGGAGGATTTATGCCCTTGAAGATCTGTTGGATGTTTTGTAAATGGGTAATCACTTTGGAATGTGGCTTAGTATGAGCACAGACAGACAAATATCCTAGTCTCTTTCTTCTTTACCATTTGTATGGTCACTGTACTTTAGCTTGTCTCATAAAATTATTTCAAAATTCTCCTTTCATAGAAACTCTCAATATTTCAGAGCCTTTTTTGAAGAGGCCTTCCCCTGGAAAGACTGATGTTGCAATTTGTCCAGTGGAGAAGTCAGTCCGGAATTAAGAGGTGAATCCGATAAGGGCAGCTTACTTCTGACCTCTACACCCTATCTTCACTGACAAGCACTGTTTCACCCAAAGCCCTTCTTGATTCCAGTGTATGTGGTGATTTCACAAGTATCCTAATCATTTCCAGGCTTGCTTATAAATTGTTTTAGAATAAACAATCTTTGTACCTCATTATGCACTGCACCAGGAACATGGTGTGCAGTTCTGGTCAGCTGCCCTCAATGAAGACATGATTGAAGTGAGAGGGTCCAGAGAAAGTTAGCTAACATGGGCAAAAGAATAGACTTCTAGATTGATTAATTGGCTTAAATTTAATTCATTAATTAAATATTTTTCTGAGTGCAGCATAAAAAGAGGAGGGCTCTATAAAGGAACAAGGCTGAAAGAGGAGATATGATTAAAATCTATAAAACTGTGAAATCTATGCTTTTCTTATTTATTGAATCCTGGTATACTAGAACTCAGGGCACTCTCAGAAGCTTGAAAGAGGTCTACAATGAATAGAAACTTGTGGAATGCATTATCCAAGATGTGTGCAGATTGAAAATATAAACAGATTTATTAAAAGTTTAGGTAGGTAAGCTCGTAAACAGGTTAGGGAAACAATAACATTTTGGGGTATGTCTACAACTCTTGAAGGAAATTAGACATATTCCTCCACCATACTTGCCTCAGTGTGCCCATCAGAGAAGGGTTATTATGGTGAATGGGTCATGGGTAGGATATATATTGGAGTCTGGCTAGGCAGGTAAGGCAAGTGCCAAAATGTGGAAAAACTGGACTCACTGAATTATCCAAGTTCCAAAGCCATGTAAATAAAACAACTGGATGTGAATTCTTGGGGCATTCATTGTGGACAGCCTCTGAAAGAGTGTACCTTGTACGCTGGAAACGTCCCATCTTTGTTATCAGAGGAGCATACAAGAAGGTGCATATGTTGGACACAGTCAGAATTAGGGGTCATGTAACCTTCTGTTTCATAGACCACCATGTTGCTTGTGTCAAGCCTTTTTTGTGCAAAGAACCAAGGTTTTGTCGTAATTAATGCATAATAAATGAGACCCAGCCATATATATAAAAAAAGAAATAAAAGTTTCCTTTAAGCTATATCCTTTTAAAATGTTCCTGGAAAAGGGCCTCTATTCTTTTATTTAAAACAAAACTGGAAATGTGGTAGAAATATTTTTGTAGTAATTTTTTTTTTTACAAATGAGTTTTATTGGCATTCTTTGTTGTCTCTCCCAGTATGAATTAGTTCCTTACATGATTTACTTCTGTTTTCAACGAAGAAGGCTGAAACTCATTTAAATTAAAACAGCCTGCAGTTCTATTAGGATGCATGTGGTACTGTTTCTCACCTTCTATCTTCACTGATGATAATAATATATTTTTTCTTTCACAAATTTGCTGGCATGTTTTAAAAGGATTTCTCCACATGTGTTCATAAGCACATATTTGTACACACATGAGGGAAGAGGCATTTACAAATTATGAGGCATAATCTATTATTGCCACAGATTCTTCATAGTATATCACAGCCAAGTAATGCTCGCAGCATTTTATCTCATGAGATGGTGGATACAGATGGGTGCTCTTGAAAACCATCTCCCTGATTGTGAAAAAGGATCAACTAATATGATTATATATTTAAGTATGATAAATAGTAATGAGAAATACCTTAAGTTGTCTTTTGGGTTGTTGTTCTTGTTGTTTTGTTTTCTTAAGAAGACTTGAATTGCTTTACTTAGCTCCTGATGTTTTGGAAGTCTCAAGAATTATAAGAAAATATAAGATTGTGCTTATAGATCTTTTTCTACCATATTATTTTTTCATGGCGTTCTTATGTCTTTTACATGGGGTGTACATATTAGGTGTTAATAAAAAGTCAGTGCCTATGCAATGCATTTTTCAACTGAGGACGATGTTTTGTAACTAAGTGGGCAAATAAATTACACTGAATATTAACATCTGGAAGCATTTTTGCCAGGCGAGTGACTACATGGGTTTAAATCAATTAACGCAATTAAATCACACCTAAAATTTGATACTAAATGATTTCAGTATAGCTATGTGATGCAATTATACAATTGTATTAATATGAAAGAATGCAACCAAAACTGAGAGAGTAGAATATACAGTTGGCTTTTGAACAACATGGGTTTGAACTGCGCAGGTCCACTTATACATGGATTGTTTTCAATAAATACAGCATAGTACTGTAAATGTATTTTTCTCTTCCTTATGATTTTCTTAATAACATTTTCTATTCCCTAGCTTACTTTACTGTAAGAATATAGTTCATAATACATATAACATAAAAAATATGTGTTAATTGACTGTTTATGTTATTGGTGAGGTTTTCAGTCAACAGTAGGCTATTAGGAGTTAAGTTTTTGGGAAATCAAAAGTTATATGTGGATTTTCAACTGTGTGGGGTGGCAGGGTGGTTGGCACTTCTAACCCTTGTGTTGTTCAAGGTCAGCTGTATAACTTTCTAAAACATTCATTTAATGAAAAATCTGCAAGTAAAATCATACCTTAATTTGTTGTAGTGTTTTTATAGTTTAAGAAACGCTTTATTGTACATTATTTCATTTGGCCCACAGAGAACTCTATGTGAATCATCACTCCCACTTTATAGACAGAGAAAAGCACTTCCATCAACATGACAAAAAAATCTAATATCTCCCTTTCCTCAGGCTCTCTTCTCTATTCCATTTACCACATGCCTACCAGAGTAACCTTTCTCTTGCTGAAAATCCTTTGATGAATCCCCATTGCCAGTATATTCATGTCCACTAAGTGGTGATTTTGAGCCCTTTATTCTCCTGTGCCTACCCATGTTCAAGCTCAGGGGTTGGAAACTTCTGTCAGGCACTGAATAGCAAATATTTTATATTTATGCACTATATGTTTCTGCCACAGCTACATAACTGTTGCTGTAGCATGAAAGCAGTTATAGATAATATTTAAACAAATGAGAATGACTGTGTGGTCAGCCAGATTTACAAAAACAGGTGGTCAGCCAGATTTGGCCTGCAGGCCAGTTTGCCAACCACTAGTTTTATAATACAATCTCTTAGAATGTGGGAAAAAACTGTCAGAAGTTCTATTCATATATTTTTAATCCCATCCTTTTTTAATTTTAATTTTTGCATGTATTTTATATTATATATAATTCACTATGCTTTACATGTATTCAGAGCATATGCTTAATTTAATTATTACTGATAGGATTTGTATTTGATAAAGTTGAGGGATTAACTCTCTGCTCCACCAACCCACACCCAAGCTTCTGGCAATTCTCTGGACATACCAGACTATTTCTTGCCTCTCTGCCTTTGTTCATGCTTTCCTTTCATGTATTTAGCACTCTTTTTGCTTGTTATTCTTTCTTGCATCTCAGACCTGCCTCTCTGGCATCCCTTTCCTTGAAGTATATCCTTCTGAAATTCCTTTAGCTACGGTTTACTAGAGGAAAAATCTCTTTCTTTACCTGAAAACAACTTTATAATAAATACTTTTGCTGGGTATAGAATTCTATGTTGGTGATTTTCTCTCAGCACATTGAGATTGTAATTCCACTGTCTTTTGGCTTTCGTTATTGTTTTTGTCAGCTGTCAAACTTCTGTTGTGAAAGTAGTCTGCCCTTTTTTTCTCTGAATAATTTCTTCTGCCCTATTTTCTAGTGTACTAATTTCCCCCTCATCTATGTCTACATTGATGTGGAATCCATTTATTGAGGTTATTTTTTAGCCTTTCTATTTGGAAATAACTTAAAATATTTAGAACTTATGGATAAGGTGCAAAAATAAAAACAGTGCAGAGAATATTTGCACACTCTTTGCCCAGATATACCTATTATCAAGATTGTACTCCATCTGCTTTATCATTTGTGCTCTCTCTTCCTGTCTATGTATAACTTTAATATAACCTGTATGTCATAATTTATATATATATATATATTATATATGTAAATAATTTTTTTCTGAAACATTTGTGGGTAACTGACATACATCATGGCCCTTTACCTCTGAGTACTTCAATATTTATTTCTGAAGAATAAGGATATTTTCATGTAATTACAGTAAGTCATCAATTTCAATAATTTTTTATGGGATAAATTTAAAGTTAACAATTAGAAACTATTGCTACAGTGCTTTTATCTAATCTGCCAAATTTAATTTTTCAGTTGACTCAGTAATATCTTTTATAGTATTTTCCCCCCTCCCGTACAGTAGAGTTAGATACTACATTTAGTTGTCATGTCTTATAAGCCTCTTTTAATCTGGAACATTTCCTTAGTTTTTCTTTGTTTTTTTTTTTAGAAGACCATAGCCCTCATACTTAACTTTTAAAAATAGAATATTCCTAACTTGGAGTTTGATGTTTCCTCATGATTTGATCCAATTTATGCATTCTTGGCAAGAATACTAAATCAATGATACTGTGTCTTTCTCAGAGTATCACATCTGGAGGTGGCAGTATTAATTTTGATCAGTCAATTTATCCATTTTCTCTTCTGTTTACTTACTTTTTTCTCTTCTCTTGCAACTAATAAGCAGTTTGTGAGGTAACATTTTAAGTCATACAAATAGCCTGCTCCTGTGAGAGGGAAATGAGGAGTTGCCATTCAGGTGGTGTAAAGTTTTAGTTATTCAAGACAAATAAGATCTAGAGATCTGCTGTATAACATTGTGCCTATGGTTAACAATATTGTATTGTAAACTTAAAAATTTTTGAAGAGATTAAATCTCATGTTAAGTGTTCTTACCTCAATAAAAAAAAAATATATGTATATAAAAGATAACAAAATCAGGTAAATAAGTTAGCTGTGCATGCAAAAACAAATAGGCAAAAACAATAAACCCAAATATCCTGTTTCTTATAAAAATGTCCCCCTAGATTTAGCATTCAGTGATGATTCTTGCCAGATCTAATCTTTACTACAATTGTTGCAAAAACTGTTCATTTAAAATTAATTTTATTTTCCAATTCCAAAGATCTGTCTGATTCTTTTCAATTTGCTAAGGTTATATTTTGATATTTTCCCTTTCCTTTTAAATTTTATCCCATTTTTTCTTTATTTCTTTAAGTACACTAAGAATAACTGTTTTATAATATATGTCTAATGATTCAATATCTCAAGTCTTTGAGGCTCTTTTTCTGCACTCCACAGTTTCTGCTGGATCTTGCTTCATGGTACCTTTTTTCAGTGATACGGATTTGGTCTTCAAATTCAATCTAAGGCCATCGTATGGTTAAACATCTCAGGGACTATTCCTGCTAATATGCTCAGGAAGGGACAATTTTCTTACAGTCCCCTGGGGTAGGGGATAGGTTAGGGCAAGTTTACTTCTAGATCATCCTTTCCCTGCAGGTGTAGCCCTTTGGAGAAAGAGTTTAATGTAGGAATCTCTTCAATTTGTCTTTCCACCTTATGGGACGTGAGCTTTGGTTTTGTTTTCTCTCACCCTGAGAGGTCTACAAATGAAAACTCAGACTTCCCTAACTGACAAATGTCCTGGAGCAAAAACAACTACAGAGCTGTGTTCACCTCTCCGAGCTCCTGCTTGACTTAGATTTTAGCCTAGTTATTCCATATTTTCTTCTCAGCTTTTTAATGGTTTTAAGAAGATATTTTTGTATATTATCCAGTATTGTTGTTTTCATTGAGAAGACTAGTTTGAATAAATTGGGCTTCCATATTCCCCCATGCTATAATCTCTACATTAAGTGTTTTCCTTTACCTGTTCTGTCTCCCAAAAACCCCTTTAAATTTAATATCTTAGTTCAAGTGTCACCTCCTCCATAAAGATGTTTCTGAACAAATCCCTCCCCCAAGATACAATAGTTTATTTTTTTATTCCAGCGTGCCCCAGCAAATATATTGCTTTGTTACATGGTTGGTTTCTTTTGCCTTTCTGTCTGTCTCTTCCAAAGATACCATAAGTTCTTAGAGAGTAGATACCATATCTTACTCATTTTTGTATCCAGAGGACCTGGTTTTATGGTGGTTTGTAATAGACCCATAGTAGATGTTTGTCAAATGAAAGAATGAAAGCAGATCCAACTTTCCAATTGACTGTACTCTGAGAACTGGTGTGTCTTATTTGTTTTTGTGTTTTCAGTGTCTAGTACAGTATCTGTCATGTA
This sequence comes from Phoca vitulina, assembly GCF_004348235.1. Classification (NCBI taxonomy): domain Eukaryota; kingdom Metazoa; phylum Chordata; class Mammalia; order Carnivora; family Phocidae; genus Phoca; species Phoca vitulina. Next base: position 13,048,259 of record NW_022589710.1, on the reverse strand, counting down.
CTAGTTGTCTTAATAACTATTTGTTGACAGAAGTTTTTTTTGTCAACATGGAATTGAGATAGGCTAAGGGACAGAAGCCATGGGACACAAGCAGGTTAATTCATAGAATGGGGTATTGGTGATGATTGTAGCAATAGTGGTAGAATTACTGTGAGTCCTGAAAGGACACTATCTGGTTTGTCTAACCAAACAGAAGCAAATTTGGAATTTTGGGGAATGTATAATTCACAGTTATTCAGAGATATGGACTAGAGAGGAAGATCCAGATAGAAGGCATAATTGAAGCAGCTCCAGCCTTAGAAAAGGTAGATGGTGACACTCAGTGGCACAAGTAGAGGTGTGTCAGGAAAGGTCTTCTTTGGCTTGCATTCTGGTCTTTTTTTTAGAGGGGTGGGGAGACCACAAACTAGGGGCTGGGGGAGGGGCAGAAGGAGAGGGAGAGAGAGAATCTTATGCAGGCTCCATGCCCAAGGCAGAGCCTGATCTCATGACCCTGAGATCATGACCTGAGCTGAAATCAGGAGTTGGACACTTAGCTGACTGAGCCACCTAGGCGCCCCACATTCTGGTCTTAAGATCTGATTGTTGTGTGGGACTATTCTGTGCTTTGAGCAATACATGGGCCAATTTTTAGGGCGAGCAAACTTCTTTTGTGTTAGCTATTACAATGAACATGAAATTTTTTGGCTGGAGGTTTTACTTCCACCAGGTCTGCTTTTAAGCTTCAGAATTTGGCTCCTCTTAGCCTGACTCACCTGACTGCCCCTTTCCAATAAGTGCCAGTCAAGCTGAAGTGTCCCCAGATCCACAGTAATTGCTGCTCCCGGGCCTCCCTCCAAAACACGTTCCCCAATGTGTGCCTTTGTTGTAATGTTTCCAGTTATAATGATTCCAGTATGCTTTTTTCTATGTCTACTCAGAGTTCAAGGCTCAACTAAAACTCAACTCTGCTAAGATACCCTCTGTATTACTCCAGCCCATTGACTAAACTCCTATAGATTAGCTGTACCCTCAACATTCTGCATTTAATTAAATATATTCAATTTTGTTATGCTCCTTAATTATTTTCTAAGGGTTACTCCTCTGTCCTAGGATTGATTGTTGGCTCCCTAAAGACTATCGTGTTCACCCTGGTGGGCCATTGATCTAGTTGTGGTACTGGTTAGACACTTAAGAAATACTTGTCGGGGCACCTGGGTGGCTCAGTCATTAAGCATCTGCCTTCGGCTCAGGTCATGATCCCGGGGTCCTGGGGTTGAGTCCCGCATCGGGCTCCGTGCTCTGTGGGAAGCCTGCTTCTCCCACTCTCACTCCCCCTTGCTTGTGTTCCCTCTCTCACTGTGTCTCTCTCTGTCAAATAAATAAATAAAATCTTAAAAAAAAATATTTGTTGAACTGCTGAGTATAGATAGAGAGCATCCCCACATCTCTTAAATCATCCTGTCCCATATGTGATAAAATCTCAGAGAATTCTAGGAGTTGGATTGAATGAGGGTCCTTTTTGCTTTGTTTTATAATCTTTGTTTTATAGAAATATGAGAGGATATCATGTGGTTTGTCCAACTTCTGGCATTTATAGATGTAAGTCTGGGAGCGACACAGCCAGAATTACAATCTAAGCATGATGACTGCAGTTTAGGACTTACTCTTGTCATGACTCTTCTGCAAAAACAGGCGTAGCATCATTTACCGGATACTAGGTAACGTATCGTGGGGATATGGTGTTGGTTTCCTTTCCTAACTTCCAATGCCTATAGAATTTGGTTTAAATCAACACATTGGTGTAAGTTATACCAATTGGATTTGTTTAATTCCTATGTAGTTAAAATTAAAGAGTCACCAAAACAAAGTATTTCATTACTTCTGTTCTGTTTACAGGTTCTTTTCAGTGTTTTATTTAGACTGTCACAGCTACTCTGTACATAGCAAAACCTATCAGTGGATTATTGTACATGGGGTTTCTGCAGGGGGGCCGTGCTGTTCGGACCATTTTCCCATGGAAAGTTCTGCCAGCCCTTATAGTGCCCTGGTGCTTTAAGTCTTCTTTTGGAGGTGGCCTTCCCTTAGGCGGTCATTCTGAAGAGCCTTTCAAGAACCTGAAATGTTGCCATTGGAGCGTTTCCCAGAAGGAAATTGAACCACAATTTTTTGAAGTGCAGAGAACTCTCTACCAGGAGTATGTCATGTGTCTAGACATATTCTGATGTGTTTTTCATTACAATAATGCAATAACATGGGCTGCACCAAATGATAGGGTAAATTCATTAAGACTGTTTTCTTGTCCATTTCTTTCACAACACTCGGTGTAAAGGACACTATGAACTATAAGCTACCTATGTGTAGCATCTGCCTTGTTTTCTTTCCCTTCTAATCTCTTTATACTTAATTTTTTCTTTGTGTATTTTTTTTTTTTTGCTCCTCACTTTTCTGAGTAGAAAAATAAGAGTTTATCAATTCTACTATATTTCTCAGCTGATTAGAGAGAAAAAAAAAATCAACCTGAGCTGACTAATAGAGAGCCAGGGAATTACAAATAAATCAGTAGTTACATAAGGGAAGGAATGAAATTTAACTAAGGAAATTGGGATCTCTGCTGCCATGAAGAAAATAAATGAGACAATGTAGAATCATTATAAGAAGACTGGGTGGTCTACAAGAAAGAGGGCAGATTGTGCAAACTGACATTTGAGGAATCAGCTTGAATGTTGTTGCTTGGGACTAGTGCTGTTCATTTGTGTCATAGCACAATGTGCTTTCTTTGTGGAAGAGTTGAGGAGCCGTGGCAGACAGGAGAGGCTCTGAAATATAGGAGGGAGCTTAACCTCCTTGTCTCTGAGGTGTGCTTCCTATTTAGAATGGAAAGTTCAGGGACCCTCACCATTAGAATCTCCCTGGAATCCCAGCTGGACTGTCTTTGCTCCAGCAGGGACAAGAGCACACCTGCAGAGAGAGGGCTTTCTTTTCCAACCACCTGCATTCACTTCCTTGAGTGTACTGTGGTTCCAGGGATGGCCACCACCCGCTACCGGCTTCAGTTACAGTGATAAGTAAGGGCTCTATTGGGCGTCGCCTGGCTCAGGCTGCTCTCTGTGGTTTGGATTTCTGGTACCATTGTCTTAACCCACTGAACTTCCCGGTTTCTGGGCTCTGTCCTACTTTTTTACCTCAGGATCCTTTGCTTCTCCTCACCTTGTCTAACTTGCTGAATTCTACTCTCTGTTTTTATTTCTGACCACAAGTAATCATGTTTGCCCATGTAATTGTTTCCTGTTTTCTAAATGTTGGGGATGTGGAGTCTGTGTTCCTAGGTTGCAAACTGGTGGGCTGTGGGCCAAATCTGACCTGCGGCTATGTTTCGTTTGCCACATCCAGGGTTTATTTACATTGTGTGTGTGTGTGTGTTTAACTGAATCAGTTGCTAATATTTTTTAAAAATTGGAAGATTTCACATTAAAGTCTGGATTTCTGATGTCCCTTGAAAAACTGAGATTTGGCAACCAATGCCTGGAACAACAGTGTATCAGTCTCTCTTTTTAGTTCTTTGTAGTTTACACCATGCCCTATTTTTCTCATGGTTGTTATTTTTTAAAAATACAGGAAAGAGAGAAATGAAATATTTCTTTTATCCTAGTATTTGTAAATGCTTTTCTAACAAGAGATCCTTCAGTCTTGTTAGCTGCCTGAGTCCCTTAAAAGTTCTTCAATTTGTAACCACTACTTAGACCTTGCTGCTTTGCAGCTTGCTAGGTGTTGGCCCCAAATTTGGATCCGGACTGTTGCTTGGTGCTCTTCTGATTTCTATACCCACTCCACCAATGCCCTCCCCTGGCCACCCCCGACTAGCTAATAATGGCCATACCTAGGGGTGGCAGTATTGGAAGATGGCATTTCAGATGCCAGATTGCATCTACACAGGACCATATTCATACTCGCTAATTCTATGAAGAATTCCACTATAGAAGGTGATGCTTGCACGTGTGCCTTTGTCGTCATTTTCTCCCAGTAGTAAACACCAAAGAATCTATTCCTCATGCTTTGTTTTTTGTTTGTTTGTTTTACTTGTTTGCTTTCTTGTTTGTTTCAGTTAATCTCTCCTAAATGGAATTATTGCTATTTTTAAAAATACAGTTCTACTTTGTATAACTCCATGTGTTATCTGGAGGCCCAGTCTAGAAACAATATGCCTCAGAAGGAGAGGAAGAATAATTTGAGTGATAATATGTATCATAGTAACATATTAAAAGGTAACATATATATATATATATATATATATATATATATATATATCACATAATAATTAACCAATACATAGTAGTTAATAGTGCAGACTCTGGAGCCAGACTCTTTGGATTCATATTCTTACCCTGTCACTGTCTAGTTGAATGTACCCATGGACAGGTTACTTAACCTTTGGACTCAGTTTCTTCATCTATAAAATGGTGATAATGACAGTGTATACTTCATGCTGTTGGGATAAGGGTTAAAGCTGTTATTTATAAATCACCTGCCACTTAGTGTATACTTGTAAATGTTGGCTACTACTGTTATTTCAATGTCTCCTATGTGGTAGGCTCTTGTGTTAGATACAGAGATAAATAAGACATGATCCTTACCCTGAAGAAGCTCATGGTTTAATATATGAGGAGATACTTAACATGGGAATAACCACAGATGCATTCAAGTTACAACAGTGACCAGAGAAGAGGGGACTCTTATCTGGAGAGATTGTGGACAGCTTCATGGAAATGTTTAACCTTTTTTGAGAGAAGAATTCTTGAGAGAATAATTTGAAGGAGAAGTCAGGGGTCACCACTAGTTCAGATACCACTCACATTTATTTGATCCAAGAGTGCAAGGCCAAGTAAGGCTCTCAGGAACAGACCAACAAATGGTGCCAGTTTGTACATTCCTCTGAGTGGAAAGTGTTGGTCTCCAGAACAACCATCAACCTCAGCAGAGCTTGACTGCAAATGTGACAGGCCCTCAAATGATCTTGCTGTGGCCTTTAAACCCTACTGTCCCCAAATCCAATCAGAACTTCAGATATTGTTACTGTGCAGCATCTGTCTAGACCTGATAATACTCCTTTCTACCAGTGACATCAGAATACATGTACCCTAAAACCAGAGGAAGCCTTAGATATCATCTGGTTCAATCCCTTCATCTTACAGCTGAGAACATTAAAACTCATGGAGGGAAAGCAACTTTAACTAAATGATTGATTACTATATCTGACAGGCCTGGACCCAAAAGACATATTGAGCAGCCTTTATTATTTCATGGAAATGATATAAAACAAAGATTGCCCCTGAAGGTCTACTTTAACAATAGCATACACAGGCTGGTCAAATGAGTTGTATCTTCATGAACTTAAAGTCTACCAAAAAGTGAGGATCACCCTAATGGTAGTTGAGATATAAGGGCTTTGTGAGGTAGTATAGATTATGTTTTTCATCATTAAATTTCTCACCCTTAATAAATATTGCTGAGTTGACTTTGAAAGATTTGATTGAATTGTTTGGATATTTTAGTAAGTATGGAGAATAATTTGTCATTGATATGCTTCATTTTTCAAATTATTTAATAAAATTTTAAAAGTTTTAGATGAATAGACTGTAGTTCTACTGTGATTTGAGTCTGGGAAATTTCTGGCCATAGGATCTCATGAACACATTCCAAATTCAAATTGCACGGATATGATCATTGCTTCATGGGTAGAAAGCTGTTCATATGCCAAACATAAAATGCAGACCATTCCAGGCACCATGAGGTTTGGCTGAAGGTTCATCTGTGCAGTCTGTGTGGGTATCTGGGTTCTCAATCTTAATTTGTTAAGATGTAAGTGTTCTAGATCATAATATGCATCTGTTGTTAAAATGGATAATGTGTTCAAAACACTGAAGGAAGCTCAAGACAGTGCTAAAAATCCAGCAATAAAATATTTTACCAAGGAAAAGCTTTTACTTGTATGAAAACTCAAGTTAGCATAATAAAATGAAAAGTGACAATGTAATTCATCAGTAGAGAAAAAAAGAGAATAAGTTTGGGTTTAGTTCCGATTGTACATAAATATTCACTAGAATGAGTCAGTGCTGTAAGCCTTTTATTTTTAAAGGATTGTTATATTTTATCTTATTGTTGCTAAATGTCTGTTGATTTAACTGGGAGAATTTCAGATCCAGTAACTTTTTGGTTGAGGATATTAAAGGGGCTAGAAAAATCAAAGGAAATTGCACAGTTCACTGTAAAAATCCTCCACTTATAACTGTATTTGTTCTTTTTGTAACTGAACTTGCTAAAATTTTCCTAACCTAAATTTATAATAAAATTGATTGGCCAGAGCAAAAATATATTTTATAAAAGACAAGGAACTCAGGACCCACCTGGAATATTGCTTTTAGGTTCCAACTGTCATTGTATCACAAATGAAAGCAAAACAAAGTTGTTTCCAAAAAATGAGCTGGGGTGAGAAATGTCAAGACTGCAAAAACTAAAAATAGGGAGGCCGTGACTAAAGAAAGGTTATTGTAGCCATGTACACATATTTGAAAGTTCTAAATCCAAAGATGAGAAAGTAATGCTACATTACTTTAGATATAATGGTAAAAATTTAGAGGAGGATTTACATTAAATATCAAATAAAAAATAAGACATTTCTGACATTTAAAATGATCTTTGACTTTCTCTTGAGATGTTAAAAAAAAATCCAACTCTCAGGGTGTGGAAATTTATTTAAACTTCCAGGGAGGGAGAATGAGAAGAATTTTAAAGTGTTTCTAGTCTTTATGAATACAGGATTAAAGTCAATACCATGTCTAGATAAAGATTTTCAGAAGTTTAATATGGGGGAAAGAAAAGCCTGGTGGTTTGGAAAGGTGTGATGGATATGGATGAATGCTTGCCTCCTGTATATAAAAATAAATTATCTTTTAGTGTTGACCTGGCTGCAGACTCCTGGCTACAACTACAAGCCTGTAGTTGGAGGTCAGTGCACAGCAGGGTGGTCAGAATGTAGGGAAGAAAACTGCGGCAAGTCCATTATGTGTGGACCTGATGGAAAAGGGTGTGAGTCATTTCATAGACTTTAGAGAATGTGTGAATTATGAAGGGGTGTGTTTTCCATTTTATGGATGTAAAGATTGGCTATATTATTTTATAGAATTTATAATACTTGTGAAGTTTCATGGTGTCTTCTCTTAGGCCATTACCTAATCTTTTAAAGATCAGAGTAAGATAGGATTCTTTACCTCTGGTCTACAATTCTGGATGTCATTCACAAGTCTGGTGCCTTGATGGGGATGATTGAAAGACTAGGCTCAGCTAGAACTGTCACCTGGAGATCCTACCCCTTGCCTGTCCAGCAGAAAGGTCTCAGATTAGTTGGATTTCCATGTATGCCAGATCAGATCTACTAGAAAGAATGTTTCAAAAGGGCTAGGTGGAAGCTTCAAGTCTTCAAAGTTATAAGAAATCCTAAGATATCACTTCTACTGTGTTCTTTGGTCAAGGACGTCACTAAAAACAGCCCAGATTCAAGGGGAAGGAAACAGGATTTCACTGGAAGGACCAGTGAAGAATTTGTGGCTACATATAATCTACTTCAGGCTGCCCTTTGTCATAGAGTATATACATTCCTATATTCCTACTAAATGCAAAATATAGTTATCTCCTTCCCATTTCTCCCAAACTCTGATCTCATTATGGCATCTTCCTGAAGTCTAACACTCATTATCTGCTATTGACTGAATGTTTATGTCCCCTCAGGGTTCATATGTTGAAATCCTAACCCCAGTGTGATAGTATTAGGAGGTGGAGCCTTTGGGAGGTAATTAGGTCAAGAGGTAATTAGGTCTTTGTATCTTTCAGTCAAAGCTGATACAATTTCTTTTAAAAGTGTATGGGCTTTCAGGGGCACTTGGATGGCTCAGTGGGTTAAGCATCCAACTTTTTGTTTCGGCTCAGATTTTGATCTCAGGGTGGTGAGGTCAAGCCCCCCATCATCAAACCCCTCATTGGGCACCCCACTCAGCTTGGAGTCTGCTTGTCCCCCGCCCCCACTCTGTCCCTCCCCGTGCTCATGCTCTCGTGTGTGCTCTCTCTTTTTCTTTCTTTCTCTCTCTCTCAAATAAATAAATAAAATCTTTTAAAAAAAATATGTGGGCTTCCTGTGTATCAGATTATAATCCACTTAGTTAGACAAAACCTACACCTACATTTTATTCCAAAAATGTGCTCTTCTCAACCTTGATCTGAATGTCTGGGTACTGTGGGATAATGACTTTAAAATTCTTACAAGCTTATTTTTTAGTTGAAAAGATCTATGAGGCCCACCCTTAAGATTCTTGGAGGCTTAATTATCTAGTAGAGAAGGCCTAAAAGGCCTACTAGTATGATTCTTAGAGACTCTACTAGGCATACCCTCAGAATGTTTTTGAGGTCTCACCAAAGGGCTCTGGAGCTACACTTGACATCTTAACTCTGATTCTAGGGCATCTTTGCCCTGAAACCATTTCTAACTGGATAATATTTTGTTGGGAGAGAGTAGAGATGAGAAACTGTTTTATTTAAACATAGAAAGTCCTAGATCTTTATCCCCCCTCTAAATTCTACTAAAAAACTGAATAATTCTTTTTTAAATTTATCTCTCTTCTGCCTTCCAAATTTCTGAAGGCCACAATCTTGTCAAGCTTTCTGCCACTATATAAGGGTGCCCCTTTCCCCAAACTCCATTAGCATCTTCTTTACTGTCCTTCAAGTCCTCGCTGACAGCGTCTCAACTACTAGTCTCTAGTACTACTAGTCACTACTCCTTGAGGGTCTTCCAGTTTCTGCTCACCAGTTAGTCCTAAAACCAATGTCACTTGTTTTAGGTTTTTGTTACTGTAGAGCTCTACTTCTGGGTATAAAAATCTGTTCCAATTATCTTTTTTTTTTTTTTTTGGTAAAGATTTATTTATTTGGGAGAGAGAGAGAGAGAAAGTAGAGAGGAGGGGCAAAGGGAGAGGGGCAGAGAGAAAATCCTCAAGCAGACTCCCTGCTGAGCATGGAGCCCAACATGGGGCTCCATCACGGGACCCTGAGCTCATGACCTGAGCCGAAATTAAGAGTCAGGCACTTAACCAACTAAGCCACCCAGGCAACCCTGTTCCAGTTATCTCTTAGTGCATAAAAGCTATCCCAAAATTTAATGGCATAAAACAAAAAACATTTTATTATATCACATGATTTTGTAGGTCAGAACTTTGGGCAGGGCTTGCCCGGGTGATTCTTTTACTTCCATGTGGCATCAACTGAGGTCACTCAGTTGGTCTGAGCGATGAGATGGTTTGAGAGATCCAAAATGGTCTTACTCACGTGTCTGCTGACTCAGTGAATACGGCTGGGAGGCTAGACTCCGTTAAACTGTCAACTGGAACTGTCTTACAGGGATAGCTCCGGTCTCCCAAAAACAGTGTTGTAAGAGGACCAGATGGAAATTGCAAGGCTTATTATGATCTAGGTTTTGAAGGCCCAGAGTGTTACTTCCACTTCATTCTATTGCTCGGGCATGTCCCTAAAGCCAGCCTATATCAAAGGAAGGGAATTCGATTTCACATCTCAACTGGAATACAGCAGTCCTGGTGTATAGTATTGAAAAGAAAAAGAAAAAGAAAAAAGAAAGAATCTGTGGTCATATTTAATCTACCACACTTGTTATTCTAAGGTGACCTTTTTTTGAAAGAAGGATCATTTTCAATTCATGGATTTCAATATGTTTGATGTGCTTCAATCCATTGCAGCCATTATTTTGGGTTGATCCTCAAATTGTCTTATCTTTGGCTAATATGAGCCTCCTGAAGTTGGCTTCTGAATCCTTTTGACCTGATCCTAGTAGCACTTGATAGCTTCTTTGTTATCTAGTATGACAAAATATTTCAGGCCTTCTTTTGCACATTTCTTCCCTAAACCTAGAGTCAGCTATTTATTCAAGAAGCCTCAGTATCTTTTTTTTTTTTTTTTTAAAGATTTTATGTATTTATTTGACAGAGAGAGAGACACAATGAGAGAGGGAACACAAGCAGGGTAGTGGGAGAGGGAGAAGCTGGCTTCCCGCTGAGCAGGGAGCCCGATGCGGGACTCAATCCCAGGACCCTGGGATCATGACCTGAGCTGAAGGCAGACGCTTAAAGACTGAGCCACCCAGGTGCCCCGCCTCAGTATCTTTTAGTGAGAAATAGTATTTTAAGACCACCAAAAGGATTGTAAAAACAACTAAGCAAATTATTTTTGCACATGCTTTCCCTATTTCCTTCATTTTAAGAAATAATTGTACTGTAGCTATATTGTCAGAGTATACAGCCATTACATACATTTTAACCTTCCCTCTTAATTCTTATTTGATCTTAGTTCTAAAAATAACTACAAAACTATTTAACTGTGTAAATATTTAACTAAATAATTTTAATGCCATAAGAGAAGGCAATTTCAGGAGTCCTCTTTGTTGCCATCTTGGACTAGAATTCCCAGAAGTCTTTTATTAAGTGTCTATGTTTATTAATGCTTTTACTGATTGGTTTTAGAAATTTGAATAACAAATTATGTCTGATGAATACTTAATTTAAAACAGCATAAAAACAAGCATGGAAAAATAAAAACATTTTTTAAAGAACCAAGATATTTAACATTTAAAAGGGAAATTCTAAAACACTAGTTCCAAAATCTGTGTGTCACAGTCCCTGTGCCCTTCCCCTGAAGAGTCAGAGTCAGGGGTAGGGTGGGCAGATCCTCCTAAACTCTTTAGGTTTGAAACATTCTTCAGGTGATTTTTTTTTTTAATTTTAATTTTTTTATTTAAATTCTGTTAACATATAATATATTATTGGTTTCAGAGGTAGAGTTCAGTGATTCATCTGTCTTATATAATACCCAGTGCTCATTATAACACATACCCTCCCTAATGTCCATCACCCAGTTACCCCATCTCCTCACCCCCTCCCCTCTATCAACTCTCAGTTTGTTTCCTATGATTAAGAGTCTCCTATGGTTTGTCTCCCTCTCTGATTTCATCTTGTTTTATTTTTTCCTCTGTTCCCCTATGATCCTCCATTTTGTTTCTTAAATTCCACATATGAGTGAGATCATATAATTGTCTTTCTATGACTGACTTATTTCACTTAGCATAATACCCTCTAATTCCATCCACATTGTTGCAAATGGCAAGATTTCATTTTTTTGATAGGTGAGTAGTATTCCATTGTATATATGTACACTAGATCTTCTTTATCCATTCATCTGTCGTTGGACATCTGGGCTCTTTCCATAGTTTGGCTATTGTGGACATTGCTGCTATAAACATTGGGGTGCAGGTGCCCCTTCAGATCACTACATTTGTATCTTTGGGGTAAATACTCAGTAGTGCAATTGCTGGGTCATAGGGTAGCTCTATTTTCAACTTTTTGAGGAACCTCCATACTGTTTTCCAAAGTGGATGTACAAGTTTGCATTCCCACCAACAGTGTAGAAGGGTTCCCCTTTCTCCGCATCCTTGCCAACATCTGTCTTTTCTTGACTTGTTAATTTTAGCTATTCTGACTGTGTGTCTTCAGGTGATTTTGATGCTTTGCCATGTTTGAAACCACAGGCCTAAAGTTCATAGTATCCATCTTCGATGTTTTATTACTCCATCTCTGTATCAAGTTATATGATCAAAACCACATTTTTTGTGACTACTAGAAATTTGCAAATGACACATATGACCCACAGTTGTGATTTGTTATCTATCTACTGCACAACATTGGTCTAAAGTGTGTGCCTTTTAATTATTATTTTAATAATTCTTGGATCCTTTGTGATCTGTGTTGGCTCTCAATCTTTTCTCATTTGTGATTTCTTTTTTCTTTTTTGACAAGACTTACTGACTTGATTTATTCAGTTACTTTGTGTTGGAACATTGGAACACTTGGCGGGTTATGTTAATAGTTCCTAACCATGGTTGCTTTATAACCTTGTGTAGAGAGATTAAAAATAAATAAAGATTACCTTAAACCTACCCCTGCAATGCAATTTCTGATTCAGGAGGTTTTTCGGTGGGTGGGTGGGAGGAGTGGTCCAATTTTTTTTTTTTTTTTTGAGCTTAGGTTAGTGCCTTCTCTTTTAACTAATACCAGAGTGCAGTTTTGGATCTTTCTGTGGAGATTTATAATTAGGTGCCTGTCAGCTGTCAGATATCATAGGCAGATAGCATCTCTATGGTTACAGACAAGCTTTGCATTTTTGAGTCGGTTGAATAATGTAGATCTTTTGAGGTGGTGCCATCTCCTCACTGGAGTGCAGAGGTACACTTTTTACTGCACAAGCAGGAAGGTGAAGAAATTTAGTACTGCCTTGTCCCCTCCCCAGATCCCATGGATTTCCTTAGGTAGTAGTTGATTGAGACTACTAGTGTGTGATGACAGTAGTTTCCTACCTATGTGTTATTAGAAAGTGGTGGCTAACATATGAAAAATGACATGGCCACTGGGAGAAATATGTATTTGTATGGTCTGCGTTAATCTTGCAAAATCTAAATGTGTTACTGTTCTCATGAGTTCTCAGGAGACAGCATTTTTCCTGAAGGTTTTCCTTGGCTTCCTTTCAGATACTATGTTGAGGGAGGAATGGACGTAGTCGTCATTTTTCAAAAGAACCTAAATAAATACATAAACATTGTAAACAATGGAAGAATTTTGTGGATGGACCTGGAAAGAAGATTTTATTCTTTTTTAAGATTTTATTTATTTGAGAGAGAGAGGAAAGAGAGTGAGCACGAGCAGGGGGAAGGGGCAGAGGGAGAGAGAGAAGAAGGCTTCCCGCTGAGCAGGGATCCTGATCCCGGGCTCGATCCCAGGACCTCAGGATCATGACCTGAGCTGAAGGCAGATGTTTAAATGACTGAGCCACCCAGGCACCCCTGGAAAGCTTTTAAAGAGTACTAATGAATTGGTGAACACTACATCAAAAACTAATGATGTACTATATGTTGGCTAACAGAACATAATAAAAAAAAACAATAAATACACACACACACAGAAGAGTAACTTTCTGTCTAAAATATAAGAAGAATCCTCATTCCTTGCATAATTATAGTGAGTTCCATATTAATTTTAAAATTTGCTTTTTTTCTTCCTAAAAATATGGCCAAACCTATACACACAAACACATACACAGTGTATGTGTGTGTGTATATATATATATATGTGTGTGTGTGTATATATAAATATAAAATATATATCTATGTATTATATAAATAATAAATATATATTATATATATAAATACCTTAGGAATGGTATGAAATCCAACACCTACAATTCTGTACTGTTAATATAGTCTTCTTTTCCCTAATAAGCCTAATAAAGATAACTTGAAACCTGGCATAGAGTGGGTGATGATACATTGGGAACCATATTTACTTTGCATGAAATTCAAGAAAGGCTTGCTTACTGTCACCACATATGGATATTGATAAAACACTTTTTGTTTTCTAAGAGCAAAGCAAATCAAAAGCACAAAATTGCTTTTGGTTTTTAATCAATGGGAACTTCTTTACTGCCCCATTTCAAAACTCTGCTGGGACTGATTTAATAGTTCTTGTTATGTTACATATTTTCTGTTTTTCTGGAATGATTGAGCTATTTGATAAACAATTATTTAGCAGTCACTCATTTATTTTTGCATTACCATCTGGGTTTGGTGAGACCCAGGGCCTCCTGCTTTTGCCTCTTAGCAAAGTTCCATCAGTGGACCATAGTCTGCTCTTTGCTCCATTGCCACTTTAGGTCATGTTTTTCTTATTGCTCCCATACCTCTGACTTTGTTCTGGTTTCGCAGCAGTTGATTAGTGTCAGTTATCCTTGCGTTAGTGCACAAAATGTACACTTCAAAACATGTCTCAGTTGTCTGGACAGAGTGTCTTATTTGTATGTTCCAAGGGTCTGGACTTGACACCCAGGCTTCATTTCCTCTAGCCCGTAGTATGCTCTTCTTAATCTCATGTGGATTGATTTCCAGATTGGTCTGGGATTAATACGACCCCACCAGTGTGCTTTTCTTTAGCCTCAATGCCTTTCTAAATCCTTTGGCTCATTATGACTTTTAGAAGTTATTGAAGTCTTAGCAGGAAGACTAGTTAAATTATTTCATAGTTCCTGTATGAGAGATTTCTTTGTGATTAGTGCAACTCAGGAGTTGCTTAGAGGTTTTTGAACTGTAATGTCTTAAACTATAATAAGGCCAAATGTTCCAGATACCACTGTTCTATTTGGCTCCTATCTAAAACAGACCCAGGGAATCTTTGGGGAGAAGGAACCAGGGACGATGTGGGGGACAGAAGAAGTTCAACATTTGCAGCTGCCTTCAATAGCCCAATACACTTTTTTTTTTAAATTTTTTTTATTGTTATGTTAATCCCCATACATTACATCATTAGTTTTAGATATAGTGTTCCATGATTCATTGTTTGTGCATAACACCCAGTGCTCCATGCAGAACATGCCCTCCTCAATACCCATCACCAGGCTAACCCATCCTCCCAACCCCCTCCCCTCTAGAACCCTCAGTTTGTTTTTTGATTGTTTGCTTGTTTCTGCTGGGACCTAAGAACCCCGTATCCTGTACAGTCTGATGATAGAACTTCTAACTGGTGGGGTGGAGGTAAGAGGAGTAAAGGCAGAACATAATTATGAATGTATACAGACTTTAAGAAATCAAAACAACACCTACTTCATGGAAACCCGATCAGAGAATGCCCTGCAACAGGTTTTCCTTTATAAGCTGTTCTCTTGTTTGCACTTTGAGATTAATTGCAAAGTATCTCTAACAGAAATTTCAGGATTTCCCATTATTATTAAAATAATTGTATGGAGTAATATTTAACAACATTTTAAAATCCTTTTCTATTCTAAATGTGTGCGTGTTGAGAGAGAGTCCATTTCAGTTTAAAACGCCATTTTGAAGCTGTTTCACCCTCTTGTTTCTCCAACTACCTGCACCCAGCAAAGCAACAACATCCCTCTTTGGGGGAAAAAGATAGATAAGGCCAGTAAATGCCCTGGTCTCTATGATTGTGGGAGAGCAAACCTAGTTAATGTGACTAGACAGGCAATTAAGAGATTATATATGCTGTAGCCTTCCTGTTCATAGCACCAGATCTGGGAAAACCAGACAGCTTCTCTGGAGAGAGAGTACAGCATGGTGAAGAGCTAGGACTCTGGAGCCAGTCTGCCTTGTTAGAGATCTGGCTCTGCTACTTACTAGCTGTGTGACTTTAGGCAAATTACTCAGCTTCTTTATAATTTTGCTGCCTCTTTTGCAAAATGAGGATTATAATATACCTAACTAATACGGTTGTTGTGGGGATTAAGGAAGTTAATTTATGTAAAGCACTTAGAACAGGTTCAGGCACAAAATAGTCCCTCAGAGAGGTGATAACTGTTGTTGTTTTTAGGTATCGAACAATATTGGTAATAAAGTATTGGTAATAAAGTATCAGCATAACCTTCTTTAGCATATTTCCCAGTACTAGTAGATAATATAATCCCTATAACCCCTCCATCATCCAGAGGGGAAAGATCACTTCACAGATAGTCTAGAGTGGAGGAATTGTGACTCTTTGAAAACTCTGGAGTGAGTCAATCAGAGAATCCGATTGAGAACCCAGGTTTGCTAATTCCCAGTCAGGTGCTGGACCACGATCAGGATGAATGATGTCAAACAATGGCTTTGCTGTTCAGAGCCTGACCTTCCAGGTCCAAATGGGGACTCCAAAACAAACAAACACGAGTTCTTGTTTTTGTTACCCTGGGGTGGAAACTGCTTGAGACTTTGGGGAATTAAACTCATTACTTTGAGTCTCTGAATGTCTTGGGGTTTCTTCAAATGGAGTTCCTGTCATTATTTTGTGGTTCTTAATGAAACCTGCTCTTTTCACTTTCCAATTCTGAAATATTAGTGAAGTTTTTTCCCAGCAGTTTGTCTTTTCATTCAACTATACATGTCTTCACAGACTCCCTTAAATGATGGAAAGTGATAGGTTAAAAAAATAATTACAGAAACATTATAGAATTCATTAATTCTAGGATGGTTCCCAGAGATCTCTCCTTCATAACTGTAGTAATTTAAAACACACCTATATTACACTACATACTTTCATGTTCCCTACAAAGTTCCAGTATAGAGATTTGATTATTTAGCCTCTCTTCTCTAGATAACTGCATACTCAGAAGTGTTTGTGAATTTTAGAACCATCTAACTTCAGATTTGAAAGGGGTCTTTGGAGATCTCCCACACAAGTGGTTTTAAACCTCTGCTCCACTGAATTCTTAGCACTTTAGAATCAGCATGTTGTGGGGCGAAGGGAGTAGGGCAGAAAAGTGTCTCCCTTTTTCATTTCCCCCAATATTTTTTAATGTTTTAGATGTTGGCCGTCTCCATGATATTTATTTTAAAGAAAGAAAAGTTTTTTTCAGTTGGAATAATGTTTAGGAAACATTGATCTAAACCAGTTTTCTCATTTTGCCTGGTAGGAAACAAATGGCAAGTAAACACTTTAATCTTTAGGTTTGGGATTTTGCCACAAATTAAAAAACCTAAAAAGTTGGAGATCACACTCCTTAAATTCAGGTTTAGGAGAATATTCATCTTCATAATCATAATCATTCGGTAGTCATTATGAGGTTTAATGTTTTACCTTTACTTTCTCTACAAGCCTGAAGTCTCTCTTGGTTTTTAGTGTTTCATGACTGTACCCTACCTTAAGAAAGCCCAATACTGTACATAGAAACTCAAGTTTCTAAAACTAAAGGGAATGATTAGTCACTTTATACAAAACCAGTGTTCCTATAAATAATGAGGCACAAGTTCCAATGGTACATTCAAAATTGGTATTTCTAAAATCTGCTTACTTATAATCTTTAATGATCTCCTTTATGTTATATATCAAAGTATGCTTGCATTGAAATTTCTGTGAATAGGTAAGTGTATCCTTAATTTAAAATAATAAGGACACCTGGGTGGCTCAGTCGGTTAAGGGGCTGCCTTCAACTCAGGTCATGATCCCAGGGTCCTGGGATTGAGTCCCGCATCGCATCGGGCTCTCTGCTCAGCAGGAAGCCTGCTTCTCCCTCTCCCACTGCCTGTCACTCCCCCTGCTTGTGCTCTCTCTCTGACAAATAAATAAATAAAATCTTAGAAAAAAAAAAAAGACCAAGGGAGAACAAATATAACATATTCTATAGAACATCTATTAAAAAAAATAATGGCCTACTATTGCTTTTCAAAAGGAGACATGCTTAAATGTGCATTTAAATAAGAAAAGTAAACATTTTGTATTTTTGTTTTCGTTCATTAACACTAAAATTAGAGAAATTGCCTTTAATCTTTGGCTCATGTTTCTTTATGTATTTTTATTCATGCCTCTATCTACTGAGTGTCCACTATGCGCTAGATTTTGCTTTTAGCACTGGTGATGTAATGGAAAGCCAGGCATGGTTCCTGGTCTCAAGAAGCTTGTATTCTGGAAGAGGAGACAGGCAAATGAATAAGCAATTATAATAAAGGGTGATAAGTGCTGTAGTCTGGATAAGAATAGGGAGCTTCCAGAACACACAGGAGGGCACTGTCTTCTCTATGGAAGAGGTAAAGATTAGCCAGGGGAAGCTGCTTCCTGGAAGGGGAATAGCCTGAAACAGACATCAAAGGCAAGTACCAAAGGCAATTGGGAAAGAGCTTAAGAGGGTGGAAAATTCGTGTTAGGTAGAACAAATGAAGCGACAGTGAGGGAACACACAGGGCCTGCAGGTAACTCAGAATGATTAGAGCTCAGACTGGAAGGTGGAGGGAGTCGAAAGAGATTTATCTTGAAGTGTCTCTTATGCCAGGCTAAAGAGTTAGGCTTTATCCTGGAAAATTATTTAAGAATTTAGGCAGGGAATGGGGCACCGGGGTAGGTCAGTCAGTTAAGCATCTGCCTTTGGCTCAGGTCATGATCCTGGAGTCCTGGGATCAAGCCCCACATTGGGCTTCCTGCTCAGTGGGGAGTCTGCTTCTCCCTCTCTCTCTGTCTCTCCCTCTGCCCCTTTTCCCCCCACCCCTGTTTGTGCTCTTTCTCACTCACTCTCTCAAATAAATAAATAAAATCTTAAAAAAAAAAAAAGGATTTAGGTGGGAAGATTTACTTAGATTTGTAGTTTTATAGGATCATTGGCTATGGTATGGAGAATGAATTAGAGAAAGTTACAACTGGATAGTTGTTAAGGGAAGCGGGAAATGGAGTTGGTCTAAACCAAGTTGAAAAAGTGGAGAGGAAGAGAAGTGGATGCCTTTAAGTAGTATTAAGAAGGTGGGAACAACAGGACTTTGGTTATATTTATGGTTAAAAGTGGGGAGGATTTGAGAATGTCTGCAGTGTGCTGACTTGGGCTGTGAGTGGCTAGTTCATCAGTTTCCTGGAAGAAGGAATTGGAAGAAGAGCAAGATTTGGAAGATGGAGTGATGCTGTCAGTCCTGAATCTATTGGATTTGGATTTCCATGGGTTAAACAAGTGCAGATGTCTTATAAGAAGTGTAATATATGAATCTGGAGTGCTGGAAAAATATATGACTTGGTGATACAGAGTTGGTATTCTCTGGCATGTTAGGAGGAAATTGAATCTGTAAAGGGAAGCAGAAGAGACTAATAGTCTAGTATCACGGACCCATTGTTATAAAAGGAAAATTCCCACATGCCTTGGTTTGCACCATAAACCCGTTTGCCCAAAGGAAACTTTCCAAGGCTATTGGAACAAAACTTTTATAAATTATTTTTTTTAGGTTCACTGAAGAGATTAGTATGTTGATGAATCTTGTAATGTAAATAATGCTTTTAAAATGTGATGTGATGAACACTGGATGTTATACACAACCAATAACTTGTTGAACACTACAAAAAATAAAAAATAAAATACAATTAATATCTGCTTAATTTATCTTTTAAAGAAAAAATTTTACATATTCAGTTTTCTTAAATCAAGTTATATCTAAATAATATTTCTGTAAGGAGTTAGGAAATGTACCTAGAATTTGAACTACATTGTTGTTTTCTAATTTTAAAAAGAAACTTCAAAAAAATGAGAGTCTAAGAAATTCCTTTGGAAATTATTAGACATCTTTGGGAAATGGTAAAATTAAGTTTGTTGTTTTTATTTCATTTGTAAGGTTCTTTACCTAGAAGAAATTGGAGGATATTTTGGAAACAAGTTTGATGATATCAAGAATAAGAATTTTTTTCCCTCCACATAACTTAATATTTTTGCTGTTCTTGGAAATCAGAACAGACAGTTTGCTATGTCCTGAACTCAGCTTCCAACTAGCCATGTGGCAGTTGAAGCAAAAAAATTCACATTCTGCACTCTATTTGCTCGCCAGCTTTAAAAACACATCAACAAAGTGAGAGTATCGAATTCACATATCTGTTTTTCTATGGCAAGTAAAGGTTACCCCTTAATGTATTAAGGGGGAGAGATCATGGAGGAAAAAAGTTACACGGGAAGCAATTTCCCTAGCAGAAATTGTGTAAATCACAGCTTCTCTACTTGATGTGGTGAGAAAAATGAGGATTGTTTCACTGAAGTTTTCCTGACCTCTTTACACTCATTTACCTCTAGTTAATCTAGTTTAAAGATAGAATAATATTTACAATCTTTAGATTTAATTCAGATTAGGAAGGCTTTCCTAGTTTTGGTGGGAGTGCTATTGAAAGAATTGGGATTCTTTATCACTTAAGCAAAAATGTATCCAAGTTGTCACCTGCTAAATTCTGCATGATGTGAAAAAAACCAAAATTGATGTTCATCATGTTGTCTTAATTGTTATTTAGTTGTATATTTAAGACCGCTGCTGGATTTGACTGTCCTGCATTTTGCTAAAGTTATATTACTGGATTTGAAACTGGAAGAACCTTGCTCTTTTATATACCTAGTTAAATATCAGAAAAATCTGTAACTAGCAATTGTTGCTCTTACTCAACAGAAATAGATCAGATCTATGTGGTGGTAATAACTCATATCCTAGTACTCACAAACTGATTGTTTTAGTATTTTAGTACAGCACATGGATTGGTTTATCAGAAACAGCTAGTTATAGACCCAGCTTCATCATATTTCCAATTTGCAAATATGCAAATAATGAATTAATTTTGAACCCCTTCTCTGTCAGAGGCACTGAGTTACTGAAAAGCTTAAGGCAAAGCCCCTTCCTTCAGGAATTTACAAACTAAGTAAGGAGCAAAAATAAATATATAAGATACATAAGCTAATTTTTCTCCACAAAGGCAGTGTTTCCAAGAGCTGCATTTTAAGCCTTTTGCCCTTTTTTCTTTCTCTATCCTTTTCCTCCCTCAGGCCTATAAATATAAGAAAAAGTGTATTTCTGTCTCTGAAATCCTGCATAATCTAAACCCATGTTAATATTCATCTAAGTTCTGGACTTTTCCCTTCGAATGTCCCACACAACCTTGAACTCAAAATGTTAGAATGAATTTATCTTCCCCAGCCCTACTTTCATTTCCTGATCCATTGTCTATTTACCTAGTTGCTTAAGCCTTAAATATGGGAATCTACTTGACTGTTCTGCACATATTTAATCAATCAGTGAGTACTTAGAATTCTATTTCCTCTGTCTCTATCACTTTCCTTCTGGTCTGTCCACTTCCCCCAGTTTCTACATCCACGATCTGAGCCTAAGCCTTTATCCCCCCCCACCTCATTTGGGCTACTTTGATCACCTTTTAATTGGTCTTTCTATCTCTGGTCATCTTTCAATTCATTCAACATAGTTAAAAGTAAATTTAATTATGTCACTCAATTGCTATTTAAATGCCTTTAATAAGTCTCAAGATATAATTTAAGCCTCTTAGCCAGCATAAAATGTCCTTCTCACTAGCTTCACCTGCCCCCACCATGCCGGGCATATAAAATGACTTGTAGTTCTTTGACTCATCCTGTAACAAACTGCTGCACATCTATCAAAATCTACCTCAAGTGCTAGTTCCTCCAAGAGGTTTTGCTGAACCTCCCTCCTTGTCTGATTTACATGGTCTTTGCTGAGGTTCCAAAAGCTTACCAAACTTTGCTATAATCTTCAAGTTATTTATGTGTCTCTATATAAGACACCATTTTTTATTTGTTTTATTAGTTGCAAATATTTTAGAGGATTTCACATTAAAATCCAGTTTCTCTCAAGAAACTGGAGACTGACAACAGGGAGCATCAACACACCAAATACCAAGACTAGAGTTGCATTTCCCCCTTTAGATGTCTGCCCTTTCCTAATGCCACAGTCCCCACCAGGCAACTTCTGTCAGTTAGGCTATGTGCTTGCCTTCTAATTGAGCTTGGAACCCCAATCTAAAGTGTTCAGCTACAAGATTCTGAGATTCTGAATTGAGAGGATATACTCCCAATACAAACTCACTCCCAGTATTGCTCTTCAAACAGTCGGTGTGTTTGGCAGTGTTTAAGTTTGGGGAGAATTTCTAACTACAACTTTTGCCTTGCACATAAAATCTATTCCTCATACTCTTTATTTAAAGTCAGAAGGGAATGCCTTCTGAGTCACCAATGCTCCAGGTTTCCATGTAGGGATGTTCTTTTAAGGGTTGAAAGCTGTGTATAAGACGCCAAGTTAGATCCATTCTAGCTGGGACTTAGCGTTTAGTGCCTGTATATTCCAGTGTCTAGAATAGCACCTGCCACAGTGAAGAGGCTAAATCTGCCCCTCTCAGATAGGCATGCACAGTGGAATACTGCTCAGCAATAAAAGCAAACATTCTAGTCATACATTCAACAACATTTTTGAATCCCCAAGTAATTATGCTGAGTAAAAGAAGCCAGACAAAAAAAGAGCACAGACTGTATGATTCCACTTATGTAAACTCCTAAAAAATACACATTAATCTATTGTGATGAAAAATGGATTAGTGACCATCTAGAGGGAGGTAGGAATGGGAGGGAGGGATAATTAAGGGGGACAAAGACACTTTTGGGGTTGATTAATATGTTCATTAGTACATTGACTTGTGCCTTGGCTTCACAGGTGTATGCAAATGTTAAAAATTACCAAGTTGTACATTTTTAAATATATGGTTGATTGCATGTCAGTTATATCTCAGGTAAAAGTAATGCCAACAAGAAGGAGGAATGAATGTCAGTGAATGTTTTTTAAACTTTATTGGGGCATGCTGTCGGGGGCTCAGGCAAAGAGGCAGGATCATATCGGCTAATAACCATGGTGCTTTAATGGTGGCATCTCACAGCATGCTTGGGCTCATAGTTCCCATCCCCCACTTATCATCATTGTACCTCCCTGATGACTACTAAGCAACTGTTCCATGCTTCTAAGACAGTGTCAGATTCAGCTGTTTGGGGTATTGGAAGTAACTAGAACTTCGGATCATGGGATTATGGATTATATTCTAGAAGAAGCAGAGGGGGCTTAAGGAGGGGCATACCCCTTGTCCATGTGGTGGTAGCAGAAGTGAGGGAGGCATATGAATGGCAATAATGCTAGGAGACCCAGGCCAGTTTGGGGGCACAGAACCCCTGGCATTTGTGAATCTTAGGCCACAGGAATATTTGTATTAAGGAAAATGGAAAGGCAGATATTCTATAAGTCTCTTAGAAAAATACACCAAACAACTGAAGCAAGTTCACTTTACAGTCTATAAGACCAGAATTAAATGCAGCACAATTTTAGAGCGAAGGAGACTATTCTATGCCTTCCTCCTCCTACACAACATTCTTCTCACTTTCTGAATATTCTCTAAACTCTTCTCTCAGGACATACTTTTATTCCATAATAGGAAATAAAACTAATAAAATTCAAAAGAGTGAATATATTTGTGATAATTTCTGTTAAAAGGATAAATATCATCACATCTTGCTGTTTTCACCTGGACAAGTTAGAAATTAAGAAGACACATAATATCTGGGTTTGAGAAAGGAGAGGACTCTCACAAATGCTGAATGCTTTGAAGACACATTTTTCAGATGTTATAATTTTGTCAGTTTTATTATTATTCATTTTTGTACTGACAAATAGAAGGTGATTATATGCTATGTCCCTCAGAAATCTTGAGCCCAATGGATGGGACTAATATACTTAGATTACAAAAGACAAGGAATGGTTATTATGATATGCTTGGCTATCACAAACCAAAGAACATGACAGCCAAAAAAGCAATTTCAGACTTTAGACAGGTAGCCATATTTCTTGGTTTTTTTTTTCTCCATGTAATATAGTGAGCACTGAACTGAAAATTCTAGAAACACACAAAAAATATTTGATTATAAGATCATTCCATACTCATAGGAGCTTTAAGGTTAAATAAAGACAAGAAGATGTATGCAAATGAAATAAGAACAGAAGCAGAAGAATCAAAGGGAATATATAAACATCTGCAGAATATAGAAACATCTTCCTAAGTGATTTCTCCTGTCAATGTGCAAACAGGATTGTTGAAGTGATTTGGTTGAGCAGAGCCATATGGGGTTAGTTTGGGAGATGGTTCCTGGCAGCATTCTGAAGGAGGAGGGACATGATTTGACATAGATGATCTATGAAGACTTCTGGGCTGGGGGAATGTAGTTAGGAGCAAGAGACTCTAAAATTCTCTTGAAATGTGAAATACGACAAGAATCAGATACTGCTGAAATGTAAGCTAGAAATGTATCAGGAGAACAGGGTCAGAACACAAGCAAGAAAAGAGGGAAAGAAATCACCAAAATGACCACTAAAGTTTGGTGAAAAAAATTGTTAAGTAATAGGACAAAAGAAAAAGATGAATATAAGCATGAAAAAGGGAGAAAAAAGGAGATGGAACCCTAGCCTTAATTGATAAATTATCAAGTAAGTAATGGCTTCTTTCATAAGGAAGCAACACTGGTGACTTTAGGCTTTCCTTTTGTAGAAGATTCAGGTAAAACTCAGAATCAAGTTAACTGATCATTTGTAGCAGAAGATCATGGTGATGGTTCATTGTAAGAATAACCAGAACTCAAAAATTCTGTCAAAGGGGGCACATCGGTGGCTCAGTCAGTTAAGCATCTGCCTTTGGCTCAGGTCCTGGGATTGAGCCCCATGCCTGGCCCTTCATTGGGCTCCCTGCTGAGCAGGGAGCCTACTTCTCCCTCTCCCTCTGTCCCTCCCCCACCACGTGCTCTCTCTTGTACGCTATCTCATAGGAAGTGTATGTATGCCAGGCTAAAGTCATATACCAGCAAAATGACTTATCTGTTAGTAAAATATTTGAAAATTTTTAACTAATTTTGTTTCACCAAGAACTCTGAAACAAAGTTCCTCACAGCCCCCCACTCAACACTTATCTCCCTGCCCCCATTCCATCCTCGCCCCGACCCACCCCCCTCCCTTCTGTTTAGAGATTGTCTTTGGCTTCCAATATGTTATGATGCATGTACCAGGGCACATTGTAAAATAATTCGATGTTCATTTATGGAGAGAGAAAACATTTCCTAAATCTTCTTTCCAGGCCACCTGTAAACCAGTGACAGGGCTAGCTAAGTAAACAGGAAAGCCAGCATCCTCTGCTTCAGAAACCAAACACTCACACAAGGACTGATTCTCTGGGTAGGTGGGTCAGTCATGTCTGAACATCTGCTTTTCTTAGTCTTTCCTCTCCTTTCCCCTCCCTTGGTGTATAAAGTCCTTTCTTTATTCATGTGAAAAAAGGTTCCCTTTGTTAATAATGGAATTGAAGCAGATTTGGATGACTTGAGCTTTAACATTTTGGAAAGTATGGGGAAGGGGTAGAAAAAGAAACCACCCAGATTCATTGATTAAAGATCATGCAAAAGAATATATTATAAAGAGATAGGCATTTTGGAATTTTTTTAAGTTAAGAAAATATTTTTTAAAAAAAGAAAAATAAAATATTTCATCTCGTTGGTAATTGTTGAATATGTATGATAACGGAGTTAACTGAGCAGGTGTATTTTAAAACTACCTGCAGCAATCAAAAAGGAAGGTAGAAATCCACATATTGCATGGGAAGAGTCGCCTTGAACCTCTGGATTTCACTCCATATTCCTGATGTGCAGTTACTTTTTGATTATAGCACAGTCTTGGCAGAAGAATCCAACTTGCTAAAAGTGTTCAAAAAAAAAAATCTCTGGCATTTCCTGTTGGTTGGAAGCTGTTTGGCTTTCTGCATTACTATTTAGTGTTATCATTGGCCAAGTACCTTTGCTGGGTAGAAAAATACTGGTGCAAATTTTACTGGCGAGGTGGGAGTAGAAGCCATAAAAATTCTCAGTTTCCCTTTTAAAAACTTAACTCATTTGTCCAAGAGGAATGAATACAGAAGGACAAGAGATTTTAAACTTCCCGTACATCTGGGTACAGCACTGTATTTTGACTCCAAGCACAATAAAACAACCTTACTTGCTGGTGGTATATGACATAATGACCCAAATATGTTTTTAAAAAATCATTTATTGCTGTACATAAACAGCGAAGTTAGCGCAAGGGATGATAAAATAACATGGGTAATTCTTCCTTTAGCTGGGAACCATTGGCGGCCCATTAGGATTCCAGATGTAGCTGTGTGTGCTTTTCCATTTGTTTTCCAATGTCTAGTGCTTATGCCCTTGGTACCTTGACGGTGCTTGTCAGGCATGTTGGCTTTTCAGCTTGAGGTCTTCCTTGGAGAAACACACTGATCGGGCTCTGGGCTATAAAGCACACTATTGTCTTGGGCCCAGTTTGTTGAGAATATAAGACCCAGGGCAGCCTCCTGTCAAAGGTCAAATACCAGCTTGACCGAAGTTCCTCAAGTCAACACTGGACCTCCCCAGACAAGAGACACTTCAGCTCTTCCTGAAGAAAAAAGTGTTTTTATATTTTTATCACTCTATAATAACAGTGACCGTTATATAGTACAAATAAGCTGGAATGCATTTTGATAACTTATTTATTATAGTTACTCTCATGAAAAACAGCTGACATGGCCAGAAGCTAATAGATGAAATAAAAAAAAAAATGTATTCCAACGTTTTGGGCATTTAAAAAAGAAGCAGTCTCTCAGTCCAAGAAATAGTCTAGTAAGCTGTAATGGAGAGTCGAGTTGTAAAACTGTACAGATAGAATCATTGTATTTTAGGCAGAGAGAGAAAGCAGCTAAAAATAGAACCATAGCTAATTTAGCGAGCTCCCTGACCGCCAAACGTGCATGTCTGAAATCAGGTGGGTGTTTCTTTATGAGTCACTTAGCCAAATGTAAAATTTATAGCCCAGTCTTGTATAGACTCTCGAAAAGATTCAGAGCATCAGTTTATTACAGGGCTACTATTAAGGATGCTTAAAATTCCCCAGCTTTGCACTCCTCACCCCAGGGGTCTAGCCTTAGCTAGTTATGATTGGGCCTGGCCCAAATGCTCCTATTAGACAGGGATTTAAGTATTCAACAATACAGTTAGGCCCTTTCTGTTGAGCTGAATGCTCTTCCTCCTGGGGAGCTCAACTCACCCCTCCTGTGTCCAACAACAGCAACTTCCCTTCGCTTCTTACCACTTTTCACCTGTGCCCCAGCTTAGCCAATTGAGGGAAATAATGCTTAAAGAAAACAAAATAAATAGCAGATGGCTGAGTGTACTCTGGGATGCATAAATTACGGCTGCAAAGGGGGAAAGTGAGTTGGTGGATGCACACTGCTGTATTTGTCGCTGACATACAGGATGCTCAGCACGCTGACCTCAACATGTACCAGGCCCACCACCATTAATCACTCCACATAATCTAAGCCAGAAATTTAAGGAGCCCGAGGGATTGGTGAGTCCTTGGAGTGGAGCTGAGCACGCTAACTAGAGGCAAAATACAAAGTGTGAAAGTGGCTCCAGATAAGATGGCAGTGGCTTCCCAATGCCCAAGAAACTCAAGTAAATTTGGATAGACTCTGTTTCATGTGGACTGGTGTAGTGCAATCATCTGAAGAGCTACTTCATCTATGGTAGGTTCATGCTCTCAAAGAAGATAATTATCGGCACCCCCATGATATCACAGTGCCATCCAGGAAACTTTTCTAAATGGAACACAGTGCTCAACCTTTTAGAAATCAAATGCATGCTGGAGTGGTGGGGGGTGGGAGGGATGGGGTGGCTGGGTGATAGACGTTGGGTATGTGCTATGGTGAGTGCTGTGAATCGTGTAAGACTGTTGAATCACAGACCTGTACCTCTGAAACAAATAATACTGTATATGTTAAAAAAAAAGAAGAAGAAGAAGAAGAAGATAGCAGGAAGGGAAGAATGAAGGGGGGGAAATCGGAGGGGGAGACGAACCATGAGAGATGATGGACTCTGAGAAACAAACTGAGGGTTCTAGAGGGGAGGTGTGTGGGGGAATGGGTTAGCCTGGTGACAGGTATTAAAGAGGGCATGTATTGAATGGAGCACCGGGTGTTATACTCAAACAATGAATCAAGGAACACGACATCAAAAACTAACGATGTAATGTATGGTGATTAACATAACATAATAAAAAAAATAGAAATACGCATTATCAAATTCGTCATCAACATAAACCACGAAATACCTGTAACACCAAGTTTCTTTGGTAAATTTGGGATTTAAATGTAATTTTTATTAATTTTTTTTTTAATCTGAAAAATTTGACACTCTCCCAATCTTTATCTATCCATCCATGGTAACTTTGTCTCAGTCAGGCTACATCTCTCACAGCTATACTTCTAGACTAAGGGAGTAGAAGTATATTTATATCCAATAATATCCTCTAAATAGTTTCATCAAAAAAGGTACCAAAATAAAAGGGGGTTAGAAAACAAAAGTAGATAAATAACAAATTTAGCTTCTTTTAGATCCACCGCTAATTTCCATTAGGTGTGCCTGGTTTCTTGTAGGTCCTGGAGTGATGAATGTCAAGTGGACAGCCTTTCTTGCTTTATAAGGCTGAATAAGATACCACTGGATGTATATGCTACATTTTCTTGTCCATTCATCTGTTGATGGACATTTGGGTTGCTTGTGCCTTAAAGTGTTCATCTTAATGTATTTTCTGAAGAAACTGAAATAAAAGATGCTATGAGGAAATCTCAACTAAGCAACAAGGAGAACGAATGAGTGTGCAATAGCTGAAATGAAGAAAATCCTGTCACGTGCTATAGCATAGTGAACCTTGAGGACATTTTGCTAAGTGAAATAAGCCAATCACAGACAAACACTGTATGATTCCACTTATACAAGATATCTAAAGTAGTCAAATTCACAGAAACAGAAAGTAATGGTTGCCCGGGGCTGAATGAAGGGTTAAAAGGGGAGTTGTATAATGGGCATAGAGCACCATTCTTACAAGATGCAAAATTTCTGGAGATCCATTGCACAACAATGTGAATATATTTAACGCTATTGAACTGATCACTTAAAAATGGCTAAGATGGTTAATTTCATCTTGTGTATTTTTTTTTTTTACACAATTAAAAGAAAAGATGAAGACGAAGACATTGGTTGCATTCTCCTTTACCTTTCTGCTATTGATTAGAATAGTCCTCTGGTATATGTTGGGATTTGGTAACTATTTAAGTTCCCCTAAAAGGCAGTATATAGATTCATTTTTTTTTTTAAAAGGTTTTATTTATTTGACTGAGAGATAGAGAGAGCACAAGTAGGCAGAGGGAGAGGGAGAAGCAGACTCCCCGCTGAGCAGGGAGCCCGATGTGGGACTCGATCCCAGGACCCTGGGATCATGACCTGAGCCGAAGGCAGACGCTTAACGACTGAGTCACGCAGGCGCCCCTAGATTCATTTTTTAAAGTAAACATATGAAAAATTTCAAGTATTCACTGAATAGAATAGTGTAATAAATCACATATATCCATTCCAGTTACAATTTTATGACAGTTTCAATTATAATGAAAGATAATTACAATTATAATTTTGCCAATCTTGTTTCATCTGTTTCTCTACCTTTTGGGGGGAGTATTCTAAAACAATGAACAGATTCATTTTTAATCATAGACTTAGCACTTGTTTCAGAAACTCAGAATGCTTTGTTTAAAGACCTTATCACATAAAAATAATTTTTATGATTTAGATGTAATATTTTCTATAGTACCTTAATTTCTTCAAATGTAAAATTCAAATAGCTATATAGGAAAGATTATGGGGAATGTCTGATTAAAGGATTAGGAATGTTGAATGGAAATGATTAAAGCCTTATGATTGAATTTGGTACCATTTAGGAAGTGCTAAAGAGTAAAGGAATAAAATGTTTAATTTTAGGAATTGAGAATTCTCTAAAGAGAACATCTTCGTCTCTTCTGGATACAATGTGAGATAAAAACTTTAGAAAAATATGGTTGTTTTACCACTACTGCCTGGAAAAGAAGAAAGCTAGTCTGGGCTCCTCAACCGAGACCTTGTGACCTTGATTTTTTTTTTTTTTAAGATTTTATTTATTTATTTGAGAGAGAGTGAGGAGGGGGAGAACACGAGTGGGGTGGAAGGGCAGAGGAAGAAGAGAAGCAGGCTTCCCGCTGAGCAGGGAGCCCGAAGACATCACAGGGCTTGATCCCAGTACCCTGGGATCATGACCTGAGCTGAAGGCAGGCACTTAACTGACTGAGCCACCCCGGCACCCTGCGTTGCTTCATCTTTCAGGGCCTTAATACCCTCATATATGACA
Source organism: Phoca vitulina (assembly GCF_004348235.1). Lineage (NCBI taxonomy): Eukaryota > Metazoa > Chordata > Mammalia > Carnivora > Phocidae > Phoca > Phoca vitulina. The sequence continues at coordinate 13,018,558 of NW_022589710.1, read as the reverse complement.
TTATGGCTTTGGAAAGGATAGTTGCTAAGGTCTTTTCCAATTCAAGAATCCTATGATTTGAGAGTAGGAGTAAATATTTTACTACAAAAGAGTTCATAGTTAATTCAGGGCTGAATTAACTCTAGTAAAGGTCGTAGCTTTTAATATGGTTGCCATTATTCACAGGTTATGAAAGTTGAGATAACATTGCATATAACATCAAGTGAAGAAGTACCTATGATACAAAGTAATGTGTAAGTTAGTATAGAATAGTTGCCAAAATGTCTTTGTAAGTCTTTTATTAAGGTTTTATAGAAATTGATATGATATACAGTATTTTATATTCTATACTCATTTTGTATTCTAAATTTTTAAAACTTAAAATGAAAAAATATATATAATGAAATAATTTGAACTAAGGAGTTACTTGGTTACTTTTAACCAAGGACTTTTTTTTTTTTTTTTTAATATTTTTATTTATTTATTTGACAGAGAGAGACACAGCGAGAGAGGGAACACAAGCAGGGAGAGTGGGAGAGGGAGAAGCAGGCTTCCCGCGGAGCAGGGAGCCCGATGCGGGGCTCGATCCCAGGACCCTGGGATCATGACCTGAGCCGAAGGCAGACGCTTAACCGACTGAGCCACCCAGGCGCCCCTTAACCAAGGACTTTTTAAAAAGAAATTTCTTCCTTAGAAAATTTAAGAGGAAAAGGAAAACTGCGTGGTAAATATGCTTTGAAATTGTTGGCTGCAAGGGTATAGAACTTTGTGATTGTACAGAACACTGTTCACTTTAAGTGCAAATGTTCTTCAGGGTGGTCTGTGTATTCCGTCTATCTGATCTCACCTTGTCTCTATACAGAGTGTCATTCCTTCTTTTTTATTGTTTAAGATTTTATTTTATTTGAGAGAGAGAGCACAAGCAAGGGGAGGGGAAGAGGGAGAGGGAGAAGCAGACTCCCCGCTGAGCAGGGAGCCTGACCTGGGGCTTGATCCCAGGACCCTGGGATCATGGCCTGAACCGAAGGCAGACACTTAACCAACTGAGCCACCTAGGTGCCCCCAAAGTGTCATTTCTTTAATAAGCATGTGAAAAAAAGGCTTACTACCTTGGAAGATGGTTGGAATATGGCTCTGTGTTAGAGTCTTGAGGAAAATGGGGAAGAAGGTGAGGGAGGAGTTTAAAGAATGCCAGTCTTTCAAAAATCAACAGTGTCCCGCTCATCCTCAGGGTAAAGGTAAATGCTTAAGGAAACAAAGGAAGTAGAAAAGTACCATTTGGAGTGGATTATGCTTCCTAACAGAGAGCTCCCTGGTTGAATAAATTCTTCAAAACAAAGTTAGATCAAAGTCCCAGTCTCTAGTTACAGAGGCTGAAATATTAATAGTTGATTCTGACTACCTTTGGCCACCTGGTGCCAAATTTTGCTGCTGGGATTTAGAGACTGTTGACCAAACTCAAAATATCCAGGACCTTGACCTATGTTCAACTTGACAACTAGGAGCTTCTGTGGTTGTAGGAACACTTATCAAAAAATATACTCTGAAGATATGAGGTCCTCACTCTGTCACATCAGTCACCATGGGTGTCCATTTCCTCCCCTCCTGGTATGCCCTTTCTGAAGCTCAGCCCTAGGTCAGAAACATAATCTTCTAAGACCAACAAATTCATCACTGGTGCTCATTTCTTAGATTCTACTAGATTTATTCCTGGAATTTTGTCAAGAAGAGAGAGGAAAACAGTAATATCTTAGGAGACCAATCCAGAAAAAAAAGAAAAGAAAAAAATAAATACAGGGCAAGTCTTTTTCAGTGTGGATTCTAGAAAACATTTGTTCCCAAGATGGAACTCATGAAGATGTGACAACTAAAGGATTATTCAAGGAATGATATCCCAGGTGAAGAAATATCAGGAGTAATAGAACTAGAGACAGATCAGGGACTCCAAAGAAGTATTTGAGAACAAGATTGATTTTTGGAGAGGGAGTTTCTCCTTTCAGCACAAATATATACAGCATATACATCTGGAAGTACTGCTCGGACACGACTGGTGGAAACGTGTCCACAGAAAACTGAATGGTTTGACCTTATACTTTGACTCAGCAATTAAAGGTGCACTGTTTAAGTGGCTCTAACTGTGCTCCCCATTTTCTTTATAAATTTGACCTAATGACAGTTACCTATTCACTAAGATTTATGCAGTAACAACAGTAGTCTTTGTGTTTCTTGAAAGGAAACACTGACTATGCAAAGTGGTAGGACCATTCTTCTGTGTTACCCTCCTCAGATTGCAGACAGCTAAGAATGTAGACTGGCTTCTCGTGCCCTATCATTTTTGAAGATCTCAGTTAGTAGAATTTACATTAACTGTCTGAAAGGGAAAAATTAAACCTTCCTTTTAAATATTGCTTTTCACTGAGTTCCTCTCTAATCCTTAGGTAAATTGCACACTGTTGATCTAGTTCCACAACACAGTTTCTGAATGGAAACCCCAGACATGATATATTCTTCTTTTTAAGGAATATTGACCCCTAAGAAAGATCATAATGCGGAAACATTTTGGAGAAATAACACGTTTCTCTTATTCTGATGTGCTGGCAAGCACTAGTTAGAATAATTGGCAAGGACTAGCAAGAAATACAATTTAGACTTAGGAAAGCTACAAAACTATCCCACTGGAAAGGTAAATATGTCATGTCTTGCAGCCAGCAATAATAATTATAACAAGAACATCTGAGATTTTTCCCTGGGCTTTACACCACCCTAAGTAATTTTCTTTAAAATATTAATTTTCTGATGCAATCTTTTCTTTGTTCCTCTTTCCCTGTCTCCCTTTTTTGTTGGGAAAATTGAATGGACCTAAGTGAATTAAAATGCTCTAAAAATGTCAATTTATTGAAGACATGTTATTCTATATTTTAAGTAGTTGTTAGTGTTAGAAAATATTTTAATGTTATTGTTTATTCATGTATTTAAGTATCCTTATAGTGATATAATGGAGACAGGCTTAAAAATTAACAGGGGCCAAGACTTTCAGTCTTTGTTCTCTTCAAGAACTTAACATCTTGTGTCAGATAATAGCTTTAACTTTTTTTAATCACTTAAAAATAATTATTTGGGCATCATTGAAAAACAACAACAAACTCCAACCACCTATGCTTGATTTGTCCTTTGTTATTATCATAGGCAAGCTGAAACAAATAAAGGCTCACATAACAACAGAATAGCATGAATGATGGTGATAGAAGAATGAAAAGTCCACAAACAAGAAATGAAATTTGAAGTGTCTTGAGTAATTTAATTTACTCTGAATAGTGTTAAACATAGAAACCTCTTCCTCAAGAATGGCTTTACTATGATTCTTCATTATAATTTTTTTTCTTCTCAACCACCATAGTTTGCCAACGATGAATTAAAGAAATAAAAAGACTTACACTATTAAAATAGACTTGTTTGGGGGCTCAAGAAGTAGCTATTTATTGGCTACTCTTTACAAGAAAATCTCTATATACGAAAAAATGGTCTTTATTGTTATTTAGGATTTGGGATATAATCTATCACTCCAGTAAAACTGGAAAAACTTAGTGTTTTAAAGGTAAAATATTAAAATATTTCCTCAGCATAGATACTAAAGGTTATTACTATAATGTAATTACGTATTGTGTAATTATGCCTTGTAAGATTTAATCAATTGGTATTTGGAAAGGTTTATAGGTAAAGTTTTTAGAAGATTACGTTTCTGGAATTTTTTATACAGTGGAATTTCTGATGCTACAGTAAATTAAAAAGTTGGATGATTTTCATGTGATATCCTATTTCACTAATACAGAACAACCTTGAACCACACGAGAGCAATAATTACTTAACCTAAATCAGAGACCAAGCCAGGCCAAACAGCTGTTTTCATTTTGTTAGGAGATCCATTTGATTTACTCTTTTAGTCAGCTTTCATTACTGTAGAAGACAAAACTTCACTTGAGTTTTTAACCCTGAATTCTCTGCCTTGTTTGCTGCCTGCTGTAAAATTGCATGGTTGAGCTGCCACAGCCGCTGAACACACTCCAGAGCTACCGTAGTGTTGTGGGAGGCTCCACTTGAGCTCAGGGAAAGAGAAGCTTCATGAAAAGAGATAAAATCTAGGTCCCTCCCACTGCCCTGTAAAAAAAAAAAAAAAAAGAAAAAAAACGGTCATCATTATTTTGATTACAAGAGAAGCCTTCTGGATTGAATACGTGATTTGAGTTCCTGTAGTAGCCAAAACAGTCATCTAGCCGTTGTTACCAACTGTGTCATAGCTCAACCACCTCGGCAGCTAGAGAAAGGAATGTCAGAGATGGAGAGAGAGGAAATTTGAATTTGGATGCGAGTTACTGGCAGTTAGATACAGATGTATTAGGTATTAAGTCATTACCCCTAAAATTTATCTCTTGCCTGCTATAGTATGCCCTCTTTTAAATTGGGAAACCAGTTTTCCTAGAATTTCTAGAAATGGGGATGCACCAGTATTTTTGTGGTTTGCATCATGGTTTTTGTAATTCCATAAATGTGCTGTCCCCACTCTCTCCAATGAAAATACGGTGAAACAATATTGGGACCTTGTCAGGTCATGGAAAAGATAGCTTCAACTATTTCTTAAGATTGCTGTCCCTCCGATGGACTCTGAAAAACAAACTGAGGGTTCTAGAGGGGAGGGGGTTGGGAGGATGGGTTAGCCTGGTGATGGGTATTGAGGAGGGCACGTTCTGCATGGAGCACTGGGTGTTATGCACAAACAATGAATCATGGAACACTATATCTAAAACTAATGATGTAATGTACGGGGATTAACATAACAATAAAAAAAATTAAAAAAAAAAAAGATTGCTGTCCCTCGGGGGTAAAAAATCCTTGGAATTGTTGGTGCTAATTAAGTCTGTTCTTTTCTTCCCTCAAAGCAATCTGTATCTACTCCTTAAACAGAACCTGGCAAGACAATAGGTTCTCCGTGGCTACACCAATTGGCATAAGTAGATTCAACTGCACAAACACAACTCTTACGTGGTCATGATGAACTCTGACATATTTCTGCCATGTTACAGATCTACATTTCTAAACCACATCTCTTCCAAATATTTATAGAGTTCCCTGAAAAAGACTTCCCTGGTCAAATAAATTTTGTAAATACTTTCTTAGAGCGTCACAATACTTGATAGTGTTTTGTAGCTGAGAAATCCAGCAGAAAAGATATCACTTAAATGTAGTTTATTTCATTGTTTCTCAAACTTATTTGGATATGAAACCCTCTTTTTTTCACATGACACCATAATATCCCACACAATAGTTTTACTCTGGATGCTAGTTTGGGTTGGGGCATATCTTATACAGATATTATCTAATTTAATTATTTGTCCAAGTGCAAAAATACGTGGAATTTAAAGCTGGTGGGAGCAAGGAGCTCCTTTGGTGCCTGTTTTTTTTTTTTTTTTTTTTAAAGCGAGAACGAGAGAGAGAGAGAGAGAGAGAGTACATGAGAGGGGGGAGGGTCAGAGGGAGAAGCAGGCTCCTCGCCGAGCAGGGAGCCTGATGCGGGACTCGATCCAGGGACTCCAGGATCATGACCTGAGCCGAAGGCAGTCGCTTAACCAACTGAGCCACCCAGGCGCCCCTGTTTTTTTTTTTTTTTTAATAACAAAATAATTTGGAGATTTTCCTAGCTACGAGAGACACTTAGGAGATTACCAGTTTGGCCAAAGCTCTTCATAAACACCTTTATTAAAGGGTAATCATTTTGACAAAACCCAGGGAACTACAATGATGCCCACTTTTTCTAGCCAACTCATAATAGTTTTGGGGAAGCATCTTATTGAAAATAATTGAGAACTAATGATATACAGAAAAACAAAGATTATTTCCTGTGGTGCAATAGAATCTTTACAAAGAGCCATGGATTGCACTTTGGATGTTAGCGATCTGCAAAGAGGGAAAGCTAGTTGAAGATTGCTTCTTTACTTAGGAAGTCTAGTCTTTAGGAAGATGGCTGGTATTCTTTGGGTGTTTTCTTGTTGCCTTAGACATAGTGGATTATGTCTGGGTTAGCTCTTGACCCCCATGGTGAAGTGTAAATGACTGACTGAGTGCCTGCTCTAGGGAGTTTTTCCTTTGCTGCACATTTTGGTATTTACCACATGGTTTTGTCCACACCAGTTTCAATTTATGTATTAGTCTCTATCTCACCTCTTTTCTTCTTTTTCCTCTTCTTTTTTCTTTTCCTTTCCTTTCCTTTCCGTTCCCTCTTCCTCTTCCTCTTTCTTTCTTTCTTTTTTTTCTTAAGAAGCTTGGACTGGAGTTGCTAAAATTGCATCTGCAACAAGCATATCAAGGAAGCCTAGGGCTGAAAATCGTGGTCTGAAGTTCACCCTTTTCACAGTCAATTTAATAAAATATGATTGACATTTGCAAACAAGTCTGTCCTACAGGAGTAAGAAGGAAGCCACATGAGACATGGACTCCTTAATTTGAAGGATTATGAACTAGTCTTTTTCTGGCAGAGCTGTATATGTGTTTATTATTCTCTATTTAAACTAATAAACGTTGTTTTCCTCTTGGTGTTGAAACAAATATTTCAGCCTTGCAGATGGCTGAATCTGAACAAAAAATAATTTGCTGTTGTAGTAATTGTGTTAACTAACAGCACAGCATTAACAGTGCATCTGATGGCAAACATCAGGCCATTACTGCCATCCATCGCCATCGACAGCCATATGTCAAATAATAATAATGTCTTTATATTGTGTAGCTTTCCATAGTTTCATAATTACTCTAATTTATGTTATCTCATGTTCTTCTCAAAACAACCTCAAGACTTAGATAAGGGTGGAACTCTTATTCTATTTAAGAAATGAGCAAAGTGTGGTTCAGAAGGGTTCAGTGACTTGCCCAGTGTCAGAGTTCATGACGGTGAAGCTGAGATTCAAACTAGGATTTTTTCTTTTTTAGATTTTATTTATATATTTGACAGAGAGAGACACAGCGAGAGAGGGAACACAAGCAAGAGGAGTGGGAGAGGGAGAAGCAGGCTCCCCGCTGAGCAGGGAACCTGATGTGGGGCTTGATTCCAGGACCCCAGGATCATGACCTGAGCCGAAGGCAGCCACTTAACGACTGAGCCACCCAGGCGCCCCCAAACTAGGATTTTTCTGATATCCAGTTTCTTTCTACTTCTCTCTACTGTCTAAAATATCATAGTTCATTGTAGTTTTCATTACATATTTTATCTGCTATTAATTAAAAAAAAACTCATTCCACTTTTAAGCCTTTATGGTGTAAAAAAAAAAATTTTATAAATTTGACAGTGTTGATTTCAAATATAGTTATGTAGTCAATGCAGTTTTTTCAGTTATTTGCAAAGTGAATAACTGCTTTGTTAGTTGAAAGATTTAAATTTACAAAGGCAAAGTATTTTCTGAAATTTATGCTTCCTCATGAAACACAATAAGAACTTTTATCCCCATTTCTGAAACTACATAAGGAAATTAATTACAGTCACAGAATGACAAAAGATTAAGTCAAGTATTTAAATTTCTAATCTGTTGCTTAGCTTTTTAGATAACTTTGCTTTTCCTGTTTAGATCAAGTACAGATGAGCTAGAAAAGAAAAGATGCCAACAGATATATGTATTATAAATAACAACGCTGTTGGTTTAAAAAGCAACATTCTTGGGGGCCTGGGTGGCTCAGTCAATTAAGTGTACTCTTGATTTCGGCTCAGGTCATGATCTCACGGTTGCAAGATTGACCCTGTGTCAGGCTCTGTGCTGGGTGTGGAGCCTTCTTAAGATTCTTTCTCTCCCTCGCCCTCTGACTCTACCCCCCCAACTATCCCCACACTCACACTCCTCTCTCACCCTCTCTCTCTTAAAAAAAAAAAAAAGGCAACATTCTTTTCTTCCTCTAATAATCCTTAAAATCCAGTTAAGATTTATCTCTGTCCGAAAGGGTAAACGTATTGACTCACCTTAGTATATATATGTACATATTTATATACTATATATATGTATATACTATGTGTACATATTTAAAATTGTAGATCATATTTTTTTATTATTATGTTATGTTGATCACCATACATTACATCATTAGTTTTTGATGTAGTGTTCCATGATTCATTGTTTGTGTATAACACCCAGTGCTCCATTCAGTACGTGCCCTCTTTAATACCCATCACCAGGCTAACCCATCCCCCCATAGCCCTCCCCTCTAGAACCCTCAGTTTGTTTTTCAGAGTCCATCGTCTCTCATGGTTCGACTCCCCCTCTAATTTCCCCCCTTCATTTTTCCCTTCCTGCTATCTTCTTCTTCTTTCTTTTTTTTAACATATAATGTATTATTTGTTTCAGAGGTACAGATCTGTGATTCAACAGTCTTGCACAATTCACAGCGCTCACCATAGCACATACCCTCCCCATAGCCAAACTGTGGAAAGAGCCAAGATGTCCATCGACAGATGAATGGATAAAGAAGATGTGGTGTATATATATATACAATGGAATATTATGCAGCCATCAAAAGTAATGAAATCTTGCCATTTGCAACAATGTGGATGCAACTGGAGGGTGTTATGCTGAGCGAAATAAGTCAATCAGAGAAAGACATGTATCATATGACCTCACTGATATGAGGAATTCTTAATCGTAGATCATATTTTTTAATTAAAGTATAGTTGACACGCAATGTTGCACTAATTTCAGGTATACAACATAGTGATCTGACAAGTTTACCCCTTATGCTGTGCTCACCACAAGTGTACTTACTACTGGCATCACAAAATGCTATTACAATATCATTGACTATATTCCCTACACTGTGCCTTCTTGCCTGTGACTTATTCTTTCTATAACTAGAAGCCTGTATATCCTCCTCCCCTTTACCCATTCTGCTCATCTCCCCAACCCCTCTGGCAACTATCAGTTTGTTCTCTGTATTTATAGGTCTGATTCTGCTTTCTGTTTATTCATTTGTTTTGTTTGGTAGATTCTACATGTAAGTGAAATCATGCTATTTGTCTTTGTCTGACTTATTTCACTTAGCATAGTACCTTCTAGGTCCATTCCTATTGTCTCAAATGGCAAGATCTCATCCTTTTTATTGCATATTGTGTGTGTGTGCTCCCTGCATGCATGCATGTGCATATACCACATCTCCTTTATCCATTCATCTACCAATGGACACTTGGGTTGCTTTTATGTCTTGGCTATTGCAAATAATGCTGCAATTAAGGGTGCATCTATCTTTTCAAATTAGTTTTCCATTTTCTTTGGATAAATACTCAGAAGTGCAATTGCTGGATCACATGTAGTTCTATTTTTAATTTTTTGAGGAACCTCCATACTGTTTCCCATAGTGGCAGCACCAATTTACATTCCTACTGAGAGTATACAAGGGTTCCCTTTCTCCACACCCTCTCCAACGCCTGGTATTTCTTGTCTTTTTGATTCTAATCATTCTGACAGGTGTAAGGTGATTTTTCATTGTAGTTTTGATTTGCATTTCTCTGATAATTAGTGATGGTGAGCATTTGTGCATGTGTGTTTGCGACCTGTATGTCTTTGGAAAAATGTCTCTTCAGGTCCTCTGCCCATTTTTTAATGGGCTTATTTTGGGTTTTTTGGTGTTAAGTTGTCTAAGTTCTTTATATATTTTGTATACTAACCCCTTATCAGATATATCATCTGCAAAAATCTTCTTCCATTTAGTAGGTTATCTTTTTATTTTGTTGAATGGTTTCCTTTGCTGTGCAAAAGCCTTTCATTTCGGTGTAGTCCCAATAGTTTAATTTTGCTTTTGTTTCCCTTGCCTGAGGAGACATATCTACAAAACTGTTGCTAAGGCCAATGTCAAAGAAATTACTGCCTTTGTCTTCTAGGAACTTTATGGTTTCACATGAGAGAGCCACCTTACTTTTTGTCTAGAGGATTATGCAGACTTCATGTGGAGAAACCATGGTGCTAAAAGTTGAATTTGTTGTGCAACTTGCTGACTTTGGTATATAAAGAAGATACCAGTGACTCACTATATTAGTGAGGTATGGTCTTAAAATGCGGGTCCAGTCATGAGTTTCATAAGACCATCTACACACTGCCCTCAACTGACCCTGCTTAGAACCAATGGCATGCCCATGATAGGTGACAGGGATTAGGATGCAATTTTTGTCCTATGCACAAGAGGTGTAGGCTATGTTCAACATCAATATAAAACAGATGACTCAAGTTATAACACAAAGCACAGGAGAGAATAGGACTGCTCTACTGAGATCAGATTTCCATTAGCAAAGCTAAGCATCAGAATGAAATGATGGATTAGTCCGGTTAGGCAAAATCTTGCTTACTCACTTTGCCCAAATTAGCACATTTTTTGTCCTCAGTGATCTGGATAATTACTTCATTTCACTGCTGTCCTGTTTGTGAAGGCCTGGCCTTAGCCAGTAATTAACATGGCCTGAATTGCAATTTGTCAGTCTAATTCAATTCAGCAAATACATTTAAGGAACACCTAGTATATGTTAATTACTGTGCTCTGTTTTGAAACTCAAAGGTGAATAAAACGTGGTCCCTATTTCTCAGGAGCTCACAATCTGTGTAGGCAGGGAGAAAGCAAACTCATACCACTACTGTAATACAATGTGCTTAAGTGCTATATCAGTGATGGGGGTGGACAGGGAGGCAGGAAGACAGTGTTTTTTGTGAGAGTACACATAAGAGAATTGCTAATCGGAAGTCAAGGAAGTACTGTTTGAAGTAAGTGTAAGCAGAAAGTAAAGAGTATTTGGAAGGGCGTTCTGGAGTTTCAGCATTCAGTATTTACATTTGAGATTGTAAATGCCAAATAAGTAGAGAATTAAAGCTCTTGCATACAAAGGCAAAGATAGTTTTAAAGGAAAGTTAACTTACTGATGAGTCAATAGATGGAGAAAAGAGAACCCATTGGTTTTAAATTTCTTTGCTGTTGCTAAGGTAAGTTAGTGCTTCTTCTAACAGAGGAAGTAACTATGAACTCTTGACCAAAGGTGCAGGGAAATTGGATCTTTTTAAACATTGATTTTTTTTTAAGGTCCCTCCTGAACTTTAGAGATGGAACACCAATTTAAAACAAACACACTATTCTTAAACATGGGTGCCCAATTGTGCCCTAAGGCTTTTTCTTCCATTCAAAACTTCAGTCTGAAGTTTCCTGGCAGCACAGAAAAGTCCCTACATAATAATTCATGCTAAGGAAAAGGTTGACTTTTGGAACACTTTTGGAATAAAGATTGACAGTGAGATCCCTTCCAAAAAATTGTTAGAGAATGTCACTCAGGTTTTCACCAGAGGAGCAAAACTGTCCTGGAGGTGTGTTCAGCCTGTTGGTAGTCGTAGTAATCAGAAGCAATGTTTGAGAGTTAGGGTGGTAGCCTGGAGAAGTGATACTGGAGAACAAAAAGGAGCTTATAGGGAATTACATTAGATTGATAATCATACCTGTATTAAGTGTTCGATTAGGTTATCTTCTAAAATGTTTTCCAGTTTAATAATTATATGCTATTGCTTTTATTCTTAGAGGAAAATATTGACTAACCAAAAGCATTTGCTGAGAATAGTTTGTCTAGATGTGACTTGTCCCAATCCATTCATTTTCTCATTCCTTTACAGATTACATTTGTTTTCAGAATATTTGGTCATAGTCAGAGGTCATTCCCTGAGACCACAGAACTAAGTAAAGGCAGATACCATTCCAGATTTTATTAATTCATGATTAATGTTTTAGGAGGATTAATTGGAAGTACGCATAGGCCAAAGATCTGGGGGAAAACTCAAAACAAAAAGTTTAGATGTAATGAAATAGTAATAACCTAGAGTAGAGGAGATAAATCCTGATACTAGGATGATGTAGTAGAAAAAAAGTTAAAAATAAGAGAACCACAAAATGAAAGATGGATAAGATTAAGTCACAATTGAACGTAGTGGAATAAGGTGTAGAGCAGAGTTGGAGTACTAGTTACAGAGGCAACCAAGTAGAAAAGTTAAAAAGTAAAAACAATTTGAGGAGAAAAGTGGAAAAGATGAAGTGTTGGTTTAGGATAACTGGGATACAATTGGGAAGAGATTAATGAGAAGCAGAGAGAGAAAGAGAGAGAGGGAGGCAGAGATCTACCTTATGTATTGATAATAACAATAAAAATGTAGCCTGTTAAACTCAAGTGATGGTGTCCTATATGAAATTGACTCTCAGAAACAGTCTGGTTTGGAATATTGAATTGCCTTCCCTATCCCTATTCTTCTTACTATTCTATTTCAATAAACGTTTGGTTTAACTTGAACATAATGGTTTTTTTTTATAAGGAATATTTAAAACCACATCATGTTGGATTTTTAATAATGGAAATAAGCAAGAGTCAATTTCCTAATGTGATCAGTGTTGGTGTAATATGTGTAATACTCTTATCAAAATATAAGTTTTTAATATAATTAATATGCTTTACATCCTTCTTGTTATCATTGTTAATGATTATTTTCAGTGAGACCTGTACTGTACAAAAAATAATGGCACTCTCTCAAAACCCTTTCACATCATCCATGGATTTCTAGAGGATTTTTTTTTTAATAATAAAGGTATATGAAACTCTGTAAGTAAATTCCCTATGAGCCATCTAATTCTCAGAGGTTTATTTTAAAAATACCACCCCCACCTTTGTTATATACCTTTACTCTATCTTTTTTAAGGTGCTCTATTCCATTTAAAAATCTTATCTCCAAGAAGGCATTAGCCCAGCTTATTACTTTATACTTCTGATACTCTCTGCTGAGCTTGTTAGAATCCCTTGAGAATATTCTTCTGGGGAGAAAAATCTCCTTTGGAGGTACTTTTTCAATTCTTACTATTTCTGGACCTCCCCTCTTCTGCATCAAGGCACAGTAGTTACTGGAGAAAGTTAACAAAAACACAAATTGTGTTATAAGCTCTTTTCCTGGAATTTACTTTGGTATCAAACTTTCCTTCCTCCTCCCACTTCCGACCCCACCAATTTACAGGTTGTCCCAGCCTAACTCAAGCAGGGATTTAAAATCTGTTAGAGAGCTCAGCCTGTTGATTTACAGAGTTGAAGTCTGCACATAGGAATCATCTGTAATGGGATTCTTTGCTCCCTGGAGAGACATTACATAGCAGAGCTGTAAATTACTGAAGAAATAGAGGAGGAGGAAGGGGGGTGCAGTATGCTCAGTAAAAATAGGATATACTGTTGATCAGAGCAGTTGTCTTTTAACTTTTATTTTTCACCATAAAATTAAGTAGAAAAAAAGGAGAGTGGATATTTAAGAAATTGAGTGTACCGTATTTGTTGTCCCATTTATTTACTTAGTATCAGATAGTTTGTATAAGATTTGTTTGGTTTACCAGTTGTCCCCAAGTAAATCCTTTATTTTTTTCCCCCAGGGACTTATTTTTAAGGCATTAGTTTCTTTAAGTCTATGTGACAGTGTATTTGAATCTAATTTGTAGCCAGGAATCATCATAATCCGTCCTTTGCCCTCTGCATTATCCCTGAAGCAAACTACAATACTGGCTTGATCAGAGTAATGTACAAGGTATAGGTAGTAATAGAAAGTTCTAAGTGAAAATGTCCTAAATACATTGCCAGTGCAATGAGACTAGCCAACAGAGAAATAGATGACCTCAGGAAATGTCTGGCTTAACAAATGTATATCTTTAAATTGGAAATCTAATTATTTGCCTTAGATTTGTACTGCTGGGAACCTAATGCAAGACCATGTTAAATAAACTTATTATTTCCGTTTTTCATTTAACCTGTGGGTTATAGTATGACCAATCTGTTTTATATCCTCAATCAACAGATGATTGTATTTGGTAATAATTTATCAAGAATAAAAATCTGTTTTTGAAACTAATCACCTCATGTTAGGTCTGCCCTTTTTCAAAACCACCATCTGATATTCATTTTGTCTGCAAGACAAACATACTGATGAAAATGCATATACCACAGGATACAGCCAGTGGAATGAAGCATTTCCACTCTTTGTATATATTTAGAACATTTTCCCTTTTCCCAACAGATGGACCAAATTTTAGTATTAAAGAAAAAATCAATTTTACATAGTACAAACAAATGGAACAAGTACACTGTAGAGTTCTAATTACTCAGTAACAGAATGTCCAGTGGAATTTGGGGTCAAATCAGGTCATATCTAAACTCTGATTTTTTTTAAAAGTGACTTTTTCATATTTACTAGTTTTTTTTCCAGATTATTAGATGAATTTCTGAATGGAAAATACTGAGTTTCATGTATTTTCCAAGTCTTTTAAAAATCTTTCAATTTAAGGGCTTTTCTTTATATACAAGTACCTTGAAGTGTTTTTGTTTTTCTCTAAGTCCAGGGACCTTACTATAAAGTTTACCAAAGTGACACATGGATTATAAGCATCAAAAATTTTTTTCTATTATTATTTAAGGCAAATAACTCTGCTCCTGCTCCATAAACTAACTACATTGCTAGATAAAAGTCAGTCACAATTTTGGTGCTAGTTCCTTTGGAAAATTCCCAAAACTACATTATTTTTAAAAAGTTAACTTCTTAAAATGTAATAGAATGTATACATATTTGCATGTATTTTTTGCCTATATATTCATCTTTAATTAAAAACTATACTTATTTCATCTCATGTTTTAGATGGTATTGTATATCTTTACTAATGAGGTGAGTTAGGGCTACAGATTTGTTTATTAGAAGATAGTCTCTAGTATTTTCTCCTCTTACTCCATCTGAATTATAAATCTAGTATTTCTTCATTTAAGTTTTCTGTGGCTCTCCAGTGTTTCTAGGACCAAAAAAGTCTCCTTAGTCCTTCACCACCTGATTGTATCTATGTTTCCAACCTCATGTCCCTGTTTGGCTCAATGACCCCTTCTTGTTTCCCTTCTCAGGCCCCAAATATACAATCTTCTGGAATTTGACATCCTTTTACATGCTTTTGTCCAGCTTCACCAATTGTCTCCTTAACCCAGAATGGCCTTCCTCATTTCCTTTCCTTGCTCATTCCCTTAAGTTCAGGACTTAATGCTGTATTCTAAGAGGTCTTTCTGACTTTTCAGGCATGACTTATAGCTCCTACTACCAATGCCTTTATTATGGCTGTGTTGCATAGTACTTCCAGAGTATTAGGAAGACAGATGACAAACAAGTAAAAAACCAATTTCAACTTGTGTCAAGTGATATAAAGGAAACAAGTAAGGCACAATGAGAAAGAAGGGTAGGAGTAGGCTACTTACTGGTCAAGGAAGGACTCTCTGAAAAAGTGACATTTAAGCTGGGACTGAAAATATAAGAAGGAGCCAGCCATATAAAACGTGGAAGAAAAAATGTTGCAGGCAGAGAGGCACATATAAAGCTCCAAGATGAAGAAGAGATTGATGAAGAAGAGATTGGTGTATTTGAGCGGCGGCGAAGGGGCCACTTAGCTCAAATATATTAATTGAGGGACAGTGGCATGAGATAAGGTTGGAGAGCTAAGTGGGGGCCAGATCAGGTCAGTCTGTACCACTGAAGGCTTTTAAGCAATGGGATGTCTTGAATATATTACCTCTCATGATGCTGTGTGGAGAACAGATTGGAGGGGAGCAAGAATCTGAAGAAAACCAGTAAGGAAGATATTGCACAGGTCTGGGCAAGAGATAACTTTCAAATGGTTGATCCTGGGATAAACCCATGACTATCTTCAGAGTAGTTATTAATAGTTGTATTTCTTAAACAGTTCTTTTGAAACCCAAGTGAGGAAATATTTGACAATAATATTACTATTGCTATTATAATAATAATGCCATTGACTGGAGAAGTAGTCAATGTTGAGACAATGCAGGTCGTGTAGGCTGAAGAAAGGAGAGTAGATTTTTTAAGTGCAAAGTGATACCATGAGGGTTTTAGGCATGGAGTGACATGATCCCAATTGTGTTTTAAAAAGGAGTATAAAAATAGATTAGGAAATTGCAAGAGTAGAAGACAACAAATTCATAGGAGGCTATTGTCAAAATCAGGTGAAACTGTTGGAGACTTAGATGGGGTAATGGTAGTGCTGACAGTGAGAAGTACACAGATTTGAAATGTGTTTAGGATTGGATGGATTGGAGGTAAGGAATACAATACTGGTTTCTTGAATTGAGCAAGTGATAGAGGTGTTGTTTAGTAAGATAGGGGACAGTGTTGGGGAAAAGATCAGTAGTTCAATTTTGGAGACATTAAATTTGAGGTGTTGGGCACCTGGGTGGCTCAGTCAGTTAAGCGTCCAACTCTTGATTTTGGTTCAGGTCATGATCTCAGGGTCATGGGATCGAGCCCCAGCACCCAGCTCTGCACTCAGTGGGGAGTCTGCTTGAGATTCTCTCTCCCCGTCCCCCCATGCTCTCTCTCTCCTCAAATAAGTAAATGAATCTAGAAATAAATGAATTTGAGATATTTGTGCTTAAATATACCTATGCATGTATGTATTTGTAAATTAGTAAAAGAGCATACCATAAATATTATTCTGCTATTTGTTCTTATTCATTAAAAACAAATTGTGGGAATTGTTCCATATCTGTATTATAGGTTTACTTCATTATTTTTTAAAATTGCATGATAGTAAAACTATACCATAATTCAATCAACAAATTCTATATATGGTCATCGTTATGTATATCATTACATAGTTTTACAAGTATTTCTGTAGGATACATTTTAAAAAGTAGAATTGCTGGATCAAAAGGTATTCACATTTTGATTTCAGATAGAAATTACCACCCTTGAAAATAACTGCACCATTAACCATATATTAGAGTGTCAATTTCCCTAACATTGGATTCTATCAACTTACGTTACGTTTTTCAGTTTGAAAGCGGAAATTGTTATCTTGGTGTTACTTTATTTTTACCTTCTCCTGATCCATGATGTTGAGCATGTTCTCATATGTTTATTAGCCATTCCATTTTTTGGGGGGGTGGTTATGTGAAAAACATATGAAATGGTTCCAGAAATGGAAAAGCAAATAACATTCAGATATTTAAGAGAAAGTAAAAAATGAAGGAAGGAAAGAAGGTAGAAAATGGGAAAAAATAAAGGAAAGAAATGGAGAACTAATTACTGTTTATCTGTTTGTTTGCTATTGGATGACTTATGAGATTTTGGAGAGTGGTTGGTGGGGTGAGGGTTAAATAATTTATAAAAATTACCAGTTACACTTTTTTTGCTTGTAAAAGTTATACATTAGCAACATATTAAAGGTAGTTTTTGGAAGGTATTTTAGAGATCACTATTTATTTATTTTTTTATTATGTTGAGTTAGCCAACACATAGTGCATCATTAGTTTTTGATGTGTTCAACAATTCATTAGTTTCATGTAACACCCCAGATCCATGTTTAATGTCCAGTTTTGTTACTTATGTATTAAAAGACTTTTGAAAAATCTGCAAATGCTAAAGAAACATCGATGGTTAAAGTAGAGAAAGCCAAAAGGAGCCTGATGGAAGTATTCTTTCCCTTGGAGTGGCCCATGTACTTCACAGAGAAGCTGTACTTCTCAGGCAGCTACAGCAGTCACAGCAGACCCAGTAGGAGGTTGCCCACAGCCATGTGTATCCTGTTCTATTAATAAAGGAAATGTCAACTAGGACACTGGGGATTAGACACAACTAATTTTCTAAAATGCCATTAAGTTGATCTTTATCTGTAAAGCCAACACAGACATATGAATAGTTAAAAAGAGCTCTTTGCCTCTCCGATTTCAGCGGGCTTAAAGCCTGGTGTTTTATTTCACACCCGCAGAACAGCAGATCTGAATGGCAAGAAATCTTTAGAAATCATATTTGTTGAAGCTGTTACTTTCAAATACTACCCAAATTATTAGGGTTCCTGGAGTATATATATTTTTAATTAAAAAGCAATTTAACTTTTGTTTAAATAGACTCTGGGCTCCACATTCCACCGCTACCCTCCCTCAAGAAGTCTGATACTGTGCTCTCAAAGTTGCAAGTCCTCAGTGGTTGGACCAAGCTGGCATGTCCCCAAAGCACACTGGCCTTCTTGAGACTATTTATGATCAAATCAGTTTTGTCATTCTGACAGTAGGAATGACAAGCTAAACACAGCCCAGCTCTGTGGATTCTTTGTGGTGACCCTTCTAACTTCAAGAGCCGTTGTTTTACTGAATGTCCTAAGTGGTTGGTCTATTACGAAAATTGAGTCCTTTAAGCCAAATAACTATTATTAAAATTGGGAAAGTTGGCTACCACACACACACAGACACTATTCTAAATATGTTACATGTATTAAATGATGGAATCATGAAATAAGAGTCAGCATTTGACTAAAATTTATCAAAATTCCAAAAAATATTAAACTTCTTTCTGTTGATGCCTTGAAACTGAGGTTAACTTTTCTGTGATAATTAAGAGTTATTTACTACTTTCTGCATGTACAGTTTATGCTATTTGTGGGCATGTTAGTACTCAGACATATAATTGAGCTTCTAATTTCCTAATCATCTCATTTTAAGGATGGTCGAGGCAGGAGTTGCAGTGTTAAATTTTTCTTATAGTAGGTTATTTGCAGATGTAAGGAAATATGGGAATTCTATGGAAAAAGTACACATTTGAAGCATCAAGAAAACATAAAGAAATTTGATAGTGGTGGCTTTTAAACTTTATTCCTAAATATTACAACTGTATTCTCATTATATAGACTACACATTATGCTGTCTTCTGACCTCAACGATCATATACAATAATAGACTTTTGGATTTAGTATCCTTGATTTCACTCTTTGTGCATGGTCCGAAAGCCCTGACAGGTACTCGTCTGTCATTTTACTGAAGCATGGATTTGAAGTGCTTGTATAGCATGGGAGCAAATCACTTTAGTCAGGGAGTAAGCCCAAACAACTACTCTGCCACAGCTTCTCAGGGCAACTTGATTATTCCAATCAAGTCATCACTATATTATAATTCTTGTGAAGAGTAGAAATTTGGTTTATTTGTGAAAAGAGTCTGGAGAAAAAGCTAAGAGCTAATTGGTGAGTATGAGATGAAGTGAGAATGCAAAAGCCTATGAAAAGTGATGTTTATTTATTTCACCATGATTTAGGTATAGGAACCGAGCCTGTCATTTGCCTCACAGAGAAATAAGAAATGGTTTGTAAATCTGTGCTGGGAATGCTCTAGCCAATGTAAGATTGCTTTTTGTGTGTGTGTGTGTGAATTTCTTTTTATTTTTTTTACTTTTTTTTTTATTATTATGTTATGTTAATCACCATACATCATTAGTTTTTGATGTAGTGTTCCATGATTCATTGTTTGCAACCTCTTCGATCTCAGCTGCAGCAACTTCTTCCTAGACACATCGCCAAAGGCAAGGGAAGCAAGGGCAAAAATGAACTATTGGGACTTCATCAAGATAAAAAGCTTTTGCACAGCAAAAGAAACAGTCAACAAAACCAAAAGACAACCGACAGAATCGGAGAAGATACTTGCAAATGACATATCAGATAAAGGGCTAGTATCCAAAACCTATAAAGAACTTCTTAAACTCAACACCCAAAGAACAAATGATCCAATCAAGAAATGGGCAGAAGACATGAACAGACATTTTTCCAAAGAAGACATCCAAATGGCCAACAGACCCATGAAAAAGTGCTCAACATCACTCGGCATCAGGGAAATCCAAATCAAAACCTCAATGAGATACCACCTCACACCAGTCAGGATGGCTAAAATTAACAAGTCAGGAAACGACAGATGTTGGCGGGGATGCGGAGAAAGGGGAACCCTCCTACGCTGTTGGTGGGAATGCAAGCTGGTACAGACACTCTGGAAAATTGCTCATTAAGTAAGAAATTTTTAGCAAAATTGAAAAGGCCGTGGGATTTTTTTTTTTTTTTTTTGGTCATTTTTGAGAGTAAATGGGTTTCTATCTATCATGCACTTGCAACAGTATTTAGCACATAAACACCACACAAGTATTGGCTGCTGTGATGATAATGACGATCGTGATGTGACTCTAGATGGAACCATGATTTGAAAGAAAACCAAGGACCACTACAGGCATTTCCACACACCAAATATCAAGAGTCTCCCAGTTAACACAAGTGTTGTCTCCCAGTTTAAACAACTATGTAAAAGTAGAATGTTTGATGTAGTTGTTTGGGGTTTTGTTTTGTTTTGTTTTGTTTTTTAAGACTTTTTAAAGTAATCGCTACACCCAACATGGGGCTTGAACTCACAACCCTGAGATTAAGTCTCATGCTCTACTGACTGAGCCAGCTAGGTGCCCTTTTGATTGGTTTTATCAATTTATTCCCATTATTGCTAATTCCTATAGAAGTTCTCATAACCTAAGAAGACAAATATCTCTATTGCTTTTTTAATTAAAGATTATTTATTTATTTATTTGACAGAGAACACGCACACGCGAGCACAGCAGGGGGAGCTGCAGAGGGAGAGGGAGAAGTAGGCTCCCCGCTGAGCAGGGAGCCCCACATGGGGCCCAGGACCCTGGGATCGTGCCCTGAGCCGAAGGCAGATGCTTAACTGACTGAGCCACCCAGGCGCCCCTCTATTACTTTTTAAATTATCTAAGTTAGAGTCACTAGGGAAAAATGTGTACAGTTATCAATAACTTAATATGGGCATATAAACCATACGAACTTAGAATTTAGGCATATTTAAAAAGAGCATTTTAGGGGCACCTGGGTGGCTCAGTCATTAAGCGTCTGCCTTTGGCTCAGGTCATGATCCCGGGGTCCTGGGATCGAGCCCCACATCGGGCTCCCTGCCCAGCGGGAAGCCTGCTTCTCCCCCTCCCACTCTCCCTGCTTGTGTTCCATCTCTCGCTGTGTCTCCTTCTGTCAAATAAATAAAATCTTTTAAAAATAAATAAATAAAAACAGCATTTTAAATATATATATATTTTTTAAAGATTTTATTTATTTATTTGAGACAGAGAGAATGAGAGAGAGAGAGCACGTGAGAGGGGGGAGGGTCAGAGGGAGAAGCAGGCTCCCTGCCGAGCAGGGAGCCCGATGCGGGACTCGATCCAGGGACTCCAGGATCATGACCTGAGCCGAAGGCAGACGCTTAACCAACTGAGCCACCCAGGCGCCCAGCATTTTAAATATTTTAAAATATTTTAGAGTTTGGCTATTTCTTTAGGTTCTGTCTGGAAAACCCCCCGTTCCCTCTCACAGGTGCCTGGCAGATTCCTTCTCTGACTCCTAAGCCTCAGTCCAAGTCCTGTTCCTCACCAGAGCCTCCCTGGCTCCCTCAGACCCTTACACCCCTCTTCTCCCCTGCTGCTGCACTGTACCACCAGCCTGCTTTGTTGTGGCAATTATACATACACCCAAGATTGAAAAAATTTGCATTTCTCTCTTACTGCTAGACTGCAAGCCCGTTGAGGAAAAAAGTAGGTCCTCACTAAATTATATGAATGAACCTCATATCATTTCACATATGACAGTAGGAGTTAAGAGAGACCTAATATTTCAAACAGTGCAGATGTCAGGCCATGGCCATATCAGAAAGAAAAGTTTTCTTTCCCCCTCAAAAAGGATTTTAAGTTCTGAGTTGATAGCACACAGCTACAGTGGAGGAAAATTGTTTGTAAAATATTTATTGAGTATCTACTGCATTTCAGGGTACTATGCTATTAGCTTTTACGTGTTTCATATTGTTAATCCTCACAAAAATACCATCATGTATGTCTTGAATTTTCCCAATTTTTAGATACGGAAATTCAGGGTAAGAGAGGCAGTATGTTCAAAGTCACAGGTAATAAATGGCAGAGTAAAATTGGAACCAGATGTTATGATTCTAAGTTGAGTTTTCTCCCCACCATTCTACTCAAACCAAATTTTTAATTCTTATTCCACCTAGACTAGACAATTATTTGAGCTCTAGAGACAGTTTTCACACTGTCAAAATTTCTTAAGTTGTTAAAACCTGCAAAGCTATGATATATTTCCTGAGCCCTGTCTCTCCCCATGATCTATAACATGGATTTATGGTTGATTTTGTCTGTGCTATCCTGTCTTTTAAACAGTAATGCCTGAACTAGTTGGACCACTGAGAGTGTAATGTCAGGACATCAATCTATCGGTAACATTAATTGAACATTCTGTGGCGAAGCTGTTGCTTTCACTGGAGTGAAAAAAGTTGCTTAGAGGATAACAGATGAGTCAGAGGATTTTCATTACATTTAGACCCTAATTCAGAGATGTCACCAATTATGGTAAGGTAACATTTGGGGACAAATGGAAGCCTCCCTTTTTTTTCTTTTTTCTCTTTTCCAGATCTCTCCACGTTAAGATTTTTCTTATGAAGCCAAACTAAGTTTCTTTATTCCTTAGCATTCCCCTCCCCCCGCAACCTTAGTTCCAAGGAAAAGCATTAAGTCTGCCATTGAGGTAAATGGATATATTGGCTCTAAGCAGCTGATGGTGTGAAATTAAGGAAGAGGAAAGAGAGAAACAAGAGCAGGTGTGGTAGAAAAGGAAAGAACTAAGAGAAGGCTTGTGTTTGCCCTGCTGTGCTCACCCTTTCCTGGTCCCTGGATTCCTGCTGCATGTTTATCTCCATTCACTTCCTTCTGCAAAGAATTACTCTCTTGGATGAAGGTTGTCTTCCATTTCAATTTGTTTTTTACTGGATTTCTGGTCACACAAAACATGTTATATTAGAAGCAGTGAAATATATTTGTAGCCTTTTCATGTAAAATTATTTTGTGTTATAAATAGCTCTTTACCTAACTTCACCATAAAATAATTGAGACATAAAACTTTGAGGGGAAACTTTGAAGAGGGAGAAAAAAATAGCATTTAATCAAAGCATCTTTTTTAGCATCATCTTCTAATTGATGATAAGCTGTACCTCTTTGTGAAGCCTCTGTATTACACCAGGTGGTTAAAATTATGGGATGTTGCTCTAGCAGGTGGATTGGGTGGTTGTAGTAAACTGTCATAAGATGAAGTTAAAAATCAGTGGCAGGGAGAGAGTGGTTCAAGTGTAGGAGTATCCTAAGCTTACTTCCTCCTGTATACACACACCAAATCCATAGCTATATATGGATCAGTTCTCTTTGAAAAAGACCTAAACACTAGCTGAAGAGCTCTTCCACAACAAAGGATAAAAGGGCTACACTGAAATGGTTATTAGAGACAGAGAAGTGTCTCCTCAAAAACCCCACCTCCAGCACTGGCAATCCACAATCTGGAGGGATCTCACAAATATGTAGATTCTCCCTAGGGAGTGAGGAGTTTGTACCCCACATCAGATACCCAAACCCTTGGGACCTACCCTGGAAAAATGAGCCCCCAAAACACCTGACTCCGAACACTAATGGGGCTTATATCCAGGAGACCCAAAAGGCTATGGGGAACAAAGTCTGCTCATAAAGGTCTTGTATGCAGCTTAGTTACCCTGGGATTCAGTGCAGAGGCAGCAGTTTGAAAAGTGCCTAGACCATATGTGAAGGAGATTCATTAGCTAATCTCCAAGCATCTGACGGAGATGCAGGAGCCTGGTAGGACTTTCTCTGGGGAAAGAGGTATTGGTGGATGCCATTTTTTCATGCTTACTTCACTTTGCTAGTGCCAGTAGGCTTGCCTCATCCCTACACTCTCCTACAGCCCCACTGAAGCCCGTGGGTTTGCCCTGTCCCCAGTTCCCCTGATGCCCCATTGAGGCTGGCAGGTAGATGCAGTCTACACAAGGGACATCTTTTGAACACCTGACTCTGGTGGCTAGGCGGGCTTGTGTTGGAGGCCTTGTGGGACTGAAACAACCAGAAAGACTGTTCTTGGTAGGCTGCCAACCCCAGGACACTACACAGAGAGTAGGAAGAAACACAACCCTAATCTTCCTGTGAAAAAGGCCTATTTACTTGTCCCGGAGCGCCAGTTTGAGAGGCAGGCCTTAGGTTTACTACACATGCAGAGGCTATGGAGGAGCTCTCAGGGAATGTAGGCTGGGGGATGCCAGCTTTGCGTTCTTCTTTGGCCTCACTTCAGCTCACTGGTACTTCCTCAAAAGGAACTTATAAACTTTTCTGGAGCCCTGATTTTGGCAAATGTCACCAAGGGACACCTTCAAATTGCCTGATCTAGAGGCTAGCAGGAATTATGACTGTGGTCTCACAGGACTGTATATATTTGCATACTTTAAAAGCTGCTGCTTAAAGGTCCAGCTTCAAATCAGCCTGAAACTAGGTGCTGACTGAAATCCCTCCCATAGGAACACTGACAGGGCTTGGTATGACCTCAACAACTGGAACCTATCAAGAGTAAATCAAGCTGCTTAGAAAATCACAAAAGTTCAAGTGATAACTAAGAACTATGGCAAATTTGAACAATAAGTTTTATCTTCTACACAAGACCACCCCTTCAAGACTGGGAGAAGTAGCTGTTTCACCTAATACATAGAAACAAACACAGAAAGCAAAATGAGGAAACAGAAGAGTATGTCCCAAATGAAAGAGTGAGGTAAAATCCCAGAAAAAAAAATGTAATGAAACAGATACAGTAATTTACCTGATAAAAAATTCAAAAGTAATGGTCATAAAGATGCTCACTGAAGACAGTGAGCACAGTGAGAATTTTAACAAAGAGAAAATATAGGATAGTACCAAATAGAGGTCACTGAACTGAAGAATACAATAACAGAACTGAAAAATACACTAGGGGGGTTCCACACCAGACTGGATGAAGCGGAAAAATGGATCAGCATCCTGGAAGACAGGGGGTGGAACTCACCAAAACAGAACAGCAAAATAAAAAGGAATTTTAAAAAGTGGATATGGCTAACAGGACATCAAGGATTTTAAGGTCCAAGAAGGAGAAGAGAGAAAGAAGAAGAAAGAGGCAGAAAACTTATTTGAAGAAATAATGGCTGAGAACTTCCCAAAGGTTGGGATGGAAACAGATATCCAGGTCCAGGAAGCTCAGAGAGTTCCAAATAAGATGAACCAAAGAGATCTACACCAAGATACATTATAATTAAAATGTCAAAAGTTAAAGATAAAGAGAAAATATTTAAAAGCAGCAAGAGAAAAACAATATTTTGTTTTTATGTTTATATGTAACAATATATATTAACATATATTATGTTTATATGTATGTTTTTTGTGTGTATGGAGTCTTTAGGGTCTTCTATATATAGGATCATGTCATCTGTGAATAATATAAGGCCTATGTGGGTATAAGGAACATTTGTTTTTATGTTTATATGTAACAATATATATTAACATGTATTATGTTTATATGTAACAATAAATGTTACATATAAAGAAACTCCCATAAGACTTCCAGCTGATTTTTCAGTAGGTCAGAAAGGAGTGGCAGGACATTAAAAGTGCTAAAAGGAAAACAAACAAACAAATACAACTTCCAACCGGGAATACTCTAACTAGCAAGGCTATCATTTATAATTGAAGGAGATATAAAGACTTTTCCAGATAAGCAAAAGCTGAGAGTTCATCACCACTAAGCCAGCCTTGGGACTTTAAGCTGAAAAGAAAAGGCACTAACTAGCAATAAAAAAACAAAACAAAACCAAAAAAACAAAAAAAACAAAATAAAAATCTCACTGGGAAAGGCAAACTACAGTAAAGGTAATAGATTAGCCATTTATAAAGCTAGTATGAAGTTGAAAAACAAAATTAGTAAAATTAACTATAGCAATAATAATTTAAGGGATACAGAAAATAAAAAGATGTAAACTATGATACCAAAAACAAAACATGGATAGGGAGGAGGGGATAAAAATGTTATTAAAATGTGTTCAAATTTAAGTTGCCATATACCTTAAAAAAACTACTATATAAAGAGACTATTATATGTGTACCTTATGGTAATCACAAAATAAAAACCTATAGTAGATACACATAAGATACTAAGAAAAGAATCTAAACATAACACTAAAGAAAATCATCAAACCACAAGGGAAGAGAGCAAAAGAAGAAAGGTAGAGGGGAACTACAAAAACAGCCAAAAAACAGTTAACAAAATGCCAGTAAGTACACACCTACTGATAATTACTTTAAATGTAAATGGACTAAAGGATCAAAGTGGAAATAAACAAAATAGAGACAAAAAACAATAGAAATGATCATGAAACTAAGAGCTGGTTCTTTGAAAATATAAAAAAAAATGAGAAACTTACAACTAGACTCACCAAGAAAAAACGAGAGAGGGCTCAAATAAAGTCAGAAATTAAAGAGGAGAAGTTATAACTGATATCACAGAAATATAAAGGATCATGAGACTATTATGAACAATTATAGGCCAACAAACTGAACAACCTAGGAGACATGAATAAATTTCTAAAAACATATAATCTTCCAAGACTGAATCATAAACAGAAAATCTAAACTATTGCTAGTAAGGAGATTGAATCAAAATTAAAAAAAATCTCCCAACAAACAAAAGTCTAGGATCAGATGGCTTCACTGATGAATTCAAAGAAGACTTAATACCTATCTTTCTCGGGACGCCTGGGTGGCTCAGTCGTTAAGCGTCTGCCTTCGGCTCAGGTCATGATCCCAGGGTCCTGGGATCGAGCCCCACATCGGGCTCCCTGCTCTGCGGGAAGCCTGCTTCTCCCTCTCCCACTCCCCCTGCTTGTGTTCCCTCTCTCGCTGTGTCTCTCTCTGTCAAATAAATAAATAAAAAAATCTTTAAAAAAAAAAAAAAATACCTATCCTTCTCAAACTCTTCCAAAAAAGTGAAGAGAAGGGAACACTTCCAAATGAATTTTATGAGGCCAGCATTACCCTGGTACCAAATCCAGACAGGGATACCAAAAAACAAAGAAAATTATGGACCAATATCGTTGATGAACATAGATGCAAAAATCCTCAACAAAATATTAGCAAACTGAATTCAATAATACATAAACAGATTATACACTATGATCAAATGGAATTTATTCCAGGGATGGAAGTATGGTCAACATCAGCAAATCAAGCAATGTAGTATGCCACATTAACAAAATGAAGAACAAAAATCATATGATTATCTCAATAGATGCAGAAAAAGCTTTTGACAAAATTCAACATCCATTTATGATAAAACCTTTCTACAACTGGGTATAGAGGGAAACTAACTCGACATAATAACATAATAAAGGCCATATATGAGAAACCCACAGCTAACATTATACTCAATGGTGGGTATAAGGAACAAGAGAAGCATGCCCACTCTCACCACTTTTATTCGATGCAGTTTTGGATGTCCTACCCACAGCAATTAGGAAAAAAAGGGAATGAGAGTCATCCCAATTGGAAAGGAAGTAAAACTGTCACTATTCACAGATGACATGATCCTATATATAGAAGAAAGACCCTAAAGACTCCATACACACAAAAAACTGTTAGGATAGATAAACTCAGTAAAGTAGCAGGATACTAAATCAATATACAGAAATCTGTTGCATTTTTATACACTAATAATGAGCTATCAGAAAGAAATTAAGAAAAGAATCCATTTACAATTGCATCAGAAAGAATAAAATACTTGGGAATAAATTTAACCACGGAGGTGAAAGATCTATACACTAAAAACTATAAGACATTTATCAAAGAAATTGAAGAAGACACAAATAAATGAGAAAATATTCCATGCTTATGGATTGGAAGAATTAATATTGTTAAAATGTCCATACTACCCAAAGCAATCTACAGATTCAATATAATCCCTATCAAAATCCCAATGGCATTTTTCACAGAGCTAGAACAAAGGATCTTAAAATTAGTATGGAACCATGAAAGACACCAAGTAGCCAAAGCAGTTTTGAGAAAGAACAAAGTTGGAAGTATCACACTTCATGATTTCAAACTATACTACAAACCTATGATAATTAAAACACTATAGTATCGTCATAGAAACCAACATACAGGGGCGCCTGGGTGGCTCAGTTGGTTAAGCGACTGCCTTCGGCTCAGGTCATGATCCTGGAGTCCCGGGATCGAGTCCCGCATCGGGCTCCCTGCTCGGCGGGGAGTCTGCTTCTCCCTCTGACCCTCCTCCCTCTCATGTGCTGTCTCTCTCATTCTGTCTCTCTCAAATAAATAAATAAAATCTTTAAAAAAAAAAAAAAAAAAAAAGAAACCAACATACAGAAAATGGAACAGAATAGAGCTCAAAACTAAACCACACATATATAATCATTAAATTACGACAAAGGAACCAAGAATACACAATAGGGAAAGGACAATCTCTTCAATAAATGGTGTTGGGAAAACTGTACAGTGACATGCAAAACAATGAAACAAGACACTATCTTATACCATACATAGGAAGTAACTCAAAATGGATTAAAGACTTGAATGTAAGACCTGAAAACATAAAACTCCTAGAAGACATAGGCATTAAGCTCCTTGACATTGGTTTTGTGATTGAATTTCTAGATCCAACTCCAAAAGCAAAGGCAACAAAAGCAAAAATAAATAGTGAAACTACATAAAACTAAAAAACTAAAAAGCTTCTGCACAACAAAGGAAACCATCAACAAAATGAAAAGTCAACCAGGGCACCTGGCTGGCTCATTCAGTGGAGCATGTGACTCTTGATCCTGGGGATACGAGTTTGGGCCCCACATTAGGTATAGCGATTACTTAAAATCCTTAAAAAAAAATGAAAAGGCAACCTACTAAATGGAAGATTTTCACAAATGATATATCTGATAAGGGGTTAATATATAAAATATATAAAGAACTTATATAAGTCAACACCAAAAAACCCCAAATAATCCAATTTAAAAATGGGCAGAAGACCTGAATAGGCATTTTTCCAAGGAAGACATCAGATGGCAAACACACATGAAAAAGTGCTCAACATCACTAATTATCAGAGAAATGCAAATCAAAACCACATTTAGATATCACCTTACACCTGTGAGAATGGCTAGAACCAAAAAGACAAGAAATAAGTGTTGTGGAGGATGTGGAGAAAGGGAACACTCGTACACTGTCAGTGGAAATGTAAATTGGTTCTGCCACTATGGAAAATAATATGGAGGTTCCTCAAAAAATTAAAAATAGAACTACATATAATCCAGCACTTGCACATCTGAGTATCTATCCAAAGAAAATTAGAATACTAATTCAAAAAGATATATGCACCTCCATGTTTATTGCAGCATTATTTACAATAGCCAAGATATAGAAATAATGCAAGTGTTCATGGATGAATGGATAAAGAATTTGTGATATATATATATGTATATATATAATGGGTAATAAAATATATAAAAATATATAATGTGTCTATATATATATATATAATATGTAGACATATATATATATTGTATGTAGACATGTATATATATATAATAGAATACTACTTAGCCATAAAAAAGAAGAAAATCTTGCCATTTGCAACAACATGGGTGGACCTTGAGGTATTATCCTAAGTGAAATAAGTCTGATCAGTCAGAGAAAGACCTTGTTGAATGATTTCACTTATATATGGAATCTAAAACAAAACAAATGAACAAACAAAACATAGATACGAGAACAGATTTGTGGTTATCAGAAGGAAGGGGAGTTGGTGGGAGAAATGGTTAATGTGAGTCAGTTGTATGATGGTTATTTAGACTTATAGTGATGATCGGTTTGTAGTGTGTACAAAATTTGAATTATGTTGTTTACCTGAAACTAATATAATGTTATATACCAATTTTACCCCAATAATAATAATAATAATAAATCAATGGCAGAGGAAGTGCCTTTATACTGCTGTGGTTTCAGTTGCTGCAGGAGATTATGTGAGCTTTGGGCAGCACATCCTCTATTCCAATGGCTGGATACCTCCCCTCTCAACCTCCTTTGTCAGGTTCTGTAGGGTCAGAGCAGCATCAAGACTCTCTATCGAACCTGTAAACTTTTTAAACAAATCTGAATAAAGATAGTTGAGGCAAATATCAAGAATTTGGTTCAGCAATTCTGCAGAATAAACTCTTGTTTTGGAGCAAAGAATACATGCAGTGATATTTGGAACACTGAGAAGCCTGGCAAATCGGTGTCATAGTATCTTCCAGTTAGGCTACTTCCATAGCCTAATCTTTCAGTTTTAGGCTCTCTGAAAATCTGTACAGTCCTTTTAGCCTGATGGTTTACTTGAGGGTGGTTTGTGACAAATTAAAATAATCAGAAGTAAATGCAGCATCTTTGAGATGGTAAAGGCTTTATTTATTTTTAAGATGATATAAATTGAATTTGGAATATTTTTAAATGTGCTTCTCATATTTCTTTTGTTGAAAAGATGAATGATTATGTACATGAATTAACTATCAATAATTTCTTCCCTTAAAGTGTGCCAGTAAAATCAAGATAGAATAACTTTTTTTTTAACTGAGAAATAGATTTCTTGGGCAAGTTATGCTAAGTGGCCTGAAAGTTCTGGCTTTTTAATGCCAAAATAAGTTCCAGGCCATCAGAGGTAACTTTCAGCCAAGGCAATTGCATGAGTAGTTTCTGGCAGTGCTATATGTAGTCTGGCCAAGGTAATATAATGGCCAGTTCTTTGAATAATAATGTGTCATCTCATAAGAGAGACCCTCTGCAACAGATAATTCATACTGTCAATTTGGCAACTACCCTTGTTATTTCTCAGTAAGTTTTTGTCTCTATTAATCTATCTTCTTAATCTCCAAATCACTCTCTGGTGTCTTCACATGGTAAGTGATAAAACTACTTGGCCTTAGTTGCCATTGTAAAAAAAAAAAAAAAGTTAAAAATTGATTGGTTTCAGGATTATGCCATTTCTTTGTTTCAGGAAATTGTAAGGGCTCCAATTTGGGTAGGGTGAATAGTAACCTTAACAAGTATTACTGGAAGAAATGGCAAATTAAAAAGTACTTAATTTGGAGTTCCCTTTCATGAGTAATACTATATTTATTATATTTCTGTGATTCTAAGTCTCCATCACTTGTAAGATCTGACACCAATTTAGTACAGCCCATTTTTTAAAGAGGAACTACCATAAAATATATATACATACGTTGTAAAATAATCCTGATTTTAGAAATGTCAAAATGTGGGGGGAAATAGGAAGTAACAAAATTAAGGAAATAATTTTGTCTGAGGTTTGTCTGAGATTTTGGAGCAGTGTTTTAGGAAATTAAGGTTGATAAACTTGAACAATATGGAATTTTGCAGGCCCTCTTGTTTTTCCCAGCCAGTATAGTAAATTGTTGAATAGTTGTGCTAGAGGTTCTCTTGTTATCAGTTCTGGTTTTGCACAATTTTAGTAAATCTTTTCATGGGGACCTTTTTAGCAAGTTGCTTAATAAAAACATGAATATGTATCCTATTATACACATAAAATATTTTAAGATTGGGGTATAGCTGGAGGTAAAGGGAAAAATCGGGCTATTATACTTTAAGATAAAATGCCGAAATGCAATTTTTATTGAACATTTAAAAATGCTATAAAGGGGTGCCTGGGTGGCTCAGTTGTTAAGAGTCGGCCGTCGGCTCAGGTCATGATCCCAGAGTCCTGGGATCGAGCCCCGCATCGGGCTCCCTGCTCGGCGGGAAGCCTGCTTCTCCCTCTCCCACTCCCTCTGCTTGTGTTCCCTCTCTAGCTGTCTCTCTCTGTGTCAAATAAATAAATAAAATCTTTAAAAAAATTAAAAAAATAAAAATGCTATAAAAAGTTTAGAAAAGAAGGCAGATGACTACTCTTTATCATTAATAAGACATATCAATAATGGGAAAAGCCCACACTTCCCAAATATGGTACTGTTTATTATTCAGATATTTAAACATAAACATGTTTGTTTAAACAATTTACATTGTATTTTATGTGATGGTGTTTATTTTTTTTATTAAATGTCTTTAGAATAGTTGGTGGGCTGAAGCCAAGAACACAATAAATTTACCACTGCCTAGCAAATTTTTTTGGAAAATTGCATTGTTGTTTACTCAGCAAGTAGATAATTGGCTTTAGTTTTTAAGAAAAAAAATATGTTTTAGGGATACAATGACTATATGCTATGTTTTATATAGCTAAGTTACATTCTATCTTTGTTTTATGCTGTAGTACTTTTCATTTTGTGTGTAATGTGCTTTAATTCCACATGCACTGATTTTGTATGTCTAGCTTTAAAAGTCTTAACTTTGAATCACATCATATGTATATATATGTATATATGCATGAAAGGTATACAATATATTGATTCATAAGGGAATGTAAACTGCAAAATATACATAAAACAAATCTAATCCATAAGCGCAGTATTTAAAAACTAAAATGTATGATAACTAGGTAAGTGAACTCTATTCTTAACAGATGCGGTATTAGGTTTCATAGTTTGTAACAAACCTTGTTTTTTTTAAACTTTTGTGTATCATTATACTATCCAATCATGGCTATTTAATAAAGCATAATGAATGGATATTGACATAGTACTTAGAGAATAAGTAAGAGAAACCAAACAAGATACCACATTGGCTACAGATGGGAACTAAGAACCGAAAGCAAGAGGTTAATTTTCAAGAGCTCGCTGAGCTTCCTAGTGGAAGTCAGTCAAAATGAGATTGAACCTGAAGACTTCTCTGACCTTTGCTGCCTCCAGAATGCTTTTTTGTCATGGGGGGTTGGGGGTGGTGGTGGTGGGTGTGTGTGTGTGTGTGTGTGTTTTCGTTCATGGACACAGGAGGTGCAGATATATGGACAGCTACTTAGATGGAATAATTTGGAAGATAACATTCTGGAAAGCAGTATCCTTAGATTTGGTGATTTTGGAAAATGTGTCACCTGGAGCTCTGCCTCCCACTGAATGGCTGATTGAGACCCAGAGCAGGGATTTGAAGAGTTGGGTATGGATCCTAATGAATTCCTTGGCTTTCCTCCTGTTCTTATTCCTTTTTTTCAGGAGGGCCTAAAAGGTATCTTAAAATGAGGAAGCTCTATAGTGTGATACTTAATGAGATTGGACCTTGGAGTCAGCAAACTTAGTTTGAATCCTGGCTCTGCCCACACCAGTTTCTCCCCAGCAGGTGCCTCCAACTAATGAGCTATTTAGTGGGCTCTAAAGGGTGGGAGGGAGGATGTGACCTCCTAAGGACTCTGCAGCTGGTCCGTCTTCTGGAGGAGCCCTCAGCAGGCTAATAGCTGCTCATGCCAGAGGAGAGAGGTGGTTAGAGAACGGCTGAAACAATCCTGGAGTTTGTTTTTCTCAAAGGTGTTTACCTGATCATTAGCCATTTGGTGACACAGAAAATGTTCAATCCATCCATCTTCCTGTCTAGTGGCTTTTTCAGTTACCCTGTGAATTACACATTTTCACTGACTTAACACATAACATTGGCCCAGGTGCCCTCAAATGCAGCACTAACATGAAATACATGTGTTGACTCTGCAGCCATTTTTATTTCAGGCCAGTAGGTAAAACACTCTTGACATCTTTAATAGCCTTTATAGGACCTTTTATAAATAATAGTTGTCAGTGATAGTTTTTTTTTCCCCCAGGCATTGATGAGATTTCAAAATAGAATTTGGTGGGTGGCTGCAGGTTGTTTCTGGAAAATAAAGACAAGCTATTTACTTATTTTAGCATCAAATGCCTCTTTCATTATTTTGCCATTTTAAAAATGTTGTCTTAATGCCCCATAGAACATGTGGCACCAATGAGCTAATCAGAGTCAAAGAAAACATTGATTCAAGGAGTGGCTTGCAGCAATACTCCGTACTGGCATTATGCTTACAGAAGGAAGGATTGTTAACGCTTAAATTGGGTGCGTTCTCAGAGTGGTTGGCCTTGGGTGAGGGGACACACAAAGCTAAGAAACATGTGTCCTGGGTGTCAGGACAATGAAGAGCACCAAAGCATTTGAGGAGAGTGTTTTGTTAAAAATATACACTAAGTACATATCTTAATTTTACAGTTTGATGAATTTTTACCAACTGCATGTGCCTACCTGTCTAGTGCTTGGAGCAAGAAGCAGACATTACAAGAACCTCAAAAGTCCCCCCCTTGTAACTCCCAGTTATTATACCCCCTAAGAAACCATTATCCTTACTTCTAACATCATAGATTAGTTTTTCTGTTTTTGAACTTTATTTAGATGCAGTTATAGAATATGTGCACTTTTGTATCTGGCTTCTTTGCTCAACATTGTTTCTGTGAAATTCATCCATGTTGTTTCGTGCAGTTGTGATTTGTTCATTGTAACTGCTGTCTAAGAATAAGAATGTTCAGCTTTAGTAGATACTGCCAGTTTTTCATCTTATCTGTTACCTTTTAAAAATGCAAGTAATCGGGGTGCCTGGGTGATCAGTCAGTTAATTGTCTGCCTTCGGCTCAGGTCATGATCCTGGGGTCCTGGGATCCAGCCCCGCTTTGTGCTCCCTGCTCGGTGGGGAGTCTGCTTCTCCCTCCCCCTCTGCCCCTCACCCCTGCTTGTGTGCTCTCTCTCAAATAAGTAAATAAAATCTTTTTAAAAATGCAAGTAATTGGGGCACCTGGGTGGCTCAGTTGT
This sequence comes from Phoca vitulina, assembly GCF_004348235.1. NCBI lineage: Eukaryota > Metazoa > Chordata > Mammalia > Carnivora > Phocidae > Phoca > Phoca vitulina. The sequence goes on along the minus strand of NW_022589710.1, from coordinate 12,984,050 downwards.
TAAGCGTCTGCCTTTGGCTCGGGTCATGATCCCAGGGTCCTGGGATCGAGCCCCACATCAGGCTCCCTGCTCAGCGGGAAGCCTGCTTCTCCCTCTCCCACTCCCTCTGCTTGTGTTCCTGCTCTCACTCTCTCTCTCTCTCTAAGAAATAAATAAAATCTTTAAAAAAAAAATGCAAGTAATCACAGAAGCTCTGTTGATATACCATGGTTTCTGAACTGTAAACTTAATAAAAAGACTGCATCAGGATCATGGACTAGCCCTTATATCTAATAAAGACACATAATTGTATATAGCTATATTATTATAGTTTCTATAGTTACGTAGTTTTCAATTGTTTTACCCGAGTGTTACTGTATTTTAGCTAACTGCTCTTATTTTTCTTGCTTTTTAATCATCTTGGTACCCTCAGCACCAATCACTGTGCTGTAGATACTCCTCTATTAACCCCATTTTACAGGTGAGGTACAGAGAAGTAACTTGATCAAAGTTATATAATAGGAAGTAGGGAAGAATGTGTGCACCTCCTTTATATGTAAGTCATACAAGATCTTTAAAAGTCTGACAAGGACACAATCCTGAAGACCAGACAGAGAAAGCTCATAGGGTTGGTAGAGCCCTTAATAATTTCACAGAAGATAAAGCAAATATTTAAATAGTTTACATTAAAATATCTGAGATGAACTTTCTACCTTACAGTATTTACCAATGCTAAATTCATACAAACCTCATTGTGGAGAGACATGGTTAAGGATAAAGGCCTTAGAACTGGAATGTCTGCATTTAAATCCCCAACACTCCACACAGAATCTAGTTCTTTGCAGAAAACACATCAGACCCCAACCTTTGCTTTTTGATGGGATCTTGCACTGTGCTTATTTCTTCTACGTCCCTCTGCTTGGTTGAGAACTCACTGAGTTGCTCGTGCCAGGTCATTTGTAATCCCTTACTGTGCCTAGTGCTATGCCTTGATGATAAATATCAAAGTATTTAAGGAATCATGAAATACTTACATTTTACATAACTTAACTATTTATACTTCATCTACTTCCCAAAGAACCAGAAACAACTTGCAAGGAGAAAAAATACAAAATATGGTATTTACATGTTTTGGGGCAATGGAGATAAACAGATCACAACATTTAAGTAATGGCTTTGACTAAAATTTCTTGCAGTCCAATGCAAACTGGAAAGTATTTTGAGTAAAATGATTTCTATTTTCTGAGAAAAAATAAATACGTATCTTGGATTTATTTATTTTTATGTGTGCCTTCCCCTCTAGACAGGGAAGCTCTTTTGAGTAGGGAATGTATCTTATTTAAATTTGTATCCCCAAAGCCAATCACATGCTTAACATGTGGGCACATGAATGAATGAATGAACGAACAAAAGAAAAAGAGGAAGGAAGGAAGAGAGAAAATACATTTCTGGGAACATTCATGAAAACAAAACTATAGAATGACTTGTACATATCTACCATAGCAACATAAGCAGAATATAGAGCACAGAAGTGCAGACCAGAGTTGGCCTGCTTGGGTTTAAAACCGGACTCCTTTACTTGCTACATGTATGCCCTTGAGCAAATTACTCTGGGTATCAATTTCTTCATCTACAAAGTAAACTAATAATACTAACTCCCTCTTAATGATTATATGAAATAATACATTTAAAGGTCCTAGCATCTGACACACATTAGTAATTCATTCATTTGACACACATTAGTAATTCATTTAGCACATTTCTTTTTTCATTCAGTGTCTACAACATGACAGGTACTATTCTAAAATTGCTAAATGCTAAAGCTACAGAATTTAGCAAAACAAAGTCCCTAGTATTATGGAGCTTGTGTTCTTGTGGAGTATAGAGACAGAAAACAAATAGCTATCTATAAAGTGGCAAGTGCATGAAAAAAATAAAGTAAAAAGGTGGGGGAATCATGGTGGCGAAGGCCGCTCTTTTACATGGTGTGGTTAGAGAAAGTCTCTCACGTGAGGTAGCCTCTGAGAGAGACCTGAAGGAAGGGAGGTGTGGAGTATGGGTGTCCAGGAGGAAAGAGCCCGGGATGGAGAAGCAGCGCGTGTCAAGGCTCCGGAGTGTGCTGGATGTAACCATGGAGAGCAAGGAGCTGTGAGAGAGACACAGAGGGAAGTTGAGAGGGTGGAGCAAGAGTAGGGTCTAGCTCATGGTCCTGTGAGGACTTATGAGTTTGATGGGAAGCCATTGGAGGGTTTTGGGCACAGGTGTAATGGAACCTGATTTGTCATTGTAAAGGATAATTCTGGCTGCTCTGTGGAGAAGTGGGAGCAGGGTTTGAGACGTAACAGGGAGAACAATTAGGAGGCTATTGAGATAGGCCAGTTAAGAGTTGATAGTGGCTTAGACTAGGATGGTATCATTGGAGATGGGAAGAGGAGATCAAAATTGGGATACATATAAACGTAGACTTGATTCAGTTTACTATTCAATTGGATGAGGGTGAGAGAGAAAGAGAAACAAAGGTAAACTCCAAGATTTTTAGCCCAAGGAACTAGGTCAACTGGAGTGGTCATTAAGATGGAAAAGATGGGGGGCGCCTGGCTGGCTCAGTTGGAAGAGCATGTAACCCTTGATCTTGGGGTTGTGACTTTGAGCCCTATGTTGGGTGTAGAGATTACTTAATAAAAACTTTAAAAAAAGATGGAAAAGATGATGAAGATTTCCTCTGGGTGGTGAGGGTGGGTAGAGAGTTATCAAAGATTCTGACTTGAATACAAGGTTCTTTTATTCATTTACTGTTTATTGATCTCCTACTGTGTGGCAGCCACTGTTCTAGACTTGGGGTAAATCAGTTGGGGGGAAATGACAGTCTTTGCCCTTTAGAGGTTTAAATGAGGGAGGACAATGAATAATACATAAGTATTACAAGTACATAAGTAAACTTGCTGTTACTGCCTTGTTCCCCTTGTGAGTGCTCAAATAATCTGCTTCTAAAGGCGTTGGACCACAGCCTTTTCAGTTATCTCAGATGATACTTTCAGTTTGCATCTTTTTCCTCAGCCCTGTTCAGATGAAACAGACTGCTTGTCATACAGTTCACACCAAGTGCTAACTCTATACAGTGTTTATATCTGAATTCTCCATAATGAAATACACCTGTACATACTTACTCAGACTTAATGTTGCCTAGGTATTTATGGAGGTCTGGTGGTCTAGTTTAGGGACACCAGCTCCTCTCTGCTTAAGTTGTTTCAAGTGGATAATTTATTCCAGAATCATCTTGTCATAATTTTTCTACCTCATATTTGTATTTCTCTGCCCATACTCAAAACCTGTCTAGCTTCTTGTTCACCTTAATACACATTGGTCCAGTATTTTCCAGTGCATTCCATATTACTCCAGGTCCAAGAAATAGACCATGGAAAAAGTGTTCTGTGATCAAAGAAGAAAAGCCACATTCTATATACCCCACTTGGAAACTCACTTTGTAGTCTTGGAGAAGTCTAACAGTAAGAAACTTGTTTAAAGCTGTTCAGCATGTTCAAGACTTACTTTACCATAAAATAGAAATTTGCCAACATTCCACAGAACTGGTGTTTCAGAGTTCACACTTAGGGAAAATGCTGGATGGGCCAACAGCATCATTAGCAAGAAATCCAGATAAATGGGGCCCAGTGTAGAAGATGGCTTTCTTTGTGTGAGCTTAAGCAAGGCAGTTAACCTCTCTGTTTCTTAGTTTTCTTATTTGTAAAATGGGGATAATAACAGGCTCCCTTAAGTTTGCTTTAGGTTTCACTCAGTGTTACTAAATGTGTAAAACATGAATAAAAGCACTTTATACAAGTTTAAATAATATAGTTTTAAATCTTACTTTCTCTTTAATCAAGCATTTAATTTCCATCTCATGCATATTCTAAAGTAATATTATTAACGTGCATTGTAATTTATTGCCAAGTTAAGTTTCCTCTCACCAATGGTTTAATTTGTACTTGTTATCCATATTTCAGTGTAAATGACCTCCTATAGGAAGTCACCCTCAGTTTGGCCTCCTCTCTTCCCTCTTACTCTTTCGGTGACTCATTGAGAAAGTCTGCCTCTCCTCTGGTACATAGCTCTGCAAGGGCAAGACCACGTCTTCAGTGCCTGGCACGTAGCAGAGGTTCAGTTAATATTGAGCTGAATCCTAAATTGTTCAATTTCTACGAACTACATCATCCTGTTTTCAATTTTGGTACCCACAAAACTGGGGGAAGGGAGCTCTTGTTCCTTCATCTTGAGTGTGTTTATCATCAGGGTTCCCACAACATAATCCTTCACTGACTTTGCTTTGGTTCTAGTTCTGAGAACAAATTGTCCTGTGGTTCAGGGCACTGCCTGCTTTCCTACTGGGATTTGAGCTGTTTCTTCCCTTTTATTTTTTATCCCATAGTGAAGTCAATCATAATCGGTAGAAGTAGGAACAACTCCAAGGCTTCCTTCTTTCTCCTTTCTTTTGAGTTAATTGCTCCTCATTATGAACATCTTTATTTTGCCTTCATTTCATATACTCTCTCTGTACTTGTCACTACATTTCTGTTTGGAGACACTTGAAGGGGACAGAGCCCATAGCCTTGTCATTTACCTGTGGGTCTTAAGAATATTCTGACTTCCTGGCTGACTAATTTCTGAGACCACTCTCCCTCATCATCCTACTGTTCTCTCCTTTATTCCTTCAACTAATTGTTTTGGTTTCATTGCTTATAAGTTCTCTATAAGGCCATTTCCTCATATAAGCAGCAACCTATGGGAACTTGAGGGGAAACATTCAAACAGTATAAAAGAGGATGTATCATAGCTAATGTGACTAACCAACAACTTTTATTTGCTGCTCACAACAATGTATTATTGCCCCTATTTTGCAGATGAGGAAAGAGTCGCAAACAGGTTAAATAACTTGCCCACACTAGAAAGTAGAGAATCCAGGCTTTGAAACCTGGACATCTGGCTCCAGAGGCCACTTTTTAAAGCACTATATTATATATTACCAAATGCAGTAGGAAATCCTTAATATCTGATGCTGAGCATCTGTGAGGACCTGATCAAGGCTGGCTAACATGACTTCAATACTGTGATCAAGTGAAGCACAGAGAAATAAGATGAAGATCTGGTGGACCAGAAGATGGCAGTTAGCCAAACAAGAATTCTAGTTACAAAGATTTCTGGTGTTAATGAAGACATTGACCAAGAGAAGACATGGGGATGTGATATAATGTGAGGGCAGGGGGAGTGAAAGCCAGCTATGGTAATGACAGAGTAGTTGGAGATGTAGTATGTAGAATGTTTAAGAACTTTGAAGATATGGGGGCGCCTGGGTGGCTCAGTCGGTTAAGCGTCTGGCTCTTGATTTCTGCTCAGGCCATGATCTCAGGGTCATGAGATGGAGCCCCACATCAAGCTCCATGCCTGCTTAAGATTTCCTCTCTCCCTCTGTCCACCACTCCCCTCCCACCTGTGCCCACATGAGCTCTTAAAAACAAACAAACAAAAAAAACAAAACTTTGGAGTCCTGGGTTAGAAACAAGGGTCTGCTAATTTTAGCTGACTGTACATGGCTGACCTACAGTAGTGCTCAAAATGCAGTAGTTGCCTATTCCAAGATCTGAATAACATGTGAGCATGTTATTGAGCATGAGTTAAGAAAGCATATACTGCTTTCTTAAAGATTTCTCCAAATATTTAGAGTCTCTATACAGTTTTCTGATAAACTCAGCAAGTTTGGGACAGGTTCATCAGCTAATAGAGCATCTTAGTTCCCAATGAGGAGAAAAGAAGTTTGGCCCAATTTGCAGTGGCCGGCATGGACCCTACAAAAAAGTGAAGTGTCCTATGTTTCTGTAAGTATTCCTATGCCAGGCAATGCTAAGTAGTCTCAAAGTCTGATTTTCAAGACTTACTCTTTCTGCAGGCTTCAACTCAACAAATAGGAGGGTTGTTGTTGTTGTTTTTTTAAATAATACTGTATATATGGTTCTGGTTTACATTTGGCCTGAGAGATTTGGTTTGGTTTTGTTTTGTTTTACTCAAAGAGACATAGGAGTTCTGTCCATATCTAGACCTCTGTGATAACAAATTACTTGGATAAAGAGAAAAACCAGAAACAGATTTTCAAAATTCACATTGAACTTACGATGTAGGAGCCATCATTTCACCCCTACTTGTTGTTTCAGGTTATAAAAAGGAAATGGACTTGTTATATAATATTGAAATTGAATTAAGAGCAGGAACAGTTAGATGGTTACCCAGGACACCAACACTTTACACCCAAGATCACCTCTATGGAGGAGTTGCTTAGGTGGGACTGCAAGAGGTATATACCATAATACCAATAGGACTTCCAATGACAGTGGGTCCTGTTACCTGTGGGCCTTCTGGTGTACAAATGTGGATTGAGTGGTCCTCCTCCCCCTAGTCTCTTCCTCTCCCTCAGTGCTTAGTTCACATCAGTGTTAGGTAAATAGTTAAACATCAGTGTGTCGTGAGTTCAAGCCCCACACTGGACAGTAGAGCTTAATTAAAAAAAAAAAAAAGACTAAAAAACATCAGTTTGAAGGGGCTAAATTATTAACCTGTGTGGGGACCTGGGAAATCCAATGTTTTGGTCACATGTGTGTACCATCTAAGGGAATATATTAAATGGATAAATGTTAATCTATTAATTCAATATTGCAAAAATGCAAAATCTAACAAGTTGGCTCTTTATGATGATCTTCCTTGCTCGGACAAGGAAATAGGATGAATAGTCTAGAGACTTATGTTCTAGTCCAGAGCTTATCCCTAAAGAACTCTGGGTACTTGGGCTAGTTGTGTGACTATTCCATCAACTGCATTTTTCATTTCAGTTCCTTTGTCTTACCTGTAATGCCTTAACAAATCTTAATGACAGGAGTACTAAGCAAATGTGTTGTTTTGGAAAATCCCAAAAAGACAGACACTTCCAGGTAGAATATATACTGAGGAAGAATATATGACAATGTTATAAAAACTCACAGCCTTGACTAGAGCACATGTTTTTCATGAATCCAAAGCATTTTATTGCTGAAAGGAATCTCAGAAAATATGTAGGATCCACTTTGCTTAGTACACTGAGGCCTAGAGAGGTTGCTAAAGGCAACAGAGCTTTGCCCTTATATTTAACATTGCCAAATGTTTGGAAACCACCTTCTCAAAAAAATGATTGCACCTGGAATTGCAAACAGGAACTGAAGGAGGGACATTTAGTCCTTTCCCCCAAGTAGCCGTTTGGTTGTTTCCAGTTCCTTTTCTTTAAATTTGAAATGAAGGAATGCATTTATGAGTTTTGCTGCCTAAATTTTGCCTTGGTGTTTATTTCAAATGAAACATCAAAATCTCAACTGTAATTCTCACTACATTCCCCCCGCTCCATGAATTTGGCTCAAAAAACCACACTACTTCTTAAACATTATATATTATTATAGAAAAAGGAAACCTCAAAACTGAATAGAAAACTAGCTTGAAGGGGCACCTGGGTGGCTCAGTCAGTTAAGCGTCTGCCTTCGGCTCAGGTCATGATCTCAGGGTCCTGGGCTCGAGCCCCACATCGGACTCCTTGCTCAGCGGGGAATCTGCTTCTCCCTCTGCCTGCCGCTCCCCCTGCGTGTGCTCGCGCACGCTCGCTCTCTCATTCTATAGCTGTGTCAAATAAATAAAATCTATTTTAAAAAAGAAAGAAAACTAACTTGAATCAATAAAATTAATTTTAAAACCATATCAGAGGCTTGGGAGGTCAAGGTGACACTGACAACTACTCCTTGATCACAGCCAGGTTTGATGCCCAAAGGAGTTAAATTTTAGGGGAAAAGCGGCAGAATGTTCTCTTAGTGTCCTCCCAGCAGATACCAAACTACGATTAGATATGCAAGGATTTTGCTAAAAGATCCCAGTGCCAGCCTCACGAGGGAGCTACCCGAGGAGTGTCACAGGACCCTGCATTTAGAACACTTCATTGGTGTAATGCCCTGCTACCCCAGGCTTAAAATTCTTAATGATTTTTGAACAGAGGGCCCCACGTTTTTAATTGGTACTCAAATTATGTAGCTGGTCCCGGAGGAAATGCCTGTGCTAGAAAATGGGGGAGGGGCCCAGAAAGATAGAATAGCTGTGTCCAACCCAGTGCAAATCTGACCCTGAGTGAAGGTGAGGGGAAGGGTGAGGTGAGGTGGGAGTGTCCTGGACTGCCGTGCAATTGAAAGAATGCTCAAAGGCCATCACAGGATGGAGTCCTTACCGAACTGGTGAAGTCAAGAGGAGCCCTGGGTCTCCCGGGAACCCGGCTGCCTCGGCAGGGCTGCTGGCTCGGTAGTTGGCTGGGAGCAGCTGCGGGAGGCATGGTCTCTGCACAAACACCAAGGGGAGTTCCGAGCAGCAGCTGGGGCCCTGGGTCATTTATACTCCCTGCAAGATGTGCTCTCAGGACCCCACATAACATTTCCTGTTACCCCTACCTCTGCCTGAGGCCTCTGGGAGATTCAAAAATTAGCATCCGTATCTGCACTATTTTCCTATTGCTGCCCTAACAAATTGCCACAAACTTGGTGGTTTAAAACAACACAATTTTTTTTTTTTGTACAATTCTGTAGGTCAGAAGTCCAACATGGGTCTCATTGGGCCAAACTCAGAGTGTCGGCAGGGCTGTCTTTTTTTCTGGTAGCTCTAGGGAAGAATGTTTCCTTGTCTTTTTTTACCTCCTGGAGGCCTCCTGCATTCCTTAGCTCATGGACTCGTTCCTCAGTCTTCAAAGGCAGTGATGTTGCATCTCTCTGGGCCTTTATTCTGTACTCAGGACTTCCTCTGACCACAGCTGCTAAGTGTTCTCTGATTTTAAGAATCCATGTGATTAGATTGGGCCTGCCTGCATGATCCAGGATACTATCCCCATCTCAAGGTCTTTCACTTAATTATATCTGCAAAAATTGTTTTTTTTTGTATGATATGCTTTTTATATGTAAAGAAATATATTCAGACTTCAGGATTTAGGATGGGACCTCTCAGGGAGCTATTATTTTGCCTACCACACTATTTTTCCCTTTAAACTTGTTTTTCTTCACAAATTTCTCTCTCTTTTTTTTTTTTTTTGCAAGGGGTGTTTTGATTTTGTGGAGAGTTAGGTATGAAAAAGGTGTCATTCTGTATATGATGACTGAATGAACGACTGCAGCACTCTGTTTCACCTCAAACTAGTGGTGAGACTCTTAAAGGACAAACGACAAATCCATTAACTGTGCAGGTGTATGTTTGTAAACTTTCATTCTAAAGCAGCAGTTCGCAACCTTGGACTTATATCAGAATCACCTAGGGGTGTTATAAAGTCCTGATACCCAGGCATACGACATACAAATCAAGTCAGAATCTCTGGGGCCATAGATGGCCTTAAAAAGCTTCCAGGTAATTCCCATATGTAGCCAGGGTTATGATGTTTTACAAACCTTAAACTGTGTGACATATTCTTAACTTGGGCAATGACAAGTGAAGAGCTTTTAACATTAGACTTTTCCATAGTAGGTGGTCTTTGTATTGAATAACTTTGACTTGTAAGATCTTGATAGATTGATAAAAAGCACATAGTTTCATTTATCACAGGCAACCCATCACCTGTAGTCAAATCACCAACAGTTTCTTTGCATTTTTAAAATAATAGAGGATAAAAGAGCTTGTTCATGTTCTTTCTGCCAGAGCCTATTTATGATTATAAAAACCTGAAAAGCATTAATATTATAGGCCTTAGAACCAAAATAACTAATGAACCAATCAGATATTAAAAATGCACAAAATAGGTGCTTCTGGGTGGCTCAGTTGGTTAAGCGTCTGACTTTGGCTCAGGTTATGATCTCAGGGTCCTAGGATCGAGCCCCAAGTTGGGCTCAGTGTTCAGCGGGGAGTCTGCTTCTCCCTCTCCCTTTGCCCCTCCCCCTGCTCATTCTCTCTCTCTCTCAAATAAATAAATAAAATCTTTAAAAATGTACAAAATAGAAAACTCACAAATGGAAAACTTAGAATAAACATACATAGAGAATCCACAGTTATAATTAAGAAACTGTGGGGTATTTACCTTTTCTAGTGTTAAATTTGTATTATCCTAAAATTTGCCAGCCAGTATTACTTAAAGCTGGATAAAAGAGCACCACTTCAGCACACTGGGAAGAATAACGGGACAACATAAAAGTAATTTCAAAAGAAGATTCTGGCCAGACATGCAAGGGTCTCATTTCAGAACAACTTGAGGAGCCATCTGACCCAGCATCAGGGAAAACAGAAAGAGAACTTCAGTCAGTTGCTTATTTAACTATTTTTAAAGACATAATTAGTTCTATTGAATTATTGCAGCAGAGGAAGGATGGAAATACGAGAACTAGTGCAAAGTAGGAGGGGAAATAAAGGCAGTGGGAACTCAACTTGAAAATTTCAAAAGATAAATAATGTTGAAAACAAGGACCACATTGGTTTAACATCTTGTTTCCTTTTGTTTATTACTGGGCATTAGAAGATTCGTAGACCCGTGTACGGAAGCAGTATTGGTAGGTTCAACGTTCCCGCCTTTCACTGATCCTGGTGTTGCTGAGGGTAGATCTAGACAGATGGTTGATAGAGCTGGTCTCTATGTTTGTTCTCAGATGATGGGTTTGCCTACTACCCCAGGCTCCCACTCTGCCTATTGTAAAATGGATTTAGTCCCCCTCTAGAGTATGTAGAGCTGCTTAGAGAGAGAACAGTTACTCGTCCTCTCCAGTGAATGGTCACATGAAGAAACAAAATCCATTTTCCAGCCATTTTATTTAATACACTTCACAAACTCTCAACTCCCTAAATAAGGACCAGTGAAAGGGAAATGTCTGATTACTTATTCTCCCCATTCTGGCAAAGCAATTGGTTTCTCTCCTTTTCTCTACTTTTTGTTCTGGCCCTCCTCTCCTGAAGGTATCAAACAGCACAGAATGCAGAATCTTTGGGACCACCTTTAAGATATAATGCATTTTTTTAAAAGACTTCTTTCCATCCTGTGAAGCAGATAACATAACATGGTTTTTGAGAATGACATCTTCCCCACTCCCAATGTCTAGCCACTCAGGCTTAATTTATTAATCAGTCATCACTCAGGGTATACCTGAGATAAATCAGTTATTAGAAAGTGAAGTGGTTTTTGTCTTTTGGGTTGGCTTTTTGGGGGCGTGTTGTAGATAACTCGTTATCTTTGAGGTTACTAATATTGTGTGTGGTTCATTCATCATTATGTGTAAGCAAAAAAAAAAAGCTCTTCCCTTTACCAACACAATGCAAAAACTCTCAACTCCTTCCAGTAAATGGAATGTTTTCCTTGTAGACTGATTTTATTGTTGTTGCACTTCTCATTGAGTATAGTTGTTTTCTGGGTTTATGATAAACTTAGGTGAAAGATTGTCAAGTAGCAGTTTTGGGGGGATTAATGAGGTGTTCCTTTCTCTCTCTATAAATTCACCCAGAAGCACACAAATTTTCTGTGGGTGTTTTTCCATGCAGAGGACTGAATTAGTCCCACATTAGTTAACATTTAAGATAATAATAATGATAAAATTTATTGTCTGGAAATGAAAATATCAATCCCTCATACCCAATTTGTCTGTTGTGCTTTGGTACAACCTCAATCAAAATTGACTTAATCAGGAGTGACCTCATAGGGTCACTAACTCTAAAATTAATTCTGGTTTTAATGATATATGCCTCTAATTTATACCTAAAAAGTGTGGACCACCTGTGTTGTTGACTGGTTGTGATCATCTTGAGACCTAAGGGATTTGTATCAAGAGAAAATCCAGACATACAGGATACATGTTTCTTTAAAATGATGCTATAAAAATTATTTTCTCGATTAAATCTGTTACTCATTTTTTATTTTGTGAAGCCATAAAACTCGTGGCTTTGAAATGACTGAATATATGCTTGTGATTTGTTTTCACTAGCCTCTTTCCTTATTCCCCTTCTCCAATGACACCATTCATGTAGCATAACCACAAGTCTTTTAAAGCACATTTCGTAGACAGGGCTCCATTTGGCACCAGCCTGTAGCTTACAGTGATACAATTTTATAGAAAATAACAGTATTAATTAGATATATGCTGGTGAGCTAGAAGGAAATGTTTATGATTATTGTCTAAAGCCAAACAGGAAAATGTAAAAGCAATAATAAATATGTTCTCTCTCATTCCAATATACCAGCTTAGGCAAATTTTTGGCTGGAAAAGCATAAGTGAGTAATTAGATAATTGCTGCCTTGATTGAGCTTAATAGGAAACATTTCAATTAGGCTAAAACTACACAGAAAGGAAGTGGGTTTTTTACAAAGGGAAACATTCCTTGTCATGCAACTGTCAGCTTGTGCCCACACTAAGAGATGGGATTAAGTGGATCTCTGCAAAGGAAACAAAAAAGAAATGATTGCAGTAATTAGACCTATACTTAAACATTGTGTCTTCTGATAGAATTTCTTGATGATTCTAGCCTCGATAACGCAGCCCCTATAAATGTCTTGCCTGTAACAAATTACTGCCTTAAATCTATGGCAAAACAAGTTCCTGGAAAAAAAAAAGTTATGATTTTCTCATACTACAAAAACTAACATTCTAGAATTGCAGGCCTCTTCACGAAGCCACCTGCATGCTAGCAAATCATCAGAAAAGCCATTTGGGGCTAGTTTGCATGGTTAATAGTTTCTCCTTAGCATACCTGAGTGTATGTATCCAGTTCCTGACTCAGAGCTGGAGCCAGATGTAAAAATGCTCCTTTTGGAGAATAAATGTCCAAAGAACAGTGCTATTATTAATGTCCTGGGAGCTGAGGTAGTGATATGACCCTTTTGGCCTGTCAGCATAGGGGTTTTATCCATTGGAGGGGCACATGGTTCCACCCACGGGTGGTTAAATTCATGGGAATGATGTAATATAGATGCCATTTCATGGCCCTCAGCAAGTTGCAAATTGCCCAGCCCAACGCCTCACACATACAGACCCTCAATAAATTGTTCATGTTGTTTTAATATTGCTTTTATGAAAAGGAGAATAGCTTGAGCTCTTGCTAAGTGAGAAGTGGAGAAGCCACTGATAAAACACCAAATTACTATACCACCTCTGTAGAAATGTCATCCAGATCTTGTAAGAATCTTGTCAAGACAAACATAGGTCCCATTTAAGGTATGCTACGGCACTGATGTTGCTGAAACAGCCCAAAAAGCAGCTGATTCCTTCTGTCTTTCTGACATCCTCTCCTCGGTGTCTCTGCCGTACAGGGAAAGCAGGGCGAACAGCCCAGGTTAAGAGGCAGCAGCGTTGGTGAGGCCCTTGACTTCCTGGTATTGGCTAGTGCTTAAGAGCATGGACTTTAGAATCAGTTAAGCCTGATTTTAAATTTGGGCTCTGTTACTAGCTATGGGACCTCTGGCAAGTTACCTGACTTTTTCAAACCTCAGTTTTTTCATCTGTAAAATAGGAATGATAAAGTTAGCCCCCACCCCCAGGGTTGTTGTGAGGAATTGATGACGTAACGCTGGCTAGACCTTAGCACAATTAAGCGCTCAAACATTCTTGGCTCCTATTCTTACTAGAGGGCACGAGTTCTCATAATAGAGCACAGTGCTTAAGAAGTGCATTTTAAAGTCAGTGGTGCCAAGGGATTGCCTCTCCGTTCTCTTTTCCAACCAGCATCCCAAGTTCAAAAGTTTTGAAGGGGTGTCAGGGCCATCTCAGGTCTGCTCCAGTCTGCCTGAATATAAAGCTAGTGTGAAGTTTGAGGAGCCAAAATTGAGATGAACTGAAACCTTGCATCAAGGGGTCCCCATTAACAGCCCTCCCACTTCTGGTCAGTGTTACCCAGCAGTCGGACAGATGGGCGATCTCTTATTGTGGTCAGCGGCTTCGGACAGAAAGCAGCACTCCTCGCTCATCCCCAGGTGACACAGTCGGGTGTCTGATATTCTTTCAGTGCTAATGACTAACAACGCTGCATTTGACTATTTACATTATTAGGATTTTTAACATAAAACAGGCTTCAGTTGTTGTTAACTTTTTAGAGGCCATTTGAAGGGAAAACTGGAAGCCGTTGAATAGAATGATTTGCACTGATTTGTTTCCCAGCACATCAGGGTAGGAACTCCAAGTCTATGACCATAAAGTTAAAGAGCTTGGGAGATGGCTGGGTTTAGGTTCTTAAAATTAGATTGTGACAAATCAGTACTTTGCAGTTTGGAGAGTAGACTTGGTAGTGAAAGTTTCTTTGGGAGATAAATTTATAAGCATTTCATATGCCCCATACAGATTTATTTCTAGTTCTTTTTTCAGACTCCTCAAAACCAACCATGGTAGGTTCAATGAGAAAGAATTTTAGACTCTCATTTAGTGGGTAAAACCTGAGTTCATTTTTCTGCCTTTGGGGAGGTGGTCTACTAAATGAGGATGTGAAAGAGGACCCACAGATCAGTTCTGTGGAAGAAGCTGGAGGCAGTGCTTTTGGGGGCTGGGAGTTATATAGCTTGACAGGCCTTTGCTTTTCATGATGAGGTGATAGAGATTTCCACATGCCCTGTCCCCATTTGTCCTTAGGCTGTTTATGACCAATTTTCCTATAGGGAAATGCCAACCTGGAATCTCAGATGGCAGACTCCACTTTTGTGGCAAGACTTAGGTGTTGTGTGCTTAAAGGACAGAGAAATGCTTGTCTTTTCTATTAAACTCTTTCTTATATGCTTTTGCATTCAGAAATGTGGCCTTTCCCTAGGAACCCTTTTTACTGAGAGTTCTGCTTTATGACAGCAGCTTGACTTGGTGCCAGAGAAGCTGGAAATGAAGGAAGTTTAAGATAAATATCAATGGTGATTTTTTTTCTTGGTCACTCTCTCTCTCTCTCTCTTTTTTTTTTTTTAACAGAAAAGTCATATGCTCATATCCTAACTTGTCCCAATAGAGGGTCAATTACAACCAGTTGACTGTAAATCCAATCCAAGAAAAACACTGAGAGAAAGAACTGTAGCAATAGATACCGAGGGTCTCTAGAATCACTATAAATGTTAAGAACGTGTCAGCTGTGAACTCAGGGCCTTTAAGCGATATATTAGGACCCAGCACTTCCTGACATGGCCCCCAATAAATAAAAATTATCCAGGCATTTTTGTATGGCTAAGGTTGTTTTTTTTTTTTTTTCAAAGAAATCTTTTAAAGTTAAAGCGAAGTCATAGTTAAAATTTCATGAATAACATGATTTAAAAAGTTCATTAGCAGGCTGTCAAAATTGAACTGTAAAAAGTAGGTTTGGTTAAGTCCTTTTCCTACCCAAGATTTTAAGACCATTATACCTCCACTATTGTGTGCCTAAGCAACTTTTAACATTCACACCCCTCCCTCCAATATCTAAAGAAGAAGCAGTGTATATTAAGAGAGGGATGTTCACAAAGTACATTGCAATAATAATAATCACATTTTAGGAATCAAAAAGAATTTTGGAGGTAGCAATCCTTGGAGAACCTTTTTGACATCTACACCTTGACCATTGTACATCTAAACAGTTTTGAAAACCAAAAAAGTTAAGAGGACTCGATGTGCTGAGGAGAACAAAGATTGTATATTGCTCACTTCTTGGTGGAAAGAAAATGGCAAAGCAAGCATTTTTTAGCCCTTCATCCAGGTGAGAACTGAAATCCAGTTTCTTCATCCTACATATACTTACAATATGAAATCTGATCATTTGAAACAAGAGCAGTAAGGACCCCTTGCCACATGGCAGTAATTTCTTTCAAAAAATTGATTTTAGCATTTTATGAGATGTTTGTCTTCTATCTAATAAGCTTCTTGAAGACATTCTGGCAATGTGCTAGAATTCTAGGTTTTCATCCTGTTATTACCAAACTATGTGATATTTAGCAAGTAATTAAACCTCTGTAGGCCTTGATTCCTAATCTATAAATCAAGGTTGTTTAATTAAAGGTTTAGATGACCAATTCCAGTTCTTACATTCCAGAATCTATGAACCACCTTATCCATTAAACCTCAACCTTGGCAGTGAATCAGAATCAGCGAGGGAGCTTTAAAAATTACAGATACCTTGGCCCCATCCCACAGAGGTTCCAATTCAGTATATCCAATTCCACTCAGCTTCTGAGAGAAGCTTTTAAAAGTTTTTTAAAAGTAGATATATAACCAGAGGTGAGATTGCAATAAACATTTAAGTCCTTGCTGGGTACTTCTGTGTTCCTAGATAGAGGAGCCTGATTAATCAGTTGAAACATGGTAAAATATATCTTACGGAACCTTCCTATTTTGGCTTCTATATCCTGGATGCCAGTCCTTTGGAAGCCCCATTCTTTCATGCTGCCACATTACAAACATGTAAGCATCTAATATATCAACTCACCTATCAGATAAATGATAGAAGGGTGCACATGCTAACTAACTGTGACCTGTGAATACTTTGACCTATGAAAGAAGCAGATCCTATTTTATCTAGCTCACGAAATCATCTTAAGTGTAGAGATTCCTTGATAGGAAGGACTAATTAGAGGATAAAGAAGTATCAGGCAATTTTACATTTAATCCTTGCAACCAGAGAGGCATCAATATTACTTTTTACAGATAAAGAAAATAAGTCTCAGTGAGGATTACCTCTCTTACCCAAGATTGCACAGGTAATAGGTGGATAGATATGTCTAACGTCAAAGCCTATGATCCCCCCCACAAGGCCATGTTACCACAGGGAATGGAAGAAGGAACATTCTGCACAGCAGGGCTTTTCAGATACTTCTATGGTCATCCTTGCACAGGTCTATGTAGTTGGGGGCTAGCTTTAGTATCCCCAGGCTCTACTCCATAATTCAAGAGCCCTTTAACTTGGAACTTTAGGAAAATAATGAAAAGGAATACTTGAGAATCATCAAACCCATATGGAAGAACCAGGGTAAAGACAAGATGAGACCAGCTCTCTTAAACCCAGCTGGAAGTAGCATAAGTTGGTACTATCTGTCTGAAAAGTAATTTGGCAGTATGTATGAGGAATCTTAACTACATTCACATCCTTTGACCTAGTGCATCAAATTCTAGGAAGTTGTTCTAGGGAATAATTTTGGTGTGGACTAACATTGAATAAAAACAATAGAACTTCTTTAGAACATTATGTATAATAGGCAAAAAGGGAAAAATCTAAATATTTACTGAAGGTGAATAGTTCACTAAACTTAAGTACATCCATATGATGAAATATTGTATAGCATCAAAAATAATGCTTCTGAAGAGATTTTAATGAGGTGTGGACATATTAATGCTATTATATGAAAAAAAGATACAAAACTATATGGTATGATCTCAACTATAAAAATAAAGGATGTAAGCATTAAAAACTCTAAAATAAAATGTTAATAGTAGTTATCTCCAAGTAGTAAGATTATAAATACAGTTCATTTTCTTTATGCTTTAATGCATTTAAATTTTTTTCTGAAATGATCATGAATTATTTTAAGAAGTGAGAAACGTTAAAATATACTTGTGAAAAAAATGAATCATAGAGTTTGGTTAGAAAAAGAAGATTGGACAGAAATTAATTAGGAATAGTAGACCAGAGACCGCAGTTCTAAATAATCTAAGCAAGCCCACCAAATGCCATTTACTTTGGTAGGAATCCATCTTCTCTGGGCCATGTTTTCTTCATGTGTCAAATTAGGGGATGGGATCAAAGGAATGTTAATGACCTTTTTATCTTTAAAATTAAAACAAGACTTGTTCTTATCACATCCTTGCTATAAAGAGTCCGTATTTTCTGATAAGAACAAAATAGAAGTGTTACCCAGTAATTCCTCTGGTCTCCCTTTTTTTTTTCCTGCTTTGAAACAGTAACCAGACTGTAGCAAAGCTTCCCGTGGTGTTTCAAGGGTATTAATAATTTTGGTATATTGGGCAAGATCAATATAGATAAGCATATAAACACATAAAGTATGGCTGATTAGATACTCTGAAAGGCTCCATTACTTAGTACAATTAAATCTGGATAAATCAGAAGCCTAACTCTCAAAGCATTCCCAGGACTGCAAGAAGCTAAGTCTTTAAGGGAGTCTTTAAAAGCAAAAACAAAGAAATAAAGAAACAAAGAATACCTAAACAAACAAAACAAGACAAAGCAAAAAATAACAAAAACAATAAAACAGAGAACACCCCACCCTTCAAATAATCTCCCCCCCAAACATCTGAGAACTGAAATCAGAAATGGGAACAATAAATGATTGGATCAGGAGACTTAGACTGAGGGTTGCTATAATATCAGATTGCTAACCTAAAATTTCTGGATTATCCAGGATCCTCTGTACGGGAATTTACATGATCTCACACTGGTTGTGCCATGGTCTCATGGTAGAAAGAAACCCAAATCTCTTTATTGGGAAACAACCTCACTGTAGCCGTTTGGGATTCCCACAGATAAAATCCAATTAAATGAGTTCATAAGGATTAGCCAAGCAGCCAAGTGGGTAGAGGCCCAGCAGGATCAGGGCATTGGCTACATACAGGGGGACTGAGCAAATAAGTGAATGGTCTGAGGAAAATGGGAATAAAATTTCTCACTTTTGGAGATGGATGAAAAGGGAGAATACAAAGCATACTCTTTGGCATTGGAATGGAACTGCAGATATTGGTGTGAACTCATGACTTCCAATATGTAGATAGATATAGAAATAACCATAAAAGTAAAAATGTGTATATATATATTTATGTATATGTATGTACATGAATATATTTTGTTGCTCTGTCCACTTGAGAGTGCCCAAAAGATCTCTGTAGTAAAGAGCACATGTAATACTGAGACCATGGTTTCTAAATACCATTTTCCACTAAAAGGAACTAGAGTTCCTTGGAGAAATGGCTGATTTCAGGGTTGGGGCAAGGGTAGTATAAGATAACCTTGGAGGTCTTATACCAGAAAGTAAAGACATACTCAAAGAATGATGGGGACATGTGAAAAGGACATATAAAACAGTTTGAAAGGACTCTTATTGGCCAAATCTGGGACAATGTGAGCACTAAAATAATACTAATGGCTTATATATCACATTGAATAAAATAGGAATCCAGAGTCCTCACTATATAAATAAATAGATTAATAAATAAATAGAGATAAAAGAAAGTTGTTTATGTAGAATGCTATTAAATGTAGAAGTAACATAATTAGAAAATTATAGTAGCCATTTATAAAAATAATTCAGTCAAGAAATGTCAATATATGCTAACATTTGACATCATGTGCCTCCTAATATATTGCTCTGAGGTAACAACGTAATTGTTTTAGAATCTGAATCTTATCATGAAGAAGCATCATAAAAACCCAAATTGAGACACATTCTACAAAACCACTGACCTATATTCTTAAAAAATGATAACATCATGAAGGTCAAGAAAGAACTGAAGAACTACTTGAGATTGAAGGACCCTGAAGAAACATAAGAACTAAGTGCACTGTGTGATCCTTGATTGTATTATTTGCTATAAAGTACATAATTAGAACACTTGAAAAAACTCTTGGAATTTGGGGTGAAGGGTTTAAGGAAATTCTTTGTATTATTCTTGCAATTCTTCTCTAAGTTTGCATTTATTTCAAAATAAAACATTTTAAGTATTATTGCACAATTTTAGAAATTCACCAAATAAGGAATGGAAATCAGTAAAAACAAAGAAGGACTTAAACCTATAAAGATTTTAGATATTTGAATTATAAAATTAAAAAATTTAAAATAGTTATACAATTTTTAAAGAAATAAAAGATGGAATTTAAGAAGTACACAAGGAACAAGAGACTTTTAAAAATTACTATTCAGGTTAGAAAAAGAACTAAATTTAACTTGTAAAAGAGAAAAAAAAAAGTTGATGTTAAAAATCCAATGTACAAGCCAAACAGATCAAAAAAGTGAAAAGAACATAGTGAACTGGAAGAAAGAGCTAAAGAAATGATCAGAATGTGGCTCAAAGAGATGAAAAGGATTGAAAGTAGAATTGAGAGGTTAGGAGACATCAAAAATACAATGCAAAGATCCACTATACATCTAATAGAATGTCCAGGTGATATACTAAGGAGAATGGAGGAGCATCAATATTTTAAAAAATAACTGATGTTTAAAACAGATGAAATATAAAATTACACAAGTAGGGTGCCTGGGTGCCTCAGTAAGTTAAGTGTCTGCCTTCAGCTCAGGTCATGATCTCGGGGTCCTGGGATCGAGCCCCGCATTGGCTCCCTGCTCAGCAGGGAGTCTGCTTCCCCGTGTTCCCCTGCCCCTCTCCTCACCTCTCCACTTGTGCTCTCTGCTCTCTCTCTCTCAAATAAATAAATAAAATCTTGGGGTGCCTGAGTGGCTCAGTCAGTTAAACGTCTGCCTTCAGCTTAGGTCATGATCCCAGGGGCCTGGGATTGAGCCCCACATCGGGCTCCCTACTCAGTGGGAAACCTGCTTCTCTCTCTCCCTCTGCCTCTCCCCTTCTTGTGCTCTCTGGCTCTATCTCTTGGTCAAATAAATAAATAAAATCTTTAAAAGTAAAATAAATAAATAAAATCTTTTAAAAAATTCCATAAGTAAAGGTAACACTACCATATCCCAAGCAGAAAAATTTTAAAAGTCTGTACATAGACGTATCATAAACTGCAGAACACCAAAGACAAAGAGAAGATCATATTGTAATTCTATTTTTAATTTTTTGAGGACCCTCCATACTGGTTTCCACAGTGGCTGCACCAGTTTGCATTCCTACTAACAGTGCCTTACCGTATGATCCAGTAATCGCACTACAGGTTATTTACCCAAGGAATATGAAAACACAAATTCAAAAAGTTATATGCACCCCTATGTTTATTACAGCATTATTTACAACAGCCAAATTATGGCAGCAGCCCCAGCGTCCATTGATAGATGAATGGATAAAAATGCTAAGTGAAATAACTTAGAGAAAGACAAATACCATATGATTTCATTTATATGTGGAATTTAAGAAACAGTACAAAAAAAGTTAAGAAATAAACCAAAAAACAAACTCTTAACTGAAGAGAACAGAGGGTTACCAGAGGGGAGGTGGGTAGGGGGGATATGGGTGAAAAAGGTGGAGGGGATTAAGGGTACACTTATTTTGACGAGCACCGAGTAATATGTAGAATTGTGGAATCACTATATAGTACACCTGAAACCAACATAACAATGCATGTTAGCTATACTGGAATTATAAATGAATGAATGAATGAATAAATAAATAAATAAATAAATAAATAAATAAATAAAATCTTTAAAAAGACAAAGAGAGGGGCACCTGGGTGGCTCAGTCATTGGGCGTCTGCCTTCGGCTCAGGTCATGGTCCTGGGGTCCTGGGATCGAGCCCCGCATCGGGTTCCTTGCTTGGCGGGAAGCCTGCTTCTCCCTCTCCCACTCCTCCTGCTTGTGTTCCCTCTCTCGCTGTCTCTCTCTGTCAAGTAAATAAATAAAATCTTAAAAAAAAAAAAAAAAAGACAAAGAGAAGAGGGTGCCTGGGTGGCTCAGTTAAGTGTCTGCCTTCGGCTCAGGTCATGATCCCAGGGTCCTGGGATCAAGTCCCACATCGGGCTCCCTGCTCAGTGGGGAGCCTTCTTCTCCCTCTACCCCTCCCCCCTGCTCGTGCTTGCTCTCTCTCTCTCTCTCTCTCAAATAAATAAAATCTTTAAAAAAAAGACAAAGAGAAGAACCTAAAAACAGCCAAAAAAGAAAAGATGTATCATCTAAAAAGAAGTGATAGTTGGATAACAATAAATTTCTCAACAGCAGCAGTGGAGGCCAGGAAACAATGGAGAACATTTTTTACAATGTTGTCAACCTAGAATTTTGTAACCACCAAACTATATATTAATAATGAGTACAAAATAAAGATATTTTCAGATGAAAACAGAGTTTATTTCTAGTAGTGTTGTGGCTGACTTGTGCACTCCCAGAATTTATATGTTGAAGCCCTAACCCCACTACTTCAGAATGTAACTGTATTTGGAGCTAGGACCTTTAAAGAGGTAGTTAAGTTAAAATGAGGCCATTAGGGTGAGCCCTACTCCAAACTGTCTGGTATCCTTCTAAGATGGAGAGATTGAGACATACAAAGAGGGACACCAGGGTGCATGTGTGCACATAAGTACAACCATGTGTCGTCCATATGAGGACGGAACACTCAGAAAGTGGTCGTCTGCAAACCAAGGAGAGACCTCAGGAGAAATCAACCCTGCCAGTACTTTGATTTTGAACTGCCAGCTTCCAGAACTGGGACAAAATAAAATTCTGTTGTTTAAGCCACCCATTCTTGGATATTTTGTTATGGCAACTTTAGCAAACTAATATAAGTATTTTTTTTTTCCATTTACCAAAAGAACTTTAAGGAAGACACTTTATATACTTCAAAGAAGAAAATGACCTTATCAGAAAGGTTTGAGATGAAAGAAAGAATGGTGAGCAAAAAAACTGGTATATATTTAAATATTTAAATAAACAGTGTATAAAATAATAGTAGGAATGGGTTCTGAACACCAGGATTGGCAAACCATGACTTGAAAACCAGGTTCTCTAGTTGTTTCTGTTTTATTTCTTTGTCTATCTGGTCTACCTTTGATGCAATGCAGAGTGTTTGCTGCAGCCAGTGTAATGTTGGTGGTGCTATTTAGCAAGTCACTCAAGAGTCAAGACCATTCAGGAGGACAAGAGTCAAGGGCCTGAGTCAGATGTTCCTCCCCAAGGGAAAAATCCTTCCTCATTGTCAACCTTGGAGGATTTGGATTTGATTTTCTTGAGTGAATCCAGTTTTTTCATTATACTCTTCAACAATATGTAAATTTTAAACTTGATCAGCTTTATCTAAAGTTATAATGACACGAACTGATAAACAAAAATAAATAGGAAATTGCCCTCTTTTCATTTTTTCTTAGGGGAACATCAAGCTATGCCAGGCTTTATTCTTTCTCTTACCTCTCTTAAGCTTGACCTATCGGTAAATGGGAATATTTCCACTGGACAAGTCCCAATTGGGTGCAGGCAAGTGTGGTTTCTTTGAATATATAACGACCTTCATCTGTGCTTGAACTATATATTCATCACTTACCTGTGTCGGTGTTAAAACGTCTGGGCAGCCCTGATGAGATCCCAGAGAGGAAAGGAAATTCTGAAATGTAATACCCGCCTTTTTGGGGGCACATTATTTCATACTCTTTCCCTTAGTCTCTGTATTTCAAACAATATCATAAGCAAATTCATCTAAAACCAGAGTCATTGCAATTCTTTGTTTACAACATTGTCCCTTAAATAGCCATGATGGGGCAAATGAAAGGAAAGACATTAGATTATATAGAATCCAATAGATTTTGCCACTATTTTTGGATTACCTGGAATGTATGTCTCTTAAATATAGGGTAAGAAAGGCAGAGTTAATATTAACCTATGAGGATAGGATTTTTTTTGTCTGTTTTGTTTATTGCTATATACTAGCCCCTATGCAAACTTATATATATATATGGCATATACATATATATATATATATGGCATAAGTAGGCATCCCCCAAAATTTGTGAAATAAACAAATCAGACTATAATAGCCAGGCTATGATTTTTCCCTCCCATATCTAATTTTAGATTAAAAATAAGAGGAAGATGCAAAGCTATGAAAATGTGCCCCACCATATAGACTTTCACTGAAAATGCACTCAATAAGTATATGATGTCTAGAAGACCTTTATACCATGTTTCAGAGTCTTATATTCAAGATTCTTGAATGTCAAGTGAAGAGAAAAATAACTTTCTTTTAAAAAACTTTATGGGTATTAAAGTCCACAAATACTTAATATGAGATGAAAGACCAAATGTTTGTTTTGGAGCATTTTTCATCCATCAACTCGATACTCAACTCATCCATCAACTCAAAACGATCTTATCGTTATTAGCTATTCCTTTTGTCTATTTTGAAAAAAAAAATTCAGAGGCAATTGGTGTCTTTAATGTAGACTTGGAAAAGTGAAGCTACACAAACAAGTGTATTCCCTTAAATAAGGAGAATATTACTCAGTAAAGTATATTTGCATTAGCCAATGTAAAAAACTCCTTAAAAATGCACTAGAATCTCTAAACCTTAAAAATTCTATTATTCACACATTTCTGTGTTTTTTTAATTCTGTTCTTTATGTCATGTAAGAAACACAAACAGGATGAAAATAAGGTTACTGTGTTGTGATAGAGTAATATTTTACTATTTTTATACACTTGAGTCAATTCATTAAGGAGTGTCCACACTAAGGATGATACTATGAATAATACACAATGAATAATTTTAATTATTAAATGAGTCACACTTTCTGTGACAGTATATTTTAAAACAACTTCATGGCATACATTTTTTCAAAAGGAGTTTAACAAATTCTAAAATCAGTTGTAAAGTTCAGTTTGGTGCTGAACTTTTACTGTTGCTTCTAAGCACTAAGATCACATAGTTTTGATAGTAACAGATATTCTCCATGTTTTACAAGCACTTTCCAGAATATATGATTATATAGCGTCATTACATTCATATTGTAAAAGGCACATAATCACAGGAATGGCCAATAGAAAACTTACAGAATGTTGTTTGCATGACACCGAAACAGTCATTCAGTCCAGTAACAATGCAAGAAGTAAATTCAGTTAATAAATCAGCCTGTTGAGTATTGAGTAGAGCAAATATTCAGTTCAGTGTTTTTTTTTTTAATGGTTGTTTGTCATTGTATATACCCAGCTTATGCATTAGTAAAAAAACAGAAAACAAAGAACAACCTCTTCTTCCATGATGGTCTCATCCTACAAGCCAGGAAAAAATGTCAGTGACGTTAGAGCTGCTGTGTCCATAACTACTATTAGGTTAAAGCTCTGAGCACTGGACGAGGTCTGGAATTACACTCAGAGGATACCCTGTCCCTGCATTTGAGTGTTAGTTAGTTTTTTGTTTTGTTTTTAGGAAATCTCATTGTTTAATTGAGAAAGAATTAACTTCCAGGAAGCAGGTTAGGAATTTGTGTTTCCTTTAAATTTGAGTCTCTGTGGCCTTAGAAGTTGCTGGATTATAGGTCTGCAGATCCTTTGCCATGCACAGAATTCTTCTCTCTCTGTACAGAAAATCAAACATGAAGATGTTAGCACCACATTTAATTTACACACAAAAATTTTTAAAGTGGGTTTTGATGGCCTCGATTTTTCTCCATGATTTGTTGTTTATTTAACCAAACAAAAGATTGTTTACCTTTAGACAGTATGAGCAAGTTTTAAAAAGTACTACCTCAGTTTAGATTACCTCACAGTCCTCTACGTTAACTTTCACTGAAATTTCTGGTTGACTTGTTTTCTCGTGTAGTAATATAGGCTCTGAGGGAAAAGACCCCATGTTCTACTTTGTTGAATACTTCAAAGAACCAGGTACTTGGCAAATACTTGGGTTTTGCAAGTACCAGCATCATGACATCTAAACTGTTAGAGTATATTGTTATCTTATGGCCCACTGTCTCTTAAAGTTTAAGAATAGCTGCTTGATAGTAGTGACTGTGGTAAGTTATTCAACAATGCAGTGACCCTCCCAATGTGCCTGATTTACAGGCAATGAATAGCCCAGGTACTGACATCGCCTAACTCTCTGGCGAAAGGACATTCACTTCCAATCCAGCCGAGAATAACTAAGTCTAAACAGGAAGTGATGGACAATGTGCAAAACTCAACCTTCCAAGCCAAATAACTGGAATATTCTAGAGCATACTAAAAGTGTGTGGGTATTAGGTTTTATAATTTTATATCCTATTAGATTTTATACTCTACTTTGAAGTATGAGTATCATTATGAAATAGAATTTATTTATATACATGGATTTATTTATATGCATTTATTATTTATATACAGATCAGTATTATCCATCAAAATTGCCATCTTAGAATTGTTGCAGCAGTCCTGCCGCTGCCCAGAAAAATCTTTGTTATACTTTTAGAGCCAGTTTGAGTCATAGAAGAAAACAACTAATCACTCACAGAGTAACTTTATAATCACATCTTGATTTTAACCAAATGGTATCTAGCTTGATCACGTTATTGCCCATGGTTGCCTCCAAATGACATTTGGATATTTACAAAATTCAAATTCATTCTCAAAGGAAAAAACTTTATGACTTTATGACTGAGGAGAGTATAAAAGAAAAAGGAGAAGAAAGGAAAAGCCTCCGAGGGCGTATCCAAAATAATTCCTTAAGTGCCAAGTTCAAAGAGAATGCTAATGATTTGCATTTGTCATAACAAGACTACAACTTTGAAGGGGACAGAATATGTTTCAATGTTTTAAATTAAGCAGTATCTTTCTATTTTAAGTACTATCTTCTCTCTTTGGGAATGATGTGTGTTATGGATAATAGTGTCATAGGCTGTGCTATATAGCTGATAGGATCTAAGAAAACAAATTTTATTAGAAGGCACCTCTTGCGTTAGAACATGTAGAAAATTATGTTGAAACATTTTTCTTCAAAGGTTGTCTTGCTGTAAAAGAGGAGAGGTAGCGACAATTCTGTTGCCTCAAGAGTTTGGGAGAAGGCAGTAGCAGCTATTACAGAGCTTGAGGTCCCCACCAGTGTTTGTGTATCATTTTTAGGGAGAATCTATATTATTTTTGATGCTGATACAGCAGACATTTTCAGTAAGACCTTTTCTGAAGACCTTTTGTTTTTTTTTTAATTTGTTAAAACACTTGAGCATTTACTGTGTGCCCGTGGGTCTGCAAAGACAGTAAGACTGAGTCCTCCCTCTCTGATCAATAACAAAAAAAAAAAAAATGCCTCATTCATATCAGGAAAAGGAAGGAAGTGTTCATTTAAAAATGAGCCAAATCTCCTCCTTCCAGGTTACAAAACCAAAACGTTGAGGACATATTAGTCAATGGATCACTAGATCAGAAAAATAAGCTAGGGCGCCTGGGTGGCTCAGTCGTTAAGCGTCTGCCTTCGGCTCAGGTCATGATCCCAGGGTCCTGGGATCGAGTCCCACATCGGGCTCCCTGCTCTGCGGGAAGCCTGCTTCTCCCTCTCCCACTCCCCCTGCTTGTGTTCCCGCTCTCGCTATGTCTCTCTCTGTCAAAAAAATAAATAAAATCTTTAAAAAAAAAAAAAAAGAAAAAGAAAAATAAGCTAAAGAAGGAGGAATGGAACAAATAATTAAATGAAGTTAGAAAAGAAATAATGCCTTGAAATCAAACTCCTAAGTAGAAAAGTGTAACGTGTTTAGGAGGAAATGCAGGTCATGTAAACATTCTGTCCTCCATGTACAGAAAGGGAAAACTTAGATCTGAAAAATTCTGAATAACATTTACTCCCAAGCACATGTGTTCTTGCTGAGAAAATGACTTGAGGGGCTGCGATGATGATTAGCTAGTGGGAGGTGAGGCCCAAGGACATGCATCCAGCAGGGAAACAAGAAGAGATGACTAGTACTTTCACACAAGGCTCTCAAAGCGAGAGGATCAAGCCCCATAGGGTGGCAGGTGTGGCAACAAAGTAAGGGGGGGAGCCTATGTGCAGTGCAAATCCTGAATGAAACTTGGTTCCTCCTGAGGCCAAGCGTCTGCTGGCCCAGCTGGTGCCTGGTGGGTGACTCAGCGATTTCCTAGGGCCTGAGCTTGAATCAGCCTCACCCTGGGGGTGAGGGCCTCTGGAGCTTGGTGTAGCAGGATTGGTGAGAGGCAAATTCTCTCACCGTGTCCTGACCCCACACTGCACAGGTCTTTTGAGTTTGTTTTTTTTTTCATCTACAGGCCACGTCTTGTTCTCAAGGAACTGCTGATTATTTAATTTCAGTGATGCCTAAAATATGGGCTATACAAAATCGAATGACATTCTCTGCAACAACAGAGAGAAGTCTGAGAAGTGACTGTGCAGCTATGGGCCTTGTGAAGATATTTGACATAGGTTAGGGTTTGCTCACCAAAATTACTCAGGTCCTTGGGAGACGTTCTGACCATTCCGTGCCCCAAACTGATCTCAGCCTTTATGTGCTCTCATGTGCCATGTACACATGAGGGCCCCCCCACTTGTTGGGGACCTGCCTACAACATTCTCATGGGCTCACTGCCTGTTCCTTCCCTCCTATGCTGCGTGATTGGTGGTCTGCTGTACACTGTGCAGATGTTCTCCTGTGCTATTTCATGATTATTTTTCAAGTGGTCTCTTAGTCAAGGGATGGCAGGTCAGCACATGGAAACATCTGCTCTTACCATTTTTCTAAGCAAACAGCAGATGGCATTGCTGCTGTCCTTTTGATCTGGAGCAAAAATTCCCATGGCCGGGGTGTTGGTTTACACTGATGTCGCCTGGCAAGGCGCAGCCGGAGGGTCTGCCTCCCCCAACGGTAGCACTGCTTACAGATGTTTTCTCTGCAACTCACATTTTTAGTTTGTTTCTTCCTGTGACTCTACTTCTGCAGGGTGTCTTGAACTTTGATTCTTCCTCCTGGGACTATTGCTAGATCGCTTCACTGCTATCAACCACGGTCCCCAGATTTCCTCCCATTTGTCACCTGTTGGGGTTCTACTAGTGTTGCCAGAAAGGAGATAGTAAAGGTGTCTGTGTCACCTCAGGATTTGCACACTGGATATGTATGTGCTGTGCACTAAACAAGGTTATTTAGAAAATAGTTGGACCACCAAGCTTTTTCTGGGTGCTTCCTTAGCCAAACAAAACCATCTTAAAATTGCATTTTTAACAGTTGGATTTGTAAGTTTTGTTAAGTGTTAAGTTTGTACCCATTGAACAGCTGTTATCTTTATAAACAGTGCAAATATACAAAAGACATTTCTTCGACTTTGTTTTCTAGATGGAGTGTTAGTATGGTGAAAGAAAAAAATTGGGGCGCCTGGATGGCTCAGTCGTTAAGCGACTGCCTTCGGCTCAGGTCATGATCCTGGAGTCCCGGGATCGAGTCTGCTTCTCCCTCTGACCCTCCTCCCTCTCCTGCTCTCTGTCTCTCATTCTCTGTCTCTCAAATAAATAAATAAAATCTTAAAAAAAAAAAGAAAGAAAAAACTTCTTCCTTACATTTTTCCTGGATTTATGTTTGATTTCTAATGTATATTTCCTTGTAATATAAGCTTTAGTCAACTGCTCTGCTTCGTCATTCTCCAGCATCTTTCTCTGGTAGGTGATTCTTCCCTGATGTCATTAGTCAAGTTTTTTATGTACGTCTTTACTTCTTCTGCCTAGTCTTGTATATCCTGTCAGGAGTGCCAGGAAGCTTCGATTTCCTCATCTGTAAAATGGGATGCTTATTTTCCTTTTAGGATTGTTGTGAGGATTAAATGAGATAATATGTGCCTCAAAAGTGCATTTGGTTTTTTTTTAGATTTTATTTATTTATTTGTATGAGAGAGAGAGAGAGAGCGCGCAAGCAGGGGAAGTGGCAGGCAGAGGGAGAGGGAGAAGCAGGCTCCCCGAAGAGCAGGGGGAGCCTGATGCAGGACTCGATCCCAGGACCCTGGGATCATGACCTGAGCCGAAGGCAGTCGCTTAACCAACTGAGCCACCCAGGCACCCTCAAAAGTGCTTTTAAAATGGCAGTCATCCTCATCATCTTCATCATCAGTCAAGGAGTCAGCTTGCTCATTTCCTTGCTGAAATGTTGGGTACTACTGCTATTTCTTCTTTCTCACTGCAGGTCCAAGTTTGGTTGCCTTTGATTATACTACTTCATTTCTTGTTTTATGTATTCAAACTCTGCACTAGTTTTTTATATCCCTAGAGAACTATACTCAGATATAGTTCTTGAACTTTGTTCATTTTACTTTGTATAAATATTACAGCTTATTGGCTCAAAAATCCCCAGGTTCACGCTTGTAACTTTAATATGGTATAGTAATCATCACATTTAAAGATTTATTCTAATCTTTGCCTTTTGTTATTGGCAAAACAAACAAACAAAAGTCCAAATTGTTACAAACTCTCACAGAGAGACAGAAATACATTGAAGCCTGCTGCAGAGAGTCCAGTGCCTTTCCATATATTCCCAGTCTGCTCACTCTCTTGTCAGAGTTACACCCCATCTGATCTGCACAGCCTATGATGGTACAAAATGGTGGGTGTGCCTGCAGGCTGCGTTGCTTCTGTGTATCAGATGGCCAGGCTATGGTAGCTCCATTGAATTTAAGTTTTATGCAGCCACTGATGTCTGTTTATGTTCTCACAAAGTTAGACTTCAAAATGGCCTAATTCTTTAGGGAATGTAATTTTTCATAGCAAGGTATTTGGAGGCTCAGGAAGTACAAGCTTTCAGGATATTCAGCAGCCACCGAAAGTGATTAGAAAAGAAGAAATAAGGGGGGGGGGGGGGGAAGGGTTGGCCTGGTGATGGGTATTAAAGAGGGCATGTTCTGCATGGAGCACTGGGTGTTATGCACAAACAATGAATCATGGAACACTACATCTAAAACTAATGATGTAATGTATGGGGATTAACATAACAATTATAAATTAATTAATTAATTAATTAATTAAAAGGCAAAAAAAAAAAAGAAATAATACATGTGCCTCCTGTTGTTTTTTTCTTTTTTCTTTCTTGGCACCAGAGTTTAGAACTTCTAATTTGTCCCAAAGTGGCTGAAACAAAAATCATAATAAAGCAATTCTGCTTTCCTTTATACCTGTCAATGCAAAAAACAAAAAAAATAAAACTATTTGTAGGGGGAGAAATGGTTTTATACATGGGAAGAAACAATATAAATTCAAAACTTACAGATAAGGATTAGCTCTATCTCCCATCTCTTTAAAAAGTTTATGTGAATATCCAGTCAAAACCAACAGGGTATCTCCCTTGAAATGTTATCTTTATGAATTTCCAAGTAGACCACAGGACCATATACTGTCTTGGAATGTCCTCAGAAGGCTCTGTCTTTGATCAGGTAACAGAGTAAAAACCCCAGATTCCTTTTCTTTCAAATGGAAGAGGGAAAGACAGAGGGATGGAAAAAACTATTCAAACTTTGTCTTCTTTACATGTGCCTTCTGTTTTTTAAGACAGGTTCTCAAATGCAGAATTGTCAAAATGAAGGTCTTGGTACATGCCACTCTTTCAGAATTATATTACCAAATAAAGAGGGAGGAGTAGAGGGGATATTTAGGAGAAAGTGTGACTCATGTTCCTAACAAGAATAGGCAGTCACCAACTTTGTGTGGAAACAATGCAGGAGCACGTCTGTTAACATCTAAGTCATTCTAGAAGTTGGGATTACCAAGAAGTCAGTGAACTTTAAATACCGGTGATTAGTTTATGTAACGCTGGAAAAACAAATCTCCTTCTATCTTTCAGACAAATATTTCTGGTGAGCCCATCCCAGTGTCCTTTTATTTCACTTCCACTCAACTCTTTTGGAGTTTGTCAAATCCTCTTATTGAAATGTTGCTCTTTTTCCCCCCCTCGTATGTAGCCTTAGGTATAAAGCAGTCCCAGAGTCTTACCCGTTCTTAGCTAACTTTTTTCTTAATTTAGCAGCACATTTGACTTCATCCTTGCAGATTTGAACTTGAAAATTTGATCTGCCATACTTCCTTCTTCTGCCCTAGTTAGGCTCCTGGTCTTCATTCTTTAAATGCGTTCTCTTGCCCTATTTCTTTTTCCCCCTTCCCTATGAACTCTGTTTATTTCTTCATTTACTTTGTTTCTTTGGTCTTTAAAACTTACTTTACAATCCAGTTGGATCTGTTTAACTATATGTTATAATTTATCATACTTTAATCCTCCTAGTGAAAACCTTTCTTCTTCTTTGTTATGTAATATTTTCTGAATTAGTAAATCGGTCACTTTTCAAATCTAGGAGATGGATTCCAAAATTGGCCCGGGCCTCTCTCCTGAACCCCAATCTATCTTCCTCATCCCCTGCTATATATCCATACATCGCTATCCCTCCAACACTATAAACTCATCATGTCCCTATGTTTGGTAATGGAACCACCCATTCTTCCTACCCTGCAAATTTGGTGTTTTCTTCACCTTATGCCTCCTCCCTTTATCCCACATTCAAGTGGTCACCCATTACATTGGCCTCGGGGTGTTTCTTATATCTACTTGCTCAGTTTCATGTCCATGTCACTGCCCTCACCGCTCCTCTTATCCTCTGTTGTTCCTGACTTATAACCCATCTCTCTGCTATTACCATCACCCCCACTACATGAACCACCCTACATGAACCACCCTGCCTCCTACCACATCCAACCCATTTTACACATGATCACTAGATTTTCCTTCGTAAAATGTGGCTCTAGTTTTTATTTATTTTTGCCCCAAATCTTTCAGTGCCTCTCTACAGTCTACAGAATGAATTTGACGTGGTTAAGATTGTCCACATTTTAGCCCCATTTATTCTCCCATCGTCTCCTCCATGCCTTCCAAACTCACATACTCCAGGCATTTTTGAATTTCTCTGAACTTGCTCTGCCCTTAAGTTTCCTCTGATGTGTCTTTCTCATGTTCCTTTTGCTCTGGTCTCTTTAAAACTTCCTCCCCAATTCCTGCCTGCCAAGATACAGGTCATCCTTCAAGGCCTACTCAAATACCACTTCTCCATAAAATCATCCTTGATTCTGGGCTATGTTGCCTCCCATGCCTGCTTGCCAGTCTTCATTTTACTTGTTCCTTTTTTCTAGTCTGGCAGCCATTACCTATCCTTATAGCTTATTGTGTTTCTTTCTTTTTGAGGGAGAAGAATTTAAGATCCATAAAGGAAGCATGGGGATCATTCCATGAGGACCATTGCCTTAATTATTCTTGTGTTCTCCATGGTGCTCAGAATAATGCCTAATATATGCTTGGTACTTGATAAATATGTGTATACATATATACAAACATATATAATTAAAAATTAATCTCCAATATCCCCATTTATTTGTTTCCTTTTTTATTTTTTTAAAAGATTTTATTTATTTATTTGAGAGAGAGTGTGAATCAGGGGAGGGGCATAGGGAGAGGGAGAAGTAGACTTTCCACTGAGCAGGAGCCCAATGTGGGGCTCGATCCCAGGACTCTGGGATCATGACCTGAGCCAAAGGCAGACGCTTAACGTACTGAGCCACCCTTATTTGTTTCCATTTTTAAACACAACCAGTATTTCTTTATTTTTGCAATACATCAAGACTCAGGACCTCCCTTTCTCAACTGGGACTTGTACTTTGAGGAAGAAAGTGGGAAAGAATCCCTTAAAAGGGATTGTATTGTCATTTCTGGATTAATGGAGAATGCTGAAAGAACTGGGAAGTTTCGTTTCCATTTGCCTTGCCTAGTGAGCTTACATATTTACCTGAAGCTTAAAAAATCTTGAAGAACTTTATTTGCTTATATATATATCTCCTCTGTAAAGATGTCTTTGAGTACCTATGGGCAGGGACTGGTTGAATATATTCAATGTGTGAATGTCAAAAGTACAAATGAATATATAAATACAGACTGTATAAATGTAAAGAAGCTGGAAATCTTAACATATATTCTTTTAAATGTCTTCAAAGAGTAATATATTAGCAATATGCTTAACCTATTCTAATGTGTTACCTTTACTTTTAGTTCAATACACGGATACCTACAGGAAAATATTAGGTTGAATCATATGAAACTGATGATGTTTGAACATTTTAACAAAAACAGCAATTTCACATGGCTCAATCTACATGGCATAGAGTGGTTCTGTCTTGAATCTCTAGAACTTAAATGTTAGTGCTTAGGATCTATGTACATCTCGTTCTTTCTTTACCCTAAAGTGGTTTGTTATTTTACTTTTGACTCAGCCTATGGCGATAGAGTGCTAATTAGTAATGCTGTAGTAATGCTTTAGTCATTACTAGTAATTGTTGGCTTAAATCCCTGATAGTTGTTGGCTCGTATTAGTGCATTAATCAGTTGGGTTTATTATACTAGTAATTAAAACATAAAATTAATTGAGTATGTCCTTTACTTTGAAGTTGGCCTAAAGGTATGTACATGCCATGTCATGATCTTGACTCAGTAACTTTTATGCTTGTTAGTGAATTATGCTCTTAGACTCATCCATTTATTCATGATTCCATCAGCAAATGTTTCTTGAGCACCTGCTCTGGGCATACCATCTTAAACAACATAGGACTTCTGGCCCCAAGGAGAGAAGGTGTGAAAAGTGTTTGATAGATGATCTTTGCTCAACTGACAGTCACTGTGATAATCATTATTATGATGATGATTCCAGTCTTACTGATAGTTAGCTATATTTTAAGAATTTCTCTTAAAAATAAAAAAAATCACTGATACATCTTTTTTTTATCCCTCTGAGATTTTCATGGCTAAGAACAGTGAAAAGAATCCAAAGGAGATGGCTTCATTAAGTAAACACTCAATTGTGTGACTTTATAGGAATTTATGTGGACCTTTGCTCAAGGTAATCAAAGACAATGGAATCTAGAACCTTGCCCCCTTGCTGTTTTTCCTCTGTCCTGAGCCTTTAAAATACCTGAGAAGCATTTCACATGTGAGAACATGACTTAAAACTTGTGCCACCCAAACCCTCCTGCTTGCGTCTGCCTCTGTTACCTGCTTGGGATGGAAGAATCAAAGTATTAAAGTGTGTGTCTAGGGCTTCCCTGGTCCCTAATGTTCAGCTCAATTGGTGATAATAAAAGGCAGAGTGTGATTTCAGGCCCCCAAGTGTCAAATAGATTCACTGTGGGGTACAGCCTCACCAAGGCCTTCCACAGCCCGCAGTGAGAACCAGATTGCAAGATAGGATAGGAAGAGCTAAGCACAACTACTCCCATCCTGGAAAAGCAGCTCAGCACATAAGCTCTATTAGCAAGGGCCTGGAACATCAAGCTTGGGCATCAAAGGCCACATATTTATTTACCTAAGTTGTCCATTTTATACATAAGAATCATATTGCCCAAACTTTAACTGGAACTCTTATGAAAATTCTTCAATAAAGGAGAAAGCTGAATTTTCAGATTTACTCTTATTTTCCACACCACTTTTTTCTGAAACCATCCTTTGATTTTTATGTCTCTGCAACTTTGTAATTTAAAAAAAAAACAAGTCTGAATGAACTCTAAAGGGCTTTGTTCTTATCAGACTTATTAATTCTGCTTTATTGAGAAGACTTGACCCCTTGGCTGCATTATCTTGGGATTGGGTTGTATTTCACTGTATTTCCTTTGATATATGTACAGTAAAATACCAGACCCTAAAATAAAATCCCTTGCTGGGTTTCTTCTCCCTGGGAAAGAATACACTTTATGGCCAGATGGAATGGCATCATGTCTCACTGTTGGGGTAGCACAGAAAAGACAACATCGCTGAACGCTTTCCATTCTCATACAGTGGAGGCTCCTTAGTTTTGTCAGGTGCTCTAACTTGGACCCAACACTGAGCTGCAGCTCAGGAGACAAAACAGTTGGAAAACTTGGGGAAAGGCTCTAAGGGTCAGTGAAATTTACTGTGGGCAGCTGCTGCTTCAAAGCCACTCTCTGTGCAGAAGCCTATTAAGAAGTAGTAGGTTACGTTCCTGCCGTTTCCCCCAGCATGATGGATGATGCTCTGAAAAGAGAAAAGACTTCCTGTTCCATGGAGGTGGTTTTCCTCTAGGCTGCCTCACCGTGTACCTCAGGCGCTCTCCGTTCCGTTTCTAACCATTGAATTCACTGCTCCACTACATTTAATAATAACCTGGGTTTGTCAGGAATGACTGACTGTGTCTCACCAGTGACTGCTTGTCAATCAGCAGGACCTCCCACCTCAGACCAGGGGCTTAGCTGTGCTGTCAGTGCTGCAGAAGGGCTGTGAGGGAAGAGAATCGGGTTGCATATGGACGAAGAGCAGAAGTGGCTTCAAAGTTTGCTTGACCTTTATTGCCTTCAGAAACATTTTCACTTTACCTCATGTTAAGAAATTATTCCTCCCTGGCCTTCTCTCAGGCCCCGGTGCTTGCCAAGCTCCCTCCTGCTATAGAGCTTTTGTATACACTCCTCTCACAGCCGTCCATGCTCTTCCCTCCTTACTTTGCCTTCTTAGCTGCTTCCTCATTTTTGGAGAAGCCCCTCAGCCTTCTAGCTTAGGTCAAAGCTGCCAACTCAAGGTGCTCATAGGACAATGTCCCTTCCTTGATAGCACTTGTTTGAGTGACCATTTGATGGATGTCTTTCTCATGCTCGACATAATTAAGGCCTATGTCACACACACACACACACACACACATACACACACTCATATACACATACACACTGTTGCACAAATGCTTATGCTCCCCACCCCAACTGCAAGTTCCTCAAGGGCAGGGACAATGGCTGTCAGTCCTCCTCATTGTATTTCCAATGCCCATCACTCAATGCATATTTGTTGCTGCTGGATACAGTAGATACTTAATTTATATATCATTAGGAAAGCAGAAACTTGTTATTATATCCTTTTCAAAGGCATTAATAGACATACAACATTCATAGTATGAGATACCTTTAAGAGCAAGGCTAGTTGCCTACTTAGTAACAAGCATAGCAACTCCTCCCTTTTGTGTGGGGAGAGGTTGTTCGTAATTCATGGATATTTAAAATCTCAGCATTTTCAGATCAAATGAGTATACATATTTCAAATAAAGTTCTCTCTTATTGACCTTATCAAACAGTGGTTACAAGGTGCCAGTGTGTGTTTAGGACAGTCGTTTGGTGTTGTGTAGAGATGACCCACATAGACAAGTTTCCTGCCCTCCTGACACTTATCATCTGAGGGAACATCAGATAAAAACATGAGAAGAAAGTGTTCACTTGTGGAAATGTGGGAGAATCACAAAGGAGAGGAAAGTCTCATTCTCTTCATTTCAGAGGAGGGTTAGATCTGTGTAATCATGAAGGACAAAAATGTAACTGACCCTTAGTTAGTGGTGATTTATATAGATCTACAGCCTGTAAATCTTGTGATTACATTCTAAAATGACCCCACTCTTCAGAAGGAAGAAAAAAAATCAGGATTTCTTACAAGATTTGGGAGTAGCAGTAGGTACATTTTATTGACTTGTGTTTAGATGGAGCTAAGGAATTAAATATTTAGGGAAATAAAAATTCACATCAGAGTTTTCTCTTATTGCCTAATTTAGAGATTTTTCCTTCCCTGTGAAATCCCTATAAGGACTTCTGAAGGAGATGCCAGGAAAGGAGGAACTCGGGGATAAAGCTCTGGTCCTGCCAATCCTCCAACAAGAAAGGCTCCATGTTGAAACTTTTGTTTTAGAATTTCAGGATCTCATTCGAGGGAAGAGCTCTGCTGCTGTGATTTGCTAACTTTTCTTTAAACTGCAGATTTCAAGAATTCTTGCTCAGGGCAAATGACAATAGTTGGTTTGTTTGAGTGTCAGAGGAGAAGAATGTTATTAAGTAGGGGAGTGTGAGTAGAGTGTATAGACAAGAAGAGAAGCAGTAACATTTCCTATAAGGAAAGCAAGAATTGGTAAGATTTTGACACTCATCTATTGATCAATTGGGACATTAGGTGAGGCTGTGCTGAACCCACTCCAGGACATACAAGGGCTCTTCTTCTTAATTAAGCAGAAAAAAAGACTCTTAAACAATTTCTTTAATCAACTCAGGAATTTCCTCTAGTTTGCTTTCACATTGCTTAGAGGTCCATTCTCTGGGGTGGAAATAGTGAGAAGTTGATGGAATGTCTGTGAAGTCATAGATCACTGTGCTGATGGGCAACCTCCTCCCTCCTTTTTGGACACTTTCTTGAAATGTTTCTTTGGAGTAGGAGATGAAGCAGAAGAGCAGAGGGAGGAGAGAAGCCACCTTGAAAATGGTGATTTGGCTGTGACATCCCTAAGCCATCCACTTTCTTATGGTCTATGTATTTCTTATCTTGAGCCCAAAGTATATTTACAAATGTTTTCAGATGGTCAGGGCTTTCTTAAAGATTGTGATTTCTTTTTATTTTTAAATATCATATGAAAATATTATATTTTCACTTATTACAATATAATATTTTCATAAGAATATGAAAATTATTTGTCATTATTTAATGAGATTCTATCAAAGCGACAGAGTAGGGAATAAACCCAAAAGGAAACTATTTCTGGTCTAGTGCACTCCAAGAAATATTGGACTTGATCCAGAATATTCTACTTTTATTTCTGATAGGGATAAATAGGAATGCTATAGTTCTTATTTGGAAAGTATGTCTATATATAGTTTGTGTGTATTTATATACCAAAACCAAAATGAGATTATTTAAACATT
The DNA here is from genome assembly GCF_004348235.1 of Phoca vitulina. Lineage (NCBI taxonomy): Eukaryota > Metazoa > Chordata > Mammalia > Carnivora > Phocidae > Phoca > Phoca vitulina. The sequence goes on along the minus strand of NW_022589710.1, from coordinate 12,945,773 downwards.
AGAATGTTAGAGATTATGATACTCTGTAAATATCACTATTTCATGTGTTCTTTATCTTTTGTTAAAAATGGAGAAATTTAAATATCTATTGACAATCCTTAAAAACAATAAAAATCTGTATTTTAAAGTATCAAATCATAATGAAGATACACTGATCTAGTTGAGAGGAAATTTATTTTTAAAAAGAATGTAGCTTAAGATTTTAAATTTAGTAGAATGGAAAAGATGGACAATAACTGGGGAATTGTGAATTTATTATGTTTATAGGGAAAGTTGTGGCAATTGTGATATGAAATATGATGTCCTTTGATTAAAGTATAATTCTGTTCCATTAGGGCAGGACCAAAAGGAGCATTTACAGTTTACCTTCAATGGGATCAACTCTGGGCATTCCAAAAGGGAAGCAAAGCTAACAAATATTAGCAAAAAGAATCAAATTAGTACACCTGCTAGCATCAATCTATATCCTTCGTAAGTAACCACAAACATTTAAAATTGAATATGGAGTAGATTATTGGAAGACAAAGTCAGAGCCCAACCAGGATCATTCATTCCTCTAAGTAACTTAGAAAATCCTTTTCTCAAGTTACAGAAACATCCACGTGGATAAAAAAAAAAAAAAGCTAAACTAATAAAACGAGAACTAAACTGATGAGATGGATATATGAAGATCATTACCCTCCCCATCACAAGCAAGTTTGTAATGCTGATATCATCAAGCTGAATAGATATGCTCATGTTGAATGTCTACCTTTGAATGTATAATTAAATTATAGTTGTGGGTGAGCACCCTGAGTGGGCTTATGTGATTATACTGCAGGCACTGATTCTACTTTTATTTATACTCACTTTTTCTTAATACCTAAGCGTATTGTTTGAGTGTTGACAAGGTACCAATAATATTACTTTGTCCTTTTACTGCACCTCTCACGAGAGGATCTTTAAGAGCTTAACTCACATTAGTGTGTTATTCCCAGGATTATTCTTCCTGTTTTATAACTGAGGAAACTGCTTCCCATGGATATAAGTAACTTGTTCAAAGGCTGCAAACTAGGTCTCTAATGTGACTACAAAGCTGCTCCTGATTCTAGGGCTTGACTATTCCACCCTCAAGATTAACACTTGAAGGAGGCATTTGGCGATGGCTCTCACCCAGAGAATGGTCATGTGGACCCCATTAAATTAGGAATTTGTGAACATACATGAGGGATCCACTTTGTAGATTCTGTACAGAAAGGGTTTGCTGAGCAAATGAAGTAATACAAATATAGCAAACTTGCTACATGGAAAGGTTGCCAAACATTTCATCTGCATTGGCTTATACCCAATATGCTGATTATAACCAAGCTATTGATTCACAAATTAGGATGCATATACTTAGAAACATTTTATTGGCTTTTGGTTTGAGTCCATGATAATTAGTATTTATGAGAAAGCAGTAAAACTATATTCATTTAAAAATATATTTACCCATTTTGGTTTTTCATGGATTTAGACTAGGAAATTATATATGTGTGTAAGAAGCCTTGAGAAATGAAAGCACTAAGTAGCCTTTGCAAATATAGCAAAAGTGCAATTTCAAAAAGAGGCTTCAAGGAAGAGATGGAGAAGAGTATTGTGGAATTTTGAAGAAAGCAAACCTATGAGACAGGAGAAGCCATTATTCACCAAGCCTTTTGAGTGTCCCTCCACTTCAGTTAGCTACTTTCTTCACAGACAGAATACAGTGATATTCTATCTATGGTCCCTTTGGGTTGCACCATGTAACAAGGGATCACCGGGGGCTCCTGGCACTCTTTGAGCAGACTTGTGAAGTTGGAACAAGCCTGGCTTGGTTTGCAATGAGGGTAGATGCAGTTCTCTGCATGAACCTTTGGCAGCTCATTTTGCAGGCCGAGTTAAAGGTTGTAGCAACCTCATTTTCAATTAACAAAGAGTCAAAGCATGCCTTCTACCAAGAGGATGGAGAATCCAGGTAGAATGGCCTGCATGATCATGCACGATGCTTCAGCTGTCTATTTTTACCACAACCCCATGCGTGTTCTTCTATCTCTTTGTGCTGAAGGAAGATAGAGCTATTACGGTCCCTGCATAAATAATCTATTATGTTAAAATGTAAATTTTCCCATTACTCTGTCAGCCAAAAATACCTTCTTCACTAGCATGCTGTTTAGAATCACCATAATCTGGGGAGGGCCATTTTATATCCTCTGTTCACATGATCTGAGCAGCATGTTCATGACTTTGGGGAATAAAACAGGAAAAAGGGGAAAATTTTTTAAATAGAATAAGCTTAATGGCTTTTTCACTTATAGTTTCTTTAACCACTTTAATATACTATGAGGGGATATGTACTAACCTTTGATGGAAAAGGGAGCCTATTTTGTAACCAAAAGAAAGTGGAAAATATTTCTGAAACATTTTTACTTTCTTTCAACCTCTTAAATAACTTTAAAAAAAAGTATGGAATAATAAAACAAAAACTTGAAGGCTGCCAATGCAGATCTCACAATAATTTTCCTGCCAAAAACTAAAATTACTGCTATTCATATTAATAGTTCTGCCTCACTACCAAAAAGAAAATTTCTGGCTCAGTCAAAACAACATATCTACTACCTCCACCCAAAATTCTAGAATCAAGGAAAGCAGTAAAATGATAAATTATTAAAAGCGAATTTGATTGTGTTTGGTACGTCTAACTCCTAAAAGACACTGTTATCCTTAGAAGCAAGATAAGCTGGATGGATACATATCCTACTGTTATCTTTCATAAACTGGAGAATGATTTCCAGATTCCTTTCTGGATAAAACATACACTGTTACTACTTTTTTGGTTATTTTCCAGATATTTCAGCTACTGATCTAAATGTGATGCTATTTGATTGTGTTTTAAAAACATTATGCTAAAGCATAACATGGAGCTGAGTAGACAGAAACAAGGATATTGACACTAATAAACAATTTATATGTGAGAAAAGTTAACTTTGCTAACAGACTAGAGAAAGATAAGTGGCAGGAGAGAGTGGAGGCAGCAAGCCACTTTGAAAGCTACAGCAATTGTCCAGACAAAAGATGAGGAGATCTCAGACTGGGACTGTGGAGATGGAGTTGAAATACTTCTCTTTTGGAGGGCGCCTGGGTGGCTCAGTCAGTGAAGCATCTGCCTTCGACTCAGGTCATGATCTCAGGATCCTGAGATCGAGCCCTAGGTCACGCTCCCTGCTCAGCAGGGAGTTTGGCTGTCCCTCTCCCTCTCCCTCCACTGCTCCCCCTTCTTGTGCTCTCTCTCTCTCTCCTGTGAAATAAATAAATAAAATCTTTAAGATAAAGATTTATTTATTTTGGAGAGAAAGAGAGCGTGCACAAGCAGGGGGAGGGGAAGAGGGGAGGGAGAATCTCAAGGAGACTTCCCCCTGAGCACAGAGCCTGATGTGGGGCTCGGTCTTACCACCCTGAGGTCATGACCTGAGTCAAAATCAAGAGTCAGACACTTAACCGACAGAGTCACCCAGGCCCCCCAAGAGTTGAAATACTTCTAGGTGATGGCGCCATTTATACGCTGGCCTGACGCTCTAATTCTCCTTCTGTTATTGTTTCAATGGGAAATTATGTTGTGAGACATACAGGAAGGAGGGAACATGTCTGTCCTGGAAATAGCTCTCACCACGGCTTTAGCATCTGGTCAATTCAGGGAGTTCAGGGAATACTTCTCTCTTCAACTCAAGGGAAGTGTTGTGCATGTCCCCTTCTGGGACAACATTCATGTGCCAGTGGCATTTGGAAGGCACTGTTTCATCGTCCTGGAAGGGCCTGTATTTCCCTGGTCCTCCCCCACATAGACTGTAGCTTTGGGTGTCACCTGGTGAGCTGCCATCTCTTCCTTACCAGCAGTGGAGCCGGGATAGCAGGAAGGGGTATGGCCTGTGACTTGTGGGATAAGACTCAGGGTCGGTACCAGGCCTGGAACCAAAGTGATTCTCTTAGAACCGTCCCATCTTAGAAGATCTTCCAGCCCTTGTATGGTTTGCTAAGAAAAATAGGCTTTTCTCAGCAAAGCCTCAGATCAGTGTTTTCCAAAGTGTGGTCCTTGGACTTCCCTTATCAGAAACACCTGGGGAAGGCTTTCTAAATCTATAGATTCCCAGGTTTTACCCCAGACCTTCAGAATCAGGTCCTCTGGGGGTGAGTTTTTACAAGCTCACTGAGGTAATTCTGCACATGAAAGCTTAAGAACCATCCTCTTAAACCTCCTCACCTTAACAGATTTGATGAGTTTAAAAACTAGTACATGGGCCCTGGGTGGCTCAGTTGGTTAAGCAACTGCCTTCGGCTCAGGTCATGATCCTGGAGTCCCTGGATCGAGTCCCGCATCGGGCTCCCTGCTCGGCAGGGAGTCTGCTTCTCCCTCTGACCCTCCCCCCTCTCATGTGCTCTCTCTCATTCTCTCTCTCTCTCAAATAAATAAATAAAATCTTTAAAAAAAAAAAAAAACTAGTACAGTGATGACAGCGTTATTGCTGTCAGAAGTCCATATGAGCAATTAGGTGTTGTGTTCTAGACTGTGTGAACCTTCCTTTTTTCTGATTACTGGCAAAGAGCAGGGGTTACGTATAATGAGAGTGGCGCCATGCTCCGGTGGCTTGGAGAGTGGATTCACCACGGCTGTTTGGATAGGTGTTCCCACGGACTCTCTTGCTTATTTTGGCCATAACTGTTTGGTGCTGCTGAGCAGGGCTGTGCGTATAACTACAGCCCATGGCTTTACATTTCTCACTCTAGAGGGATTTGCTGTAAAGGTACAGGCCAGAAGAGAAACTGGAGAATAATGGTGAGGCCATCTTCAAGGAGAGTCGGTCAGGGAAGGGAGGGATGGAAAGGTCTGAGGTGCAGGTTGGGGCAAGGAGGTTGGAGTACAAAAGAAAAGAGATGGTAAGAGAATGGCATCAGCACAGAGTCTGTATTATAAGATAGGAAATTTATACCCCCCCCCAAAAAAAGGCACTCTTGAGAAATAGAAATAATTATGATGATGATTTGAAAAACAGGAATTTATCTAGCATTATTTCTACTTTTCCTCCTCTTCTCTCCACTCCTCATCCCTAGCCCCAAACATAAAAGTCTAGTTCTGTTTTATGAAAGCAAATTTTCTCAATCCTGGTTTGTTTTCCATTGTTATACTAGATATTCCAGAGAGCTTTCTCAGTCACAAACACACGTCTGTGTGTGCTTAAGAGGTCAAATTACTAAAATGAACAATGTGTAGTTAGATAGAAATAGGATTCAAAAGTCTAAAAATGGGAATGACATAAATTGGTCAATGAAAATAGATTATGGCCATATAAACACTTAACCATATTTGGATTAAATTACTAGTTCCCAATTTTTTCTTCTAAATTAAAAAAAAAAAAAAACAGGGGCACCTGGGTGGCTCAGTTGGTTAAGTGTCCAGCTCTCAGGTCTTGATCTCCCCATCATGAGATCGAGCCCCTTGTGGGGCTCTATGCTCAGTACGGAGCCTGCTTGAGACTACCCTCCCTCCCCCTCTGCGCCTGCCCCCACTTGGGCACATGCTTTCTCTCTCTCTCTAAAATCAGTCAATCTTTTAAACCAAAACAAAAAAGGCACACCTATGGACCTCTCTGCTTTAGGTTTTTGTGGGTTTCACACACACCTCATCTCGTATGATGCTTAGATGGTCCTACAGGGAAGCAGGGAGAATATTCTTGTCCTAATTGAACAGATAGGGACCCTAATGGCCAGAGAAGTTAAGTGATCTGCTAGACATTTTATAATCAGCAAGTGGTAGAAGGATTCCAGCCCATTTCTTCTGGCTCTGAGTTCAATGATCTTTTCTCCAATGTGCTGCCTTTTTTCTTGTCTTTCTATTCCAGGAGAAGATAGATGTTCAGACTGCTTCTTGGTCACTGATTATGTTACTACTAATTAGGTACTGCAACATCCATCATGTATTGGTCTGTCTACTAGCACTTCACTGAGGAATTGGGGTCTAAATTGTGGAATCTAGATTCAGAAAATTCAAATAAAGATCTAAAGATGAAAATGAGCAAAAAATTGGGTTGCCCTTCCTTTTTTTTCTATAGGTGTTTCAGGTCAGTTGGTGGCATATGCCTTTTATTCTCCATCTCTTCGGCTTTGTGGAGAGTTTACTTTACCGGGCCCTCAGGCCTTGGGAAACACAGGCAAAGATTGGGCATGCCCAGGTGTGGAGACCTTATTTCTCAGGTTATAAAAGCAGGTGAAGCATCATCTCCTCCACTTGCAGTCAGTGGGGGATTATAGGGGATTAGAATATTTAAAGCCAGTTCTTGAGGTTTGTGTTTAGGAACAGTGGAGCGGAGGATGTCCTGATTTGAGGGAGCAGGATCCAATACAAAGGGCTTGGTACCTGGCAGTCAAGCCAGTCAACTCTACTGGCCTCCACTCCAGCATAGGTTTCTGGTGGAGGGAAGGAAGGGAGAAGAGTGGGGGCAGTTGGAAGAGGAAGCATTGTTCAGCTGCCTTCAGTCAGTGTACCGTGGAAAAGGGGGGGACCTTTGTTGTGGCAGCAATACCCACTGAAAGCAAAACAAAACCTTGAATTCATGGCACACACTCTGGGTTCCCTCGTAAGACATTTTCAACTGATAGTCAAAGCACCCACCAGAAGCACATGGTAGTGTTTCCCTCACTCTGTGTTTGTGTTTGGTAGAATCATTGATTTACTGGGCAACTGAAAGGCCAAGAGTTTGTGGGGCCAGTATGCACAGTTTAGCAAGACGGTTTAAACAGGCCTGAAGAAGTGTGTCAGTCTAACAAGAAGCAGGTTGCAAAAGGCGTTTTGGAGCATGCTCTTGTTTCTAGGGGCTTCTTTCCCGTGGTTTGGCTCCAACCACTCTGCTCTGATTCATCTATATGGTAGACCCAGAAGCTCTTGAAAACCAGGTGGCCTCACTCAGTGTCTTCCTCCCTCTGGCTCCATTGCGTGTATATGTGTGTGTCTGCACACGTGCGTGTGTGAGCTTGACAGAGCCACGTGGGAGGGGATCGCCAGTCTCCCATATCTGGGTAAAGTCTCATACCCAGTGACAAGGCTAGTTAATAAGACACAGTTAATAACTCTTAATATCTCCGTGATGTCAGGAAGCTTGCCTCTGGACTGGTGCTTCATATTCATTGCGTAAAGGACCATAATAAAACAAATACCTGAAGGAAGACTTCAAAAGAGTTTAATCTTTGAGATTCCTAAAAGGACACTTTCTTAAATGGTTTTTCAATTTGAAACTTGGTTCATACTCCCTTTTCTGTTCATCATGTGAAATAAATGTGTGCACGAGACAAAATATAAAACTGAATGTTGCTGGGGCTGTCATTGCTGTGTTTCTGAGTGAATATTGTCTGTCCTAGAGAGCTGGGCATGGTTACTTGTTTGTGCCATATGGCAGTTAGGCAACGTGGGGTGATGGAGGTGTTCTAATAGTTTGACTATCTGGGCAAACACACCTGGAAACGGCCTAGTTGAATGATCATCAGTAGCTGTTTATGGGTATAATAAAGCCCTAATTGCTGAGTAGAAAATGAGCCTTCATTTCTGAAGACATTCTTCCTTTGTTCTCTGCTACCATGTAATCCATCCATGTCCTATGTTATATATGTTCAGGTTGATCAACACTCTGTCATTTCCAGTGGAAAGATTAGACTTTTGCCTAGAGTTACGCAGAATGTATAAGTAAATATATATATAGATGAAACATAAACAAACTTCAACATAAATGAATATCATTATGAGAACAAGTGCTATATAATAAAACTATTTTCATGACCTCACCACAAACCTATACTAATGCTAATTGTTAAGGTGAGCATAATGAATATGTTGAAAGAGAAATGATTTGCTGTTTCTTGGTGTGTTTTTTTTAAGTAGGCTCCACACTGTGGACCCCAACATGGGTCTTGAACTCAAGACCCTGAGATCAAGACCTAAGCTAAGATCAAGAGTTGAATGCTTAACCGACTGAGACACCTAGGCATTCCAGAAATATTGCTGTTTTAATGTGATATTTTTGCTGGCAGTTGCATTTGAAACCCTAATCAAAATTAAATTTTGTTCAGGCAATGTGATTGGCTTCTCAAATTTGGGGGGTTTATGTCATTTTTAGTTGTGGTTGATGGAAGATTCGTTCTGACTATTGGTGCTTGTCTGGGGAGGGGACTATCAGGTCACAGAACTGTGGGGCAGGAAAGATGGATAGAGATCACCTGTGGTACCCAATCCCATATCCAACCAATTGATGTTATAGGTGAGGAGATTAAAATTCAGAAAGGTGGATTCCTTTATCTGTGGTCACATAACATGTTAGTGAGTGAACCTGGACAGGAACCCAGGCTTCCAGCCCAAGGTCAGCCGGTTTCCCCCAGCACCAGCTTTGAACACTGCCCATAGGCATCCTGGTAAATGCTGAGGAAGGTACCTCTTGCTCCCTATGGCCTCTTCAGGCTTGTAATGCCTCTTCTTTGGGTCTCTGGATCTTTGCCAGCAGTAGGGGGCCCTAGGGTGAGAGGGAAGCAGTAAGTAAGATAAGAAAGGAGGGGAGGGGAATGATGACTATAGAAAAGTGTCCTGTGTCTCTAAAACAATGAGATAGACTGTCTCTTGCAACGTGCAGAGGCTCTCTGATGGCCATTTCAAAGGCAAGGGTCAGAAATGCTTTGAGCAGCAACCAGCATCATTTAAATATGCATTCAGCCTTTCACTGTGGTGCCTTTGAAAAACAGTGCAAAATTGGATGAAAAACTCTTCATTTCTGTGTGAACACATCAGAGACATGAACTTGAGGGTGCTTAAGAATTGTGGCCTTTCATTTCTGGTATATTTATACATGCTGCTTATGTCACCATGGCCAAGCCACATGGCATAATATATAAAGGAAGAGATCTGTTTTGTCATTCTAAAAAATAATTGTTAGATGATAAGGCATTTAACATGAAAGTTTCATAAAACCAAATTCCAGGGTTTTTTGTTTTTTTTTTTCAGCTCTAATGGATATCCCTGTGATTAGTGAGTTGCTTCCACTGAGACCTTTAGGGGAGCTCATAAATATTGATAAAAATGTTTTGAGGTTCCATAATTCCTCTCCAGCCACATGAAGAAGATGTGTGATAATTAGTCTATTTGTTAAAAGAGCAAATGAATGAATGAATGAATGAGGGAATGCTCAGGAGTTAAAAATGGCTGACTAAATTAACAGAGATTGGGCTGCTTTGAAAAAAAAAAAAAAGCATTTGGCAACATTAGCCTGATGTTATTTGGTAGACACAGTAAGGTACAGTATGCATTACTAACCTCATTAAGTTCCAAATAAAACTCTGTACTTTACACCATTTCTACAAGAGGTTTTATTAGATTTCTTTAACTGGTGTCATATTTTTTGGCCAGGGCATTTTTAACCAGCTTCACATAAATAAAGTTCTATTTTGTCACCATGTCATAGTAAAATAAACTGCTTGTACTCTGCATCCCTGCCAAAGCCAGAGCAGACGGGGAAAGGATATAAATGTGTCAGTATTCAGGGAGAGAAAACACATAAATGCACATGGCGACTCTCTTAACTCTGAGGCTCAGCGTGATACTAATTCATTTGGGTGACATTTAGAAAGCTACTCCCAACATAAATAATATATATATGGTGGGGGGTATCTCTGACAGACACAAAGTTGAAAAAAAATGCCCTGAAAGAACGCACATCAGATTTTACAGGTGCTCAGAACATTAATGTACAGTGATGGATGACCTTTTCGTTGAAGGTTGACATAATGTTGAATGGAATGTTTTGTTTATATCTGGTACCAAGTTTATTGACCAGCACCAAAGGGTAGAAATGAGATGGGATTTGAACACTCTCTACCTTTTTTTTTTTTTTTTTTTTGGTGTGGAAACTTTTCTATGTCCCACCCCCTCACAGGCAACAGTTCTATGTCCCACCCCC